>NC_044028.1:11898240-12204166 GCF_900496995.4 Aquila chrysaetos chrysaetos | reverse complement strand
GCATCCGTGTAATACTTTGATCGAATTACTTTTTTGAATGACTTTTTTTCTTTTTTTCCCCTTCATTCCCTTTTTCTTCCCGGGGGGGGGGACGGGACCCACGGATCTCTTCAATTTTAGAGCTATTGTTTTGCTTTCTGTTTGGAGGAGCAGGGATGGCTGCACCTAGTTCAGCGTCCTGCACAACCGCGCCAGTTCGGGGCCGAGCCAGCTCCGGGCGGGAGGACCCTCTCCCCTCCCCTCCCTTCGGCGTTTGTTGGCGGACGGGGGGCGGCGCGGCCTCCCCTCTCCCCTCAGGGCCCGGCGGGGGTTGCTGAGGCAGCTCCCCTCCGCGCCGCCAGGTGGCGGGCCGGGGCCGGGGCCGGGCTGAGGTAGAGGCCGCGAGGAGGCAGGGCGAGGAGAGCCGTGTGGAGCCAGGGGCTGCAGCCGCCTTGAGGGTTCTTATTTCTGCGTGCCGATTGTATAAACCAGCCAGCATTACCTTGCTGTTAGCAGTACCGAAGGGGAAGGTTTTCTTCAGCAAATGGCCAGGGGTTTTACTGTAACTGTGTGTGCCCTGCGGAAGGTTGTCCTTGCTTGTGGAGAGGTTAGAAGTGGCCGGTTCCTCACCGTTGGCTGTGAGGGAGAGGGAGTTGGAAGCTGCGTGGGGGGCGATATGCTACGGTCGATGTTAGAAGCAACAAGCAACAGTATATAGAAGTGCTGGAAGTAGGGTTTGAAGAAAATGAGGAATTTCCTTGAGAAAATGAGGGAAACTTGTGCATAACATTGAGGAGAAAAGATGAGAACTTGGGAGTGTAGCCCTGAACGTGGAACAGGCTGAAGAAATGGTGTGGAGAAACAGGGGAGGAGTTTCAGCAGGCAGATGAGGTAGGTGGGCTGAAATCCTGCCTCTTCAGAGGAATGAGAATGTGTTTATTTGACTGAAACTTAAACTTGACAATGATAATTTATCAATGGTGATTGAGCGCTTCATTGTTTGCATGAGAAAGCAAGTTAAAACTGTATTTGAAGTAATTTTTAAATCCATCTCAAGCATTTATGGGTGAGAGGTATTAATGTGTCAGAATACACAGCATTGACAGCACAGGGTATAGGAAGTTGCTGGTAGACAAGAAATATGGAGAAAAAGGTAATCGTGTAGTGTAGAGTAAAAGAGAAGAGTGTGAGTGTCCCTCAAGCACAGATTTGAACGGGGACAGGTAAGAGAGAATGAAGACTTAAGGGAGAATGAACTATTCTGCATAAAATTAAGGTTGCTGGGAGTGCAACAGCCTATTCTTGGTCTCAGTTCTGAGCTTATGGTTTGGAGCAAAAAGCTAAAGGCTTCAGATGATTTAGATGGAGGACTAAATTTAACTATCTGTCCAGTGGAGAAACCAAGAGAGAGGTAGAAAGCTAAAACTTCTGCTGATTCTGGGAAAAAATAAATGTTATAACTCTTTCTTCCTTTCTTTCTTTAAACCTTTGAGTTCTGTCATGGTGCCCAGAAAATGTCTGGTACCCTGGATGTGTTCTCTATCTTTAAATCATGGTAAATGTAATGCAGACAAAAATGTCCTCAGCAATTGAGCTTCAGAGCATACACAAGAAAACTCCTGATAATCAAAAGTTCTTGGCTTCTGAAGTGTTTAGACTATTGCCAGCTGACCAGATGTGTACATTGAAGAAGATTCCTCAAGTTACTCCACAGTACATTTAGTACATGAATAAACACTTACTTGTCTGTGTTGTACTGTTGTAGCTTTAAACTTATATTAAACTAACACTCCCTGTGTGCTTTACAGGAATACTGCCACACTTCCATTGGATGAGGAAGAATAGATGGTGGGTTAGGCTGGGATTTGTAGGGTCAATATACTCATAATTAATATGTTCTTTTTGCTTTAATAGGTATGCATGAAGCTTCTTTTAAAAGTACTTTTTTTCCAGCAGAGTAATTATGGGCAGTCATGTGCTTCCATGAGCACTATAGCAGATCATGGGTCGGTCCCAGCTCAAGATGAACTCATATGGAACCCATCTATTCATAAATGCAATATAGAAAACATTCAGCCAAACTGTGAAAAGTTAGATTTCCCTACCCTTATATTAATTTCTTAAAATGACTAATAGTTGTATTTGTCCATGAGCAGTCTGTAGTCTGTAAGTTCTTGCAAACAATTTTCTGGTTTATTACCAGAGTGACCCTATATGTTGTGATTAGTATTAGTATGCAGTTGAACGTGAAAATCTGGGGGTTGTGGCTGTGCCAAGCCAGCTGCATCCTAATCTATGATCTGTTTACAACCCATCAGATGACTGAAAACACAATTGTGTTAAAGCTGATTACTTCAGATTCAGCCTTTGAAGTTACCAATTCCTTATATAAGCCTCAAAAAAACTTTGTACTCCTTCTGTGGTAAGAGCAGCTATTTTGTTTGATTCTAAAGACTGTGAATAATTTTCTCTTGCTAATGAGTGTGTTGATATATATATACATATATATGCATTCTAACTTTGAATATCTTTGTCTTTTTCAAATGTGATTTTAAACTTAGAATGGTCAAGGAAGACTGAACGTGTCTAGTTCGTGTGTATACTCTTTATTTATTTTTTTTTAATTAGAAGTTGGATGACTTCATTGTGGGCTGCTTCTTACTCTTCAAAAATAAGTGCTCTGAGCCTGTATGGTATGCATGTCTGTAAGTCTGCCATTTAAAATTTTTGCTTTAGAGGAGGTTGCTTGCTGCATTTGCAATAAATAACTGATACATATTTGCTAGCAATTCCACAAAATGTAAAATTGGCCCTCCATTTTGTTTGGAAAAAGTCTACACTTCAGCCTTCCTTTTTAATTCTCTCATATGCTGGATTTAATTTCAGTTATCGTATTTTCACTGTTCTGTCGAGAAGCTGCCAGTTATCAATAGAAACTTTTTACTACAATAGTATACAACTGCTGAAAGTGGAAAAAATAGTTCAATTGTCTGCTCCTGTGATGAGCATATTGCTTTCAACTAATAATGCAGCATTAGAAAGAGATGATTTACCAGAGAATTTCACCTCCATGTTAGTGGAGTCCCTTGCTTGTAGACTAATAACCCTTTCTGCTAGATTGTACCATACTGGCCTGGGGTTTTTAAGTAATAGTTGTTACTAAAACAGGTTAAGGAATGGTTATGGTGGTACTAAATGATTATTCCGTGAAGAAGTTGATGGGAAGTGTTTGTACTGGTGAATTTTGGGAGGTAAATGAAGTGGTTCTTGAAATGTTTAATATTTCATTCTTCTAAAACAGATTACTGTATTTTCAGTACTTAGCTTTCTTAACTGAACTAAATTCTTCAGTCTCTTAGAGGGTACAACTCTAAGGTGTTCTAAAGTGCTTATAACATCTTAATAATTATTGCTAATGTATTTTTGCAATTATGCACAGAGGAATGTTTGAGACTCACACTTTGGTTTGAATTATGTCCAAGAACAGGAATTTAACATCTAATTGATCATCTAATACATGTCTAACATGAAATTTGGATAAGTGCTCAGTAGGTTTGAACAAAATAACCTTCTCTTCCTGTGCATCATCTCCTCATATGTCAGCTAAACAGTCCCGTCCAGGAGCTTTTTGACCCTTATCTGCAGGCAATAGCGCAAACCTCCCCCTCCCCAACCAAGCAACCAGGCTATGGTATATGTGTAGTACATCAGATAAAAAATACCAAATGTTATTATCATGCTCCCATTCAAAGGCCTTCAGTTTAGAAATCTATTAGTCTATAAACCTTATGTATATGTAAACATAGCCCAGTTGTTCAAAAACAAAGCCAAGTGTACAGAAAGGAACACTGTATTTACAGATTGTTAGTTGAATAATAGTCTGATAAAGGATGTGCCTAAAGTAAAATGGAGATTCAGTGGCAGAATCAGTTGTTTAGTACCCTTTAGTCTTTTTATGCATTGCTTTTTTTTTGGAGGAAAGAGCTAGAAGAGTTAGACTAAATACAAACTAAATATGAAACAGTATTTTAAACTGGCAGTTTCAACAAATACTTGTTTTCCTTACAACTACTCTGAAGGACACTTGTGACACTTTTAAACACTTGTGATGACAGCAGTAATATGCTGATTGAGTACTAGCTCATACTAAAACGTAAATTTAATGTAGGTTATCTTAAAAACCTTACAATAGCAGCTATACAAACTTTAAGAAACTGTTTCAGTTTATAAAGACTAAAGAATAGAATGATGCTCAATTTAATATTTTTCCATACTAGTACCACTGTAAGGTTAGCAAGGTGGAGCTATTTTTTTACCTTGGAAGGAATCTGTAGAAGAGATGCTTCTAAAATTGCTACTCCAACGTATAAAATAAGTCTAATAAGTAACAGTAGAAAGTAGTACTTTTCTGAGGAAATTGCACTATTTTTCATGGGGGAAAAAAAAAAAGGATGCAGTGTCATGAGAGGAATTCCCAGTTACAGTCTGATGATTTTCAAAGATTTGATGAATGCGCAAACTCAGGTCTGTGTTTTTAGAAGAGAACTTGTCTGGCTTCTTTTTGTGTATATGATACATAATCTTAGGGTATGCGTGTTATGAGCAAGAGCTAGAAGCTTTTATACATGTGCTCCAGTATCTTAAAAAGCAGGCTTTCTTACTCTGTCTTGCCAAAACATGCACTCAGGCTAATGTGTTTTAGTGGAACAGAAGATTTTTCTATCAGTAGATGCTTTTCAATCTAGTGTAGATGTTTCTTCAGTTTAAATAAGGAATTTGGTAAGTTCTGTGTTTTGTTTCTTCAGGAGTTCAGATGAGACAGTTGTGATATGTTCTGAATTCCAGTTTCTTAAATAAAGGTAGTTCCCTGCTTTCCTTCCCATGCATACTTCAGCAGTTTAAGTTAATGCACACCAAATTTGTGTATGGCTACCACATTCTCATCTATTTCTATTGACTAAACTGCTCACTCATGTTAAATGAATCAAACACTTTCTTGTTCCTTGAATACTTTCCTGAAAAACACACACGCACATAAACACAGATGTACTATTGCATTCAGAACTCTTTGAAAAATGTTTGCTAACACTACATATAGTTTTACTTGTGTGTATATTTCCTTTATATTTAGGAATAAATTATTGGGATAAAAATACTCCTGTGAATTGAACATAGAGTACAATTTCAAATGTAGGCATACAGTCTAAGGTAGATTTGTGAACTGTAATCAGTATTTAGATCTCCATTACTCATTTTGGCAAATAGATTTCAGCTTGTTTCCCTCTGCAAGAACTGAAATTATCACTGTTTTGAAATAGCAGTCTCTTTACCTCTCACAGGCTGTTTTATGACTTGGGCAATCTGTGTAATCTCAGTGTATTAATGGATGGAGCACTCCATTTCCACATGCAGAATATTTACATGAAATGGAACATGAAATGGAACATAAAATTAATAATTTGGCATGGTGACTATTTAACATACTGCAAAGGGTTGTGGAACCAATGTGTGGCTGTTCAGCCATGCTACCACCAATGCAAAGGAATTCCTGCAAGCCAAGGCTGGAGACACTGGAAAACTGCTTATATAACAGCCTGAAGAACAGTATGTTGTCAAACATTATAAAAGCTAGAGAAAACTGGAGGAATTTTTTCCTTGGAGGCTGAAGAGCGAACCCAAAAACTGAAAAAGCCTGAAACATACTAAAATAAAATGGACAAAGGGCATCAGTAAAGATGAGAAGTTAATTAGTTGTTAGAATTTTGAGCATGTCTGCCCATTTATTTCTTAAATAGAACTGAAAAGGCTTGTGCAAGTAAGACCTCATGCAGGCAATATTTGGTGATGCCCTTTGTAAGGGAAATGACTAGTGGAAATTTAAATGTGATACTAGATTGAGAACATAAAGGATAAAAGTGTTTTCATGTTTTGTTGGATAACATGCAACTATATTAATACTGCCTGTAAGTGTTGAGTACTCAGCTGGACCACAGGATATAGATGTTCTACATTGGAGCAGAATCATACCTTCTATTTAGGTGTCTTGTCCTTGTTAGGGGCAATTAATACATAGTCACTCACATGTTCTGTAACTGTTTACATGTATGTAAAAGTCTAAGAAGCTCTACGGTTACTACTTACTTCCTATAGCTTCTCTCTCAAATGCCAATAGTGTGGTATTTATATCACAAATATTTACAAAGTATCTGCTTTTTTTTTAGGCTAAGAATATTCAAACATTTAGTCAAATAGACATTGGAAGATGGAAAAACCAAATGGTTTGTATTGTACAATTTGCTTTCCTTGCTTCTTTGTACATTCTTAATAAGAACCTGCGTACCTCACTTAATCATTTAATTTCAGTTTGTAAAAGCGAGCAATATTTTCTTATCAAGCATTCCGGCTAAGTTTGTATCTGTATGTTTCTTTGAGACAGCTGGAAGATTCTGTATATACTTTTTAAGTTTTTCAGTTTTCTGCTTAATTTTTCAGTTTAAAGATAATTACTGAGGGTGTTACCAGATTTTGGAGAGCGAGGCATTGCTACAAGAAGACATGTTTCTCTTAGCAGTTGTCTTTGAACAGAATATTCCATTTCTATTCCATTCTGGTTTTGGGGGTTTGGGGAAGGGTCTTGATTGTATTGCAAGGCACATTCTAAAAATAAAATACGAAACTGTGTTGTCTAGCTCTAAATGTAAGTATTTGATGACTACAATCAAATGGGTATATGATATGAACAGGAAGAATAAGGCCAAGCATTGGCATCTCAATACTGTGGGAAACAGAACAGAGAAATGATCTTTTTGGCTTATAAATCTGACTGAAGTTATATTTGCTAGCCGTCCAACTGTAGAAACTTCTGGGAAAAAATAGCAGGAAGCTGACACTCGTCTAGTATTCTGAGTAACTTAAGTGCTAGCGAACTCATGTTCAGGAAACTTGGTTTTTGTCTTTTTAATGCTAAAATGTATTGCGTCTGGCAAAATGGTCAGATGATTTTGAAGTTTCATCTAAGGAGAAATGAATTGCTTTCCAAGTTTAATATAGTCTAACCTAGAAAAACAAAAAGTAAAAATGTTTACTGTAGTGAGATGTGAGTAGACGAGAAAAAAATTTGCAGGACTCTTGCATTCGCTTTTGCATTTTTTCCATTGCTGCTCTTACTCTGTATATTCTGAACCTAACAGACATAGATGTTTACTCTGTAGATTAGAAGAGCCTTACTAAGATCTATCCACATTCAAAATAATAAAAAAACCCATCACACTGAATTTTCAAAGCTTGTAGTGCAAGCAGCGCAGAGTGCTGCCATGTTCCAGACTTTTTTCTGTGGAATAGTAATTGGAGTGAATGATCTAAGAGAAAATCTGAACTGTGCCACTGATCCCTCTGGGTGGGTGGATCCATTTTAGCATGCTCTGGCTGGCTTTTAGGTAACTGAAATTAGTACTGGAAACTGGAATGGAAAAAATGGCTAATATAAATAAGTTAAAGCATCCATAATCATAGATACACAGTATCTGCTTAACAATAAAACCAAAGCAGGAACTTAACAACCCTTATAAAATTCCAAATATCCAAACAGAAGAATAACTGGAGAATTTACATAGTTGAGTTGAAAATCTTGAGTGCTTTAGTTATATTTCATTAGAAGAAGGTAATGGCTTAGTGATTAAATAATATTATGCCACATTCAAAAGCACAGTCTCCCACTCTCCCTTCATTTCCTGAAGTTTGAGCCCTGTTTAAATCACTGTAAAACTGTTTGGCACTTAATCATATTCAGACATGCCAGTTCATGCATTTCTCTGGGATCCAGCTCACTCTCACGTGTCTGCAACTGTCTCGCACCTTTCATGGTCTGAAAGACTTTTTTTTTTTTTTTTTTTTTTTTTTTTTAAAAGCTCTGAGTTGACTGGGAGCTACAAATGCAAGCCTCAGAGTTTAAGCAGCTGCATAAGTTCCCTTGTACAATGCTCAATTCTCGTGCAGTATGTGCTGCTGAATATTATATTCTACAGAATCCTAAACTTGGAAGCTGAAATGCTGCTAGAAATAATTTGTCTGAAACTATAGTAATTCTTCACAGTGTGATTTGTCTGTATTCCACCCTGGGATATTTGTTTGAAATTTAACACTGAAATGCATGGTTGGTGGGAATCTGCAAACATTTTGATCTGTGGTTTTACATGCACTTACATCAGATTTTGTAACAAATATGAATAATGACTTTTTCTTCTCCTTTAGTTCATTTCTATTTCCACTGCTCTGTGGAGGATTATATAGCAGCATACAACTTAGCCTGAACAGTTCACAAATGTATTTTCAAACTTAGTGTGGAATAAGATACAATTTAAGGGATTCCCTACTTGTTTTCACAGTACTTTTAATTCTTGCAACACAATCTAATTCTCAAAAGATAGAAATCTTCTTTGATTACTGGAACTATATGTAAATAGCTATGGCTGGCAGACTTTAATAAAGTATCTTCTGAAAATGCATGATATTTTTGATATTAGATGATATCAAAGATGTAAATTATGTAATCAGTACAGGTAATGGTGGCTTTAAACACAGATATTTTTTTTTCCATAGTGGTGATAAAATGTTGTGGGGATTTATTTTGTATTTTTAAAAAAATCAGTCCAATCTCAGAGATTCAAGATTACTTTTTCTGGGGTACATATATTTAGCCATGAGCTGGATAAAACCTCCCTCCTGAAAAGTTTGCATTTTTATGCTCATGCTGTTTAAGTTAAGCTAATATTTTCATTAGTTTAGACTTAATTTTTGTGAATTTCCTACAGAGTTCTGACTTTTTTTTCTTCCTGGCAGAAAAAATTCTTCTGATTTTAACTTTCTCTTTATACAGCTTCTGGGGTATATCTCAGGACATTGATTTATATAGGGTTAGACAGTGCATAGAGTGAAGCTCAGCCACTCAAACCTACATAGGTTTAAAGTGGTTTGTAGATGTGAATTTAATATTGTATTTAGCTAAATTTTCTAGTTGAGGATAGTTCTTTAGTGAACCTGTGAAGATTAACAGCATTATGAGGGGAAGCAGTACAGTATTTCCTATTTTTGCTGGCTCTATATAGAATAATTGCTCTGGCAGTTTTACTGGCACCTCTCTTCTTTCAGTTTACCATAAAATTATATTACAGAGAATGTCACATTTTCCCAACAAAATAAAAACAAAATTTTTAAGGTTTTGATAGATCCCGAGGGTGGACTGACTCCAGCACTTAATCTGGTTGATATTGTAGAGCTGTTTTACTGCTACAAAATTAGAAGAGGATACTCTCCTTAACTTTTAGGTTTCATTAGTGGAATGTAAGTGTATTCTATTGTTTTGTTTTGTTTTGTTCTGGTTTTCTTCCCTTTAATAGCGACCTAAAAGGAACAGCCACTAAAATGCTAAAAATGAGGATGAATGACACATTGTAAGGAAAGAGGCACTACGCCAAATTCCACACATTTACACTGCCAACATTTATCCACAATGTTGGCAAAGTGGAGAAACACTTCTGAGCTGCTCTGTTATTTATGAGACAGATATTTTTTTTTTTTTTTTTCCTCGTAGGACAGCACTGGATAATCTGATTTTTGTCACCATCGCCTTAGCCACCAGTTTTTAGTGTGACATTGGGCACCTTACTTTTACACGTGTCCCTAGTTTCTCTATCTGTAATATGGAGGTAATAGTTATGTATCTGATATTAGTACTCTGAGACTGAATTCAGTTAAGATCCAGGAGTATATTGTATTTTTATGTGAGGCATTGTTACATATGAAAAGAATCATTACTTACATGAATTTAATGAGTATTTACTTGGGATGTTGTGAACTTTGTCCATAAAAGCAATACATGAGGAATTAACTGTTTTTCCATCTATTAACAAGTGTTTGATAAATCAGGTACAACAGCCTTCTTCAGTTTCATTTGACAGATATGACCATACACAAAGATATTCTGCCTCATTTGTCTTTCTGAAGTGATTCCAGGATCTGTCTTCACTGTGAAATACCATGTTTTACCATGTTGGTCCCTTCCCTTCCCTCTGTCTCCCCAGTGTTATAACTAAATTGTATATTTCTGTGTTCTGATTACATGTATAGGAATCATGTTATGTTACAGAGTCTTAGTTTATGGAATGATATCCACCCCCCCACCCCCCTACCCCCCCCACACTTTTCTTGTCCTGAAAAGACCTATAATGCAGCTTTTCCCGGTATTGTAAACTGCCAACAGAGAGCATGAAGTTAGAAACGTATGTTCATTCAGTGAGAATGTTAGTTTGAACAATGTGTACTAAATCCTTGTGCATGTGCAAGTTAATTACTGTGTAAGAGATTTCATATAGAAGTTCATTCTGGGAAGTTGCCTTAGGCAAAAAAGACAAATTCTTACTTTTTGAAACGTCTTCACTGCAGTAAGCAGTGAAAGCATGTATAAATTCAAGCAGATAAATCTTTACTGTAAACGTAACCTGTGTAATGTAACACTGCTACACAGAAGCTGTTTTTCTATGCAACTTGATTACTACGCAGGAATAATCCAGCTGGGAGGAGACAGTGGAAATGACGTAAAAGAACAATTAGAATAGCTATTCTTTGAAATCATAGTCCAGGTTTTCTTGGTTAATACTAAGTGTGTATTTGTGTAGGAATGGAGGCCTCTAGGACAACATACCCTTTTCATCTTGGTATTTGTAGGAAAAGGCATTACTTTTTTTATTCCTTGAATAAATACGCAAAAATACTTCCCAGTGACGTTTAGTATCTGCTACAGTTCTCTTCAAATATGTTCCTGGTATAGTTTAAAGCATCATGTAAGCACAAAGAGAAAGCTTTATCCTGTTTCATGTGGTCAGTGTGGTTAGACATACTAATTTCTTTCAGTTCATATCTAGTGCATTCAGTCGTCCATAACAGACGGACCAAGATTCTAAGGTCCAGTCCACTCATTTGTATTGCTCTGATTACATTAAAAATAGGGGTAAGTTGAATTTGTTCTGCTGGGGGGGGGGTGGGGGTGGTGGTGGTTGTTGGGTGGTTGGTTGGTTGTTTTTCCTTGACCTCTCCTGAGTAGAAGTATCTCCTTGCAACAGTCTAATTTGCCTACCTTTTTTTGCTTTTGAGTTTCTGTGGAACAGATAATACCAAAGAAGAAACAATGCTTCAATTTATTTTTTTATTTCGGCTTCCATTTAGGCTTTCTTTGTATTCTTATGGTTTTATTTTTTGAATGAAAATTTCAACATTAATTTCACTTTCAAGATTATTTTCTTTTTAAAGTTTCAACAAACTCTTTGTTCTATTTTGTTCCAATACAATGTTTTCTCATGTGTTTTGTTTGGACTTAGGACTTCTAAGTAAAAAGTAAAGATTTTTTTTCTTTTTTTTTGAAAGGTCACATACATTCTGCCAAATAAGAATATTGTTAGTGAGCCAGATATCTCCAGGAGAAGGCTTATAAAAGTGGCTTGAAAGTGTCTGGGGTTTAGAAACCATGCAGTATAGAAACTCATAAAATACATTATTTATGCAGAGAGAGAGAGTTCGAGTCTAGAGAAAAACACTCTGGGGCTCAGAAAGAAAGGTAGCAAACTCTAAAAAATATTTTTAATTTGCTCAGGATATAATTCCTCATGTATTATATGCACTGCCTGCAAAGTGCAGTATTCGACTCTGTAATAGAAGCACCTCAAGCAAGTCATTACTTGAACTTTATTTGGTCTAAAATAATTCATTTAGCCAAACTGAACATACATAGGTCACTTATACTTTTTTAATTTACAGTGTAAACTTTAAAAATATTTTGCTGTGATGTAAATGTTGAATGTAGACGGTAAGAGAGGGATTTTTGTGCAGACTAACTTCAGCATTTATAGTTTCCTGCCTTTCAACTGACTTTTTTTTTTTTCCAAATTTCAGTCTTAGATTGCTGCAGCAAAAAATCATCTCTATAAACAGAAATAACGTAATTAAACCTTCTGTTTAAAAGCTTGTAGATTTTTTGTGTACACAGTAATCTCAATTTAAAAGATGAACAATTGTTAGTTTTCACATTATTTCCCTTGTCCTGAGGGCAGAAGTAACATCTATTATTTATATCAATGAGAGAGAGGTTACAAAATTTGCAATCCCTCAGCTCCCCAGGAGCCATTGTATTAGGTGTTACGCATGGATAAGCTTTGCGATTGGCAAAGTTTATATTTCTCTCAAAATTTTAAATTGGCAAAATGAGTTGCCAGACATTTTCTTTCTGCATTAATTTGTCTGCCGTTTCTAAGGATGAGAAGCACTTGAACATCTACTCCTTAATAAAAGACTGAATTGCTCGTATTCCAAATATAAGAGAAGGATTAATGTCACTGAAACATCTAATTAAAGCTTCAACTAGTTGAAGCTACATGTCAGTTTCAATAGGAGCAAACCCTTCTGGAGGATGGTTCATCTCACGCTAACACAGGTTTTGTCTGAGAAGAATGACTGGTCTTCTGGAGCTGCCCAGCTCTTTTCCTGTCAGCTGCAGAGCAAAAGCAATGGTCAGAGCAAACTGATCTTACCTTTAAATGACAATTTATTTGAGAGGAATCTTACCCAAAGTGCCCAAATGGAAATTAATCAGAAATGGTAGCTGTGGTAAAAAGCTCAATTCTGTGACGTGTTACATTTAAGGATTTTAATTCTGTCTCTGTATTAATTAATTAATTTTTGACTCGGAAGTAGTGCTTCTGCATCCATAGTATGTCAGTGAGAAATATGGGTGTCTGGAAAGTTTGGTACCTTCTGAGACACCGTGAAAAACCTGAATAACAATTGAACCTTGGCAAAGTATGGGAGAAGCCAGATGGTATATGCTCTTCTACGCTAGTAGCAGGGGAAGAATATAACATAAGGAAACAAAGTAAATAATGCTGGTTCTTTCTCCTTTATATTTTGCAGCCAGTTGTAAATCACTATTAATGCAAAGAAATTTAATTTGTAATAGATTATAAAAGCAGAGAGGCACCTTAATCATCTGCCTGCTAAGGAAAGACTTCTGGAAACTCAGAAATGTCATAAGCATAAGTGAAAACACAGAAAAACAAGGTAGAAAAATAAGAAAGTCAACGAGGCATTGGTTTTCCCACGTACTGTTAATATTACATTTTTCAAGAAACATTGTCTTCTCTAGATGTCATTGTTTCATTCTAAAGAACAAGTAACAAAATACCGGAAAGAGGAAGAAGAGCTGCTCTTGCCTGCTGACACTTGTGTGTAAGCAAGGAAGTGCCTACAAGGCACCATTATGGAGAAATCCCCCAAACCCTCTCCAGGAACTCCACACGCTGGAGCTGAGTTCCTGGAGTGCCTTCATACTAGCGCACACAGTATGGGGAGTGAAGGGGGTGAGTTGGGGACCTGCGTGTAGTTGCAGGGCTGTGATGTTGTTGGGGTCATGAAGACGTGCTGGGTTGGCTCCATGACTGGAGTGTCACGATGGAGTGATACTGGATCTGTAGGAAGGGCAGGATGGGCAGAACAAAGGGGAGTTGCCCTTTATGTGAGAGAGCTGCTGGAGCGCAGGGAGCTCTATCTGGGGATGGATGAGGAGCCAGTGAGAGCTTATGGTTTAGGATTAAAGAGAGGACCGTAAAGGTGACGTTATAGTAGGTGTCTGCTGTAGGCCACCTGACCCGGAAGAACCAGTGGATCAGGCCCTCTGCAGACAGGTAAGAGCAGCCTCAAGTTTCCAGGCCCTGGTCCTCATGCGGGACTTCAGCCACTCCAGTATCTGCTTACACTCATGTAAGAAGGCTGTGCATTGACATAGATTATTCGTGAATGTATAGGAAGATGATTTGTATTGTTGCTGTGAACAGAGGGACTCAGTTGCTTCAAGTTTCAGGTTTTGTTCTTTGTACCCACTGAAACCTGACAGAAGTAGTAGTATGTGGACATGCATGTAACTTTACTGTGACGGGAACTTAGAAATATTTCTTGTCCTAGTGCTGGGCTGTTGGACACGTGCAACAATAGGACAAAAGACATTGCTGGAAATGGAGTGTGGATTGGAAGCAACTTGAACACCTTGTGAAGCTGTGGAGGTAAAAAAAGGGGGGGAGAGAAAAGAAAAGTGTGATTGAGCAAATCTAATAGAATTGCAGTAGTGAAACACCACCTATCATGCTTGCTTCATTTTGAGGTTATTTCTCCTTAAGTATACAAAGAGGAGATTTGTTAATATAAAGTAAAAACACTTAGAAATACCCTTTTTTTTAAAGTAATCTTTAGTTAGTTTTCTTAATGTAGATCACATAAATGGGATCAGGACTCTTTCCAAGATGAGTGAATAAGAAGATGTTACAGACTATATTGTAGGAATTGTTTATCTTCTGTAAAGAAATAGCTACATCTTGGTTGAGCTGTTCCCATTACAGCAAAAACTATCAGACTAACCTTTGACCCTAAACAAAGGGGCAAACACTAAATTATTTTGATTTTATGGGTGGGGGTGGACATAGGCAACAGAGTTGGACCTTGTGATTGATAATTCACTACTGTGAATTCAGAATGTTACACATGAAGTCCCTTAGGATAAAGGTATACATCAAAATGAGTATGGTTAAGCCATCAGAGTGATTTTAAATAGCAATCTTTCCTTTTGATTTAAGGTAGCAGGCAGGAAAAGTGCATTTAAACCACCTATTTTAAATAATTTTTAAGTACAAAGCAAATTTTCCTTGGTTTTCTGATTCTTAACAATTATTAAAGCATCAAAATATGTAATCAATAAACGGGAATTAAGAAAGATGTCATCCCCACTTGTAGAAGAGCCAAGTGATGTAAAAGTTACTTTTTATTTCAGGATGACCTAATTAGGACATTAAGCCCAGGTTTTCCAAAGATTCATTGGTTTGACCTTCCTGAAAATTTTTACTACAAGCACTTGAAGTTTTTAATGTTTCCTTCCCAAAAGCACACTTTAATTTCTTTGACTTCCATTTAAAAATTCTAAAGTGCATCTTTGTGGACGTTGTATATACTAAGTAAATAAATGCTTTTTATTAAATGCATTTTAATAAAAAGACAAAATTAATATACAAAACACCCAAACCAAATGTATTTAGGGTTGAGCTTAATTTTACTTTTGCACAGGCCTATGTAAACCCATAGATCTTCAAAATGACTGGGTTAATAAATAACGGTATTTAATGAGATATTTGGAAACTAAATCAACTTCAGACAACAAGTTAGAGTTCAAGCCTTGTGCAAACAGGTGCGATTTAAGTGGCTTGAATGGATTTGATTATTGATATTTCTTAGGAGGCTGAAAGAGACTGAGATAAAGCTTTTTGAAAGGCTATGTATGAGGGAGAGTTGCCAGTGTATTTCTCCCCAGAATTTTAAGACATCAGTTTTACCTCCTGGGGAAATTTTCTGTTTGAAATGTTACAACTTTGCCACTGTTACACTTGCCAATATTGTGTCATATTTGCAGCATGAAATTTACTAGTTTACAGTGTGTTAGCTTGAACTATTTTGCACATATACAATTAGAAATTATTAAATAGGGTTTCAGTTAAACAATCTTCCCCTGACAAGCTAAAGCAAAATTTTATTTCAATAAACCAAACCATCAGGAAGCCATCTGTTTGAAAATTTTTTAGGACTTTGAATTTAATATTTGTGTCTACATTAACTGTTACTGAATCATTGACTCTTGTATTCCTAATTATGTGAAACCTACAAGCAGAGATTTATAAATCTTAGGATTTCGACACTAACTATACCAAATCTTTGTGATTATTTATTTACTGCTACAAATTGTCAAACAAGAGTCGGTCGGTCTCCTGAGTCGCAGTTCCCTAAAGAACTGTAATGTATGCAGTCTCCATCACTTTCCTAACCTGTAATTATTTTTTTTCATAAGTTAAGTGGAGAAATAATGTCATATACGCGGCAAACTGTTAAAAAAACTCATGTTTTGTTACCTTTCACTTAGCAGTTTCCCATTTGGTGCTTTACTTTGGATGGTATATAAAGCCAATAAGCAGGTGGAAATTGGGTCATAGGAGTCTTTCTGGTGACAAAAAGCAACTTCATGGAAATTGTTGAGCATAGCTGTGTTTTCTAAGGAGCTTTTCTGTTCTCATCTGATTTTGGCATAATAGTCTGTATTATGTATGTTTGAAACAATTGTAAATTAATGCCGAATCCTTTTGGCTCTCTTCAGATCCTCTCAACAGCGAACACGTTTCGTATAGATATATGTCCACTGGAAATAGGAAATCTTTTATTTGAAATGTTACAGCTTTACTTTTACATTTTCATGGTCTTTAAATTTCGATATTCTTAATCTAGACAAGAGCTGCAGCTGTAAAACGCCAGTCTACTGAAGGCTGTTTATTAGGTTAATGCTTACTTTGAATACTATTAAAAAAAAAAAAAAAGGTTTTTGAATAGGACTGACAGTTGAATGGGTAGGTTATACACATGGTCTATTTTCCTTCCCCCCCCTTACTATCTGTCTTTCTCCAAAAAAAAATTACCATTTGGTAATCACTCATGGTTCCACAGAGATCAACAGAGACATTGTCATTACATTAGTCACTATGAAAACTATCTTGAAAGCTGTCGTTAAATAGCTAATTCAGAAGAAAAGCTTAGTATTTACCAAATGAGAGCCCTGACAGCTGTCTTTCTGCACTGGTCAGAGCTGATCAGCCTCGTTGTTCTCACCTCTCTATGACTCAGACTCTACCTAAACATCATATGTTGGCAAGGAACAGGGAAAGATCAATCCAGAATTCATCCATGTTGCTGACCTTAAGTCTTGGAGACACCATTCCGTCCCTCCTGGGAAGAATATGCTTAATGAAGCTTGGGTTTATTTTTATTTATTTGCCTTTGATCCATAGATGTTCAGCTTGAGTTCTTCTGAAAAATGTTTAGACTCACAGGGAACTTTGTCCTGGTGATAACTTTAGGCTCCTGCAGATGTCAGGCGATTAAAAGGATCAGCAGAGTTTTGGACTTCAGTATCCAACTACACTAAATCTTTTTATCCATCCAGGCCTTTGGACAAGCTGTAAGACTGTGCTTAAAACCAAATTACAGTATTTTCATGTATGTAATTGGTATTTCAGAAAATGTATTTCCTGCTATTTTTGCAGAATAATAATTTAAAGTCATCAGATAATCATTATCTCCAGGGAACCAAATGCATGTTCATCTGCAGCATGAGTTGTAGTTACAGGTGGATGGTGTACAGCAGCACTTTTAGGTCAAATGGTATGCACTGGCTGGTTAGAACAGGAATTGGTCCCCTGCTGCGGATGTCTTAATCTTTTTCAGATCTTTCTTTTCAGATACAGTACATATTTGGGACAATCTAGCGTCTCTTGAACTGTGTCACCTCCTCAGATTCCTTCCCAAAAAGAGAGGCAATAATAATGTATCTTTGCTAGGACTCAGGTCTTACTTGGGCTTATAACTGGTTTTCCATGCCTAAACTTCTGACAAGCTAATAAGTGATGCTAGCATATTATCAACTATTAAGAATAACAAGAAAGTAAGGTAATACAGGTGCTGAAATCTTCAAAGCAATATCTGTTTTCGTACAATTATCAATATTGACTAAGCATTCTAATTGAAGGTTTGCGTAATGCTCTCCTAGAAATTAGAATAGAATTAGTGGGTTTGCATGAAAGAGAAATTCATATAAATCTTTGTCCACTGAAAGCAGACGCTTGTCCTACCTGTAATGTACAGTTTTGAAGTACTTCATATAATTGAAAAACAGTAAGCTTTTCAATTTTGTCTAACCCCACGTTATTGCTGTATTATCTTTTGGATAAACTTGATAACTGACTCATGGTTTGCAGATATCAAAACCAGAACTATTTCTGAAGAAATAAGGTGTAACTAAAGGAAAAAAAAAATTCAAATAAAGAGGGTGGGTAATTTGGCATCCACAGGATGTCTGAGTCCTAATGTATATTAAAATAGACGGACTAATTTAAATGAAATAACTGATTCTGGGCCTTTTGGAATAGGAAAGCATCTGTTGGTTAAAAAAAACAGCATAGGCATGCTTCAGAAACAAAAGCAATGCCATAATTGTTGCCTTCACTTTAAAACAAAACAAAAACAACCTCTGAAATGATTGTGAGTCAACAACACTTGATTTGCAACACAGGAGAATGAGACAGTAGCATGTTTATGAAACACATCAACACACATGCTTACTCCTTACTTTTGTGCTGTTTAATTCTTTTCCTGATGGATTTTTTTTCCAAACAGAAAAGCTTCTTGTTTGTTCTTTCACTTAGTTTTCACAACTTGCGTCTCATTCTTTTATGCCTCCATTTGCTAAATTTCCCTAATTATTTCAGAGCTTGACAGTGATGATATTGATCCTTAAAAAATAAACAAATCTCTTCTGTTCAGTCCTGGCAGAAGTCAATGTAATCTCCTCTGAGTCAAGATGCAAAATCACTGGGTCATGAGTGGCCGGAGGAAATAATTGAGCAGTCTAGACTGCTCACCAGTTATTTCAGAATAAATGTGAGGTTCTGAAACCCTGGGTTAGCTCTAGGTGTGGCATGAGCATGCCCGCAGGAGTCCAGGGAGGATGGCTGAGAAGCCTTGTCCCAGTGTGCAGAAAGAGTAGAAAAGGTGGTGATCTTCCCAGTAGTGGGCTCACAACTGCAGATCACAGCATTGGCTGCCTGAAAGCAGACAGGTTTGTCAGAAGGAATTACTGATATGTGAGCAGTGAGACTAAAGAAAACTAAGCGTACCCGCGTTTGTATAACTACCGTTACAGTTACTTTTGCCAGGCCACTTTACATTTCCCCAGATGTGAAAACTGTTAACATGTAAGCCCAGTTCAACTTTCATCTGCCTAGCATTCTTATTTCTGATAATTAAATAGTATTTTGAAAGAATTATAATTCTTCTGTCTCACCATTGAGTTTAGATAAGTGATAATTTACAATTATGTCAACAGATTAGAAAGATACTGATCTAAGAAATTTAATTCCTGCAAATAAACCTTAGGTTATGTAACTTTTTTAAACCAACTCATTTGTTGCTGTAATTTTTGTAAATTGTTTTGGAATGGAGATGAATTTGTTTCTTTTTCAGAAATATTTACCCAGAACAAATGTGTGTTATGCACCATTTTGTTTAGTTACAAGGCTACTTAACATAATGATATCTTGATAGGATTCCATTGCTAAGAAGGATCAACACTTTATTTTTATGCTCTTTTTGTAATGGATTGTCTAAAATTTAATAAGGACGCACTATTACTGCTAAAAGGTGACATGCAGGACATATGGCAGTATACAATCTTATGAAATAATCTGTTATATCCAGTTCATTTAATTTGTTTTTATTAATCATGATTTGTATTGTAACATAGAGCTGTTTTTTGAAGTGATTGAAAGAGAAGTGGAAGTTTTTTATCTATCACAAATATATGGTTATGTTCACAAGAAAATTATAGGTGATAGAAATTCTGCAAGTTACATCCTTATGTTATGATGTTTTAACATAAATATGTAAAAGATGAGTCTGTGGTAGGTTGACTCCCGGCATTTATTTTCGTCTTTAGTCTAACTGGAGTAAAAACTACAATTTGTTTAATTTTGCGGGTTATTTAGGGTTCTTTGGGGGTTTTTTTTGGTTTGTTTGGGGTTTTTTTTATTATTTTAATGCCTTTTGTGCTAACCAATTTGTAATTAGATATTCACAACATTCCACATGTCATTGCTGGGCCAATTACTTTTTTTTAGTATCAGCACAATATGTTAACATTATTTACATCTGCAGTAGTTAAAATCAGTGTTTACCTCTACTTGGACTGGTGTGGAGTGAACATTTTAGACAGTATGGCATCTCTTTGTGAAATTAAACTTCATGCAATTCATTGCTCTTTGGTCCTACATAGTAATTGTTCACAGTTGTTAGTTATGATTTGCTTTTAATAATTTTCATAACTAATTGAAAAAAAAACACCTTACAGGGTTTTTTGGTTGGTTTCAGGCATTTCACAGTGTGGAATTACAGGCGTTCTGTTACACTATCTGACAAAATACAAAAGACTTCATGCATATCATTAAATAGCTGGTGTTATTTTTACCATAGCATTGTGGGACTTGATATTATAGAGTTTGTGGCTGGAAGAGGGAAGCTTTAATGTCCTTCACAAATTCTTACTAATGAAAATATTAAGAAACAGAGAGAAATATTCCAAAGGAAGTGTTTGGTTTCTTTGTTACAAACTTCAGTTCAGCCTTGAGATGACTCATCCTTTCGTTGGATTACTGAATAGACTGGATAAAGAAGGTGATATCTAATGTTGCACAAAAATCTTGAATTTCCTAATATTGTCATACCTGACTTTGAATATCTATCCTTTAAGGCAGATTTTTTGAAAGTTAGTACATAGCAACTACTGTTACTGCATGCTTTTGGTATACAAAAGTAGTAATTCAGTGAAAGATCTCAGATGTTTACTTTGCCATCCTGAAGTGAAGGGCTTTTTTTTCTAATGATTGCAGAGTTCCAAAAGATATCTGAACTTCATATTTCACTCAGCTTTATTATTCCTCATTTTTCTCCCTTGAGATTCAAGCCTCCAACTGAAATGTATTCTCAAATAGATATTCATAAAGAAAAAAAATTAAAATGCATCCTGTACTATTCTGAGCACTAGTAGCAGGACTAGGCTATTTTACTATAGTTAAAGGGATATGTGCTTTACATAATTCTTTTTTTCTTTTAAGGAAGGGGTATGATGCTGGGGTTTGATAGAGCATCTCCTATCCTACACTGAAACAAGTACATTCCTTTATGTAGTTGGAATAAAAATCCTTTTTATATCTGTAAGCAAGAAAGTGAAATGCTGTAAAGGAAATATTTCTGGAGAAGTATTGTACAAAACAAGATTTTGCAAGCAGTTGTCTTTTTTTCCCATACAGTTTAAAGAATGATTTGCTTTTAAAAGTTTGGACAGATGAGTAGTTTTGTTTGAGGATGTGCAGATCTTCGCATTTAGTATGAATCTGATGACAGTCCTTGAAATGCCTTGCAAAAGAAAAGACAAACATTTCATAATCTCTGTATCAGAATTTGCGGTAATGCAAATTCATTATATATATTAATGCTTCCTTCATTAGCTTTGATGTCTAATTTTACAAAATGTTGAATT
The DNA here is from genome assembly GCF_900496995.4 of Aquila chrysaetos chrysaetos. Classification (NCBI taxonomy): domain Eukaryota; kingdom Metazoa; phylum Chordata; class Aves; order Accipitriformes; family Accipitridae; genus Aquila; species Aquila chrysaetos. The sequence continues at coordinate 12,182,970 of NC_044028.1, read as the reverse complement.
TTCTATGAGCTAAGTGACGAGGATTTTGCCATACTTTATTTTTTTTCTAAGTAATAAGCCGAAGAGAAGATAAAATGCTCTGGAATGAGTTACACCAAACTTCGTCAGATTTGGTGACATAAAGGCTTTCTCTTGTTTGTCAGGATTTGTCAGAGTTAGGAGTGAGTTAAATCGGTACCTGGAATTTTAGCATGTGAGTCACAGTGAGGTCTCTAATAACAAATGTTTTGACTGGGTGTCCCAGGTGGAAAAAATTGGCCACTTGGATCTCACTGAAGAACAGTTCTATAGTTCTCTCTTGACCTTAGTTTTTATTAATGTTTTATTGTTTCCTGTGTGGAGGAAAAAAACCCCAACATTCACACAGGTTCTTTTATGGTCATGATTCACCACTATGGAAATCAAGCAAAGCTTGGAAGAATACTGCATGATGGCTTGCCAGTGCTTTGAAGTGCATGGCAGTCAAAGCTATTTGGACACAGCTTAACTTGAACATTGTGCTAATGTGTGATTTCCAAAGTTTCTACTTGTGGTTCTCCACCCAGAAAATAAGAAGACAATGACAATCCACCCTCATACTTTTGTCCAAAGGACACATTAGAAATACATAAACAGTGAAGAGGAGCTGAAAATATTAAAAGTGCAAATTATTATCCTGAAAAGTTGCAGTCAAATGATTCTTATGAGTAAAGAAGTCAAGGACAGAATTAGTTGCCTATAATGTTAAAAAAACAGCTCTGAATGTTGTCCTTATCTTATTTTTGGTATATCTACAAATGGTTTGAAATTCCAGTTTAGTATCTTGGGTGTAATTTTACAATATATTGAAGAATACATGTTTTCATTAGGAGCAAGTACTTAATCTCAGGCACGAAATCTTTGTCTGGTATTTGGCTAAGAACATGGGAGGAATAGCAAGATAAACAAATTGCAGCTAAAATTTTGTTAAAGTTATTTAATGAAGAGCACTCAGGTAGTGAAGAGCCATTTGTAAGTATGAATGCATGGAGTGTTTCCTAAAATCATCGTAACAATGTTAACTTTTATTGAAAGTGAAAGTTGGACAAGTGACCTGCAATTTTCAACTTACGCAATAGTGAGAAGTAACACGGGCTTGTCACAGGATTGATAATGTCAGCTGGAAATGGACTAGATTGCTTTGTTTCCGTGCTAGCTCACTAAGCCCATATACCTTTAAGCTTTGTTTGATCAGAGTTGGAAGCAGTTTTTCTCTGGTTCAGTTTCCAGTCAGGATTATTTGTCTTCTGTTCCTTGGTAAATGTGAGACTTTACTGGCTACTTGCACATGCTCCCCCTGCCCCAGGGATGAGCACTGACAGTTGTGTCCCTGGGTTCTCTGAAAGATTAAGCACATCTTTTCCTTTAGTCCCTGTTTTACTCGCTCAGGGTTTATAGTTCACCTCTTAGAAACATGCAATAGTTGAAGTAGACAAGCACAGATACAAAATTCCGTAAAATCAATGATTCTTTATATTAGCTGGCACAAAATATCATACAGATGGGAAAAAACTAAATATACTGTGTATACTTCCCTTCCTCTATTTTAAATGTTGTTTTGGGCATAGTCTGTGTGCTCCGTGCCATCCATTTCTGTACATAACTTTTTATGTTGCATGCATGTCTGTGTCAGAATTCTGAAGCCAGTTCCTTCTCACTTGGCTGGCCCACAGTTAGCAAAGCATGCCTCACTGTTCCTTCTCGATGCACAAGTTTTCTGTCTCTCTGTGATTCATGGCATTTCCCAAATGCTCTAGCTTTTGAGGTCCAGTCATAACATTTGATCTTCCTTTCAGGCTTTTTTTTAAATTCCATAGCTCCAAACCCTGGCTTGCAGGAAGAGTTTGGGTGAATTGATTGCTGTCTGGCTCAGGCGCCCCATTGTCCTCTTATTTTCCCTCTTGACTGGGAGCTGCTAGGGTGGGACGTTTTCCACAGTCCCACGTCTGAGACACATATGACTCAGCCCTGACAGCATATGGTTGACTTCACATCCTCTGAAGTATTTAATGATACAGCAATTTCAGTACCGCAACCAGGATTCATACTTTGTACAGGGATAGATTTCCCACATTGTGACATAAGCTATTTCAAATGTAGTTTCTAAACAGTTTTGAGTATTTTACCTACAAGCTGTAGTGGTGGCATTCTCCATTTCACACAATACTTATTCACCTGACTGCTTCTTATGTGCAGAGTGTGTAAACAGGTGTTAGAGTGGAATAAAATATGAAAAGTGAGAATTGACACACCACCTAACTTCTAAGTAGAAGGGTTAGTATACAAAGCCAGCAGCTGCTTTATATAAATCTTAAAAAGATACATAGCCAGTACTTCTCTGAGCAGAAGAATGCCACATTGATTATGAATCAGAAACATGAGCAAAACTGATGCAACAACAGCCTATTCTGTATCTTTCCAGGTTTGTTTTAAACAATTTGGTGTTTGCTTATAATATATACTCACAAGAAGGTCGTGAATATGTCTTCAATTCATAACAAACCCGTAATGTATATCTCAAATTAATACAGATGTTATTTATTGGACTGCCAACATTAAATGATAATCAGCATTTTCATAGCTTAGTTTTATGAGAATACACGTAGGTCTCAGAAGGCAAGGTGCTCATGGAAATTGTGCCTGACCAACCTGGTAGGCTTCTGTGATGAAACGACTGGCTCTGTGGAAAGTAACATAAGCGATTATTCCTCTTGTCACCAGCACTCGTGAAGCTGCATCTAAGTACTGTGTGTGGTTTTGGGCTCCCCAGAGGTACTGACAAACTGGAGAGAGAACAGCAGAGGACCATCAGAGGCCCCAGGTGACCTGGGGACTGGAACCAAGCTGTGCAAGGAGACACTGAGGGTGTTTTTCTCCCCAGAAAAGGCTGGGGTGGGTGGAATCTAAACCTAACTAGACATGTTCCAGAGAAACCTGCTCTAACTTCAGTGTTAAATCATGCTTTGAGCAGGAGATTGGATTAGAGATTTCCAGCAGTCACTTTCAAATTTATTTGCTATAATTCTAAAGTATTCTTTTAGTAGTTTGTTTGGTTTTTTGAGGAGTTTGGTTTTTTTTCAGAAGATCACATTGAGCACATCATAAAGGTCTCGAGCAGCATCAAGTCTTGTATATCACAGCTTATTTCTTGACGCATAAAGAATAATCCATTTCTATATGCTTTATTTACTAATTTTCATCACTCAAAATAACAACCAAGTCTTATTTGATAATACTTCGTAGATAAAAAGATGATACCTTCCAACCATATAGAAGGCTAGAGGCTTGGAAGCATAGTTTGGGCTTTTGTCACCCCTGAAGCCACTCCACCCCCCTCACCCCGCTGTAGTTTCAAAGAGGAGAATAATAGCATGATCTGTTATTTTTGACTTGCACACAGTAAACTTTCTGCAAAGGCATTGGAGCAACATCACTTCTGCTTGGTTTTGAATAGTGTGCAGTGTGTGTATCTGGCTGAGCCAGACTAGGAGCTACTCCTGATAGGAACAGTCGTCTTGGTCCTGGCTTCAGATTCCTGCCTCTGTTATACCAGTTTAAGGAACTAATCTGGCAGAAGATTATTTCCTTTTCTGTAAGGATAATCTTTTGCTTGCTTCACTCCCTGAACTTACTGAAAAAGTTCAGAAGGGTCCTTCTGACAAGGATCTTGTCACAAGATGCTGGTTCAAGGGGAGGGAATGAGAACATGTGGCCAGAGACATGGGAAACCCTTTATGTCAGCACCTACATCATTGTATTGACTCAGCTCCATCATCCACACTTTCACTGTCATGTTGACTGTTTTCTAATTAAATTGCTTTACTTAGATTTTTTTTTTTTCCAGACTGATGTACGTATGAACTTATCAGCTAAAACTCATAGTCTTAGAGAATTTTCAGACATCAAATGACTGAGTTTCAAAAAGCGAAGAATTCTAATGTACAATAGAGCATTTAGAAGAAAAAATTATGAAGAGGCAATTTTAAGTGTTCTAATTTTACATCAGCGTACATTTTATTATATCTGCTTGTAATCTCCTAACGTTAAATATCTTGCACATGAAGAATGTAATTGAGAATGAAAGAAATTTTAAGCTTCAGATTGTGCGGGATTAATGTTTTGGCACTTGGTCCAAGCATCTAAATATTCTAAGTAAGTATTCCTAGAAGTTATGTTGCTATACCCAATATCCAGATGGGATAGCCTGGGACTTAGTTTGGCTAATTCTGAATACCCTAGCAATCCTTAAAAAAAAAAACAAACCAAAACCAACTCACATAAACAAAAAAAAAAACCCCACCCAAAACAACTTAGAAAATAAACTTTGACCTATTCTTTGTTTGTAGAATGATTTACATGAATAATACATTAACTATTAAAAAGGAGAGACCATAGAACAGAAATATTTTTGTATTTTCAGTGTAAACATGGTAAACTTTTTGTTGTTGTTGTTGGGTTTTGTTTTGTTTTGTTTTAAATTAAGCTAGGGGACAGCGTTCTATATTGTCCTCATTAAAAAACAAAGGTCTGGCAACTTTTTTCTTTGAAATGCTGGAATGACCCAAAGGCTTGGAATTGAGATTTGATGTTGGCAGGAAAGTGACCTGCCTGTTGAGCATGTGCTTTTTGTTATTTCTGTGACAAATCTACATATTTAACCAAGTTTTAACCCTTTGGGGCATAACTCCTAGTATGATCTCTACTTGCTGGGTTTTTAACAGCAAAATCTTTGATAATTCTATTCCCTAATTATTCCCAGAACCTCTCTCCTCATGGAGTATGTGCATACCAGCTCCGCAGAGCTGTTGGGTATGCTCTGTCCCCTTAGAGGTCTTTACGTGACTAGACTGCAGGTACCTTTCAATGTAGACTTAGTGGCATAATGAATTCAGTCATCTTTAACTGTTGTTGAAGGTGATTGAACTGAACCTAACGGGCTCAGGATGTCCATTTCACTTACTGGGACTTGAGAATGGTAAAAAATTAGTAGAAGTAACATCTTAAAACTATCACAGCTGTTTCTGAAGTGTTTGACCACAGCTGGGGAGCCCCAGTAGATTAATTTCTCGGCAAGCTGGTTAAAGAGTTTACTGCATCTATCTGTCTGCTCTGCAACTCAGCTGGCAGTGTCTGTCCCATAACACGGCTGCAGAACCAAAGGAATGTTGCCTTTGTGGTCATTGCAGTTCACAGCTCTGTATGTTAAAATTTAACAAATAGCAGCTTAATTTCACATGCTCAGCAGTAAACTGTAGTAGTTTCCCCCCCAGTTTTTGTTCTGAGAAATTAGCATAAAAAGTTACGGACCTAAGCTGTAGATGTGGCTAGAATGAAAAAAGTATAGCATGTAAAAGGTTAGCCTTATTTGATGTTACCAACTGTTAATGGTTATAAAGCATTTGTAGTTACTCAGCCTTTTCACCTGCTATTAGGAGAGTTATGAGACATGACAGTTATATCTGATTATGATGGTTTAAGGAACATAATCTGTCTGAGGGATTCTGCAAAACCACTGAATTGCAAAAGTTCTGAACTTTCTTTGTATTTGTAAGTTAGAGATTTTTCTTCACAGTATCAGCTTTACATGTGAACCACTGTACATGAGTTACAATAATGTAGCTGTATAAATGAATTATTTTTAAGGCTTTAGCATTAATTGTGCTCTCTGTAATTCCTACCACTCCTTGTAGTAGTATGTTATTTAATGAGTACTAAGTGTAATGATTTTGTAATTTTGGATTTTTGTAAGAATCCAGGTATTTTAAAAAAAGATTCTTTAAAAGAAGTAATTCACTGGGAACATCAGTTTAATGTTGACCTTCCTCACGCCTTAATCGTCTTCAGTAATTAACATTTTTGGTGACAAATTATTTATGATTACTCTGTTTAAATATTGGGTTCCTCACTGCACTATGACTAAGCAGTCTGGGTGCTTACATCTTAAACTGAGAGCAGAAAGAGTTCATCATTCAGACAAAACTATGCTGTGGATTAAATCTCAAGCAGCAAAATTCCAGTCTCATAAGCACACATAAATGCACATATAATTTTATGTGTAACTTGCAAAGGGGAATCAACAAGTAAAATTTACCTCTCACCTTCTGATATCTCCAGTGTCTGTTAGATAACAGATAAAATTAGTGCAAATGCTTGTCAGAAATACTGAGTAGACAATCTTAATTTTACTTACAGTTTGCATAGAAATGAATATGTATATGAAGTGCCATAAAGGAGAGAATAAGGCCCCCCCCCAAATCACTACCATTTAACTCCAGATACTTTTTATTTTATGCTTTCATTTTTATTGACATAAGCATAATATTTAGAATTAAATAATCTACATTTAAACAATTATTTTATATTGATTGTATTTATCTCCTGAGCATATTGAATCTTTGCAAAGCTTATGCCATAGAAAAATATCCTCTGTAAGTTAACTATTATTTTTCTTACTGCTGTTTTATAATGAGTATGACAAACTGGCAGAGGTACTTCTGGGATCCTAGTATGCTCCTCAGTATTTTGCTTGTCTGTTAAAAACTCTCTCCAGTTGTGTTAAAAAGTTTTTCAATTCCCATCAGTCTCTGGAAAATACTATTTTTCTGGTAACTCAAAATGTTTTGGATAGCTGACTTTCCGGTAAGTTACTCCAGTGCCATAATTAAACTCCAGTGAGTCTGCTGCATCCTTTGCATCTTGCAGCTTCCAGTGCCTATTGGATCCACCTTTTTTTTTTTAAACCCAATAGAAGTGTCATTAGTTATGGGATGGTGGATCTGAGTATGGGTTTAAATTCTGCTCAAGATTTCCTTTATCTTCAAACATTACAGCCATGGATTTTAAACGTGTTGGATATATAATACTTGCATACATTTGTGCACTGTTCAAATACATATATTGTTTTACTTAATTTTCTCCCATCAGCTCTTTGAAAGAGCCCTGGATTCCAGTACGTAAAAGATAAAACATTTAGGGGTGATAGTGGAAATACTTGAAAGCAGAAGCATTACTTCACCATCTGTCACTGCAGCAGGTATGTTATAAAATTGATATGAACACAACAGCCAGCAATCGCAGCAGCCCCTGAACTTGTTGAAGTAATTAACTACTTACAGAAATATAGCTCTAGAGAAAAGAATACAAGTACATTTACTTCTACTTACTTTACTACTTAAACTTGTATATTTAGCATCATCCAGGATGCCATGGATGATGTCATGAGGTTTTTGCAAAAATTTAATTGAATTTCTGCATAATCTAAAATGTGAGTGTGAAGTGCTTGATTACACTTTTGCTTTTTTCTTGTATCTTTCTCTATCTTGGGAGAGTTCTGTGAGTTTACTTCTTTCCAGTTCTCTTAGTAGCTATAGCCAAACTTTTGTCTAAAGTTTTTCCTTGCCTTAAGCCTTTTTCTGTTATATTCTGTTTACCTCAATAGAAGTATAACTTTGTGTTGGTACATTTCTGGCTTGGAACAGAATCTGGCTTTGATGTTCTGCTGTAACCAAAGTTAGTACAACTTTGCTGTTGATTTCGGTGAATAAGATTGCAGGCTGGCTCTTCTGAAAAGCAGTAAGTTGATCATGCTTGTCCAAAGCTAGTTGGTTTTTATTTGTTTCTTTGCATGCACTAATTACTGTCTAGCTTTCAGTGTTTCTTACCTGAATGAGATCAACTGTTTCACTTTCCTCCTACAATACATTATTTGAAAAGAAGCCTACTTAGCTTTTGTTGGATTTAACTTGAATCCTGTTTGTCATCTGGTATGAAATCCACATGGTCCAGAACCCTGGAGGGTAGTTGTCTTTGTCAATAGGGAGATGGAAGCAAATTTCACTTACACTTTCCATTTTAAACATTAAATTGTGGAGGTCTTGCTGCATTTGTTTTCAATTTCTAATACATGTCTTAAAATGTAAGCATTAATTTTTAAGGTTGTTCTTACGAATAAGCTGTGGAATAACCCAAACATTCATTTTACAGATGCTTAATTGACTTGTAGTTTCATGTTTAACAGTTTCAGCCACAATCTGCAGGATGATACCTGTGATTTTTCCAGATCTTTGCACTTTTGGAAATATATTACTGGTATTTACCTGTTGACAATTAATGGGTGGTCTTGCAGTTTGGATTGTGAAGGTCTTTTGTATACTATTCTTTTTGAACAGATTGAGGATTTATTGATTCCCCTCTCCCCCATTTTTTTTAAATTTATGAAACACTCAGTATTCCTTTCCTTTTTGTTTCCTTCTCTATTTCCTGTTGCCTTGCATTTCACTTTAGACTGCTGGGGGTGTCCACCCTCTTTTTTATTTTCTTCATGAGTCCATTATTAAGTATGAGTGACAATATGAAATAATTTGGGACAAACATTACTGTTAACCATCTGAGTTTTGTGGCAGTGGTATTGCAATCAGAAGCTAACATCTTGAGAGAAGATACTATCTTTACAGCAAAGAGAACATCTTTGGACTGATTTGTAACACATATTTGAAGTATTTACTTGTGAATCCTCCAAAGAACACAGATTCCATCACTGAACCATGTTCATATGCAGCAAGTAAAAACCATTATAGTTAACGTGCTATACCAAAGCTCACTTAAGGCTGGTGCACCCTCTTTAATTAGCAGAAACAGGACTCAGAAGGAACATTAACACCAGAAAGAGGCAGATGGAAACTGTGGTAAAGAGATTAATTCACTGCAACATGGCAGCATTGGAAACATTATCTTCCCCTTTTCCGTGTAGATGAGGAAAAGTTGAAAATGTTAGAGAGCTACTGATTACCTTTAGGATCTTACATCCTGCTGTTCTGGAAGCCCTTGCAGGGGAGCCACTGAACTGGTCAGTATTCTGTCATCCTGCTGCACCCTGTGATTCTCAGATAGCTGTATTTCACTACATTTATTTTTCAAAGTATTGATTGTCTTGTTTGTATTTGTTGTCTGTGTTTGAAACCTATTAAATCAATAGGTCTTATATTTTGTGATCCTCATAGTCGTCTTAAAAATCACAGAAATTATTACAGGCTTTCGTGCTTTAAATTCTCTTGATCCCTGTCTGTACCATGAAGTATAGTAAGGATAGCAGCATCTCTCTCTCTCTCCTCTGCTATGCAATTTCAAGAGTTTTAGTTATGTGGGATAGGATTCTCATTATTGTTTCACTTTTTTTTTCCATTTTAGCACACATACAAAAGTGAGATTCTGCAAAATGACTACTGTTCTGCTGAGGTTTGTAAAGTGATTTTTAATTCCCATGAAAGATTGTAGTTGAGAATGCTTAACATTTTGAATGCCTTAGACTTAAGATAATCATCAGAGTCAGTGATTCTGGAAATTACAGAAGACTAAGGAAAGGCATCAGCTCCAATTTTCCACTTTTCTTTTTAATTGTCTTGCATAAGTATTTTGGTTAAAACATCTCTTCAGTAACAGATTATTTCCTGAAAATAGCAAGATGATTTATACATTTAAAAATATGAAATTACTAATACATAATGTGTTACTTAAAAAGTAATTTACAGTTTGTCACTTATATCAGTTGATATATTAGGAAAAATATAACTAAAGAGAAGGAAATTAAAGGGTGTAGGGGGTTCTGTGCTTTTTTTTTTTTTTTTTTTAAACATTCCATTTACTGCATAATTATGCCACGGCCCCCCTACTCCACAACAGAAATATTCAAACAGCTTGATATATATTCCAATAAGAAGTAAAGCAGGTTTTTGTATGTTAATGGTAGTTTATGGTAGTGGGGAAGAGAGTTGTATTTTAAATATGCAGCAAATATAAAGCAGAATGTCTCAGTTTAGTGGAAAAAGAAACACATAGACAATTCCATGCATTGCTGCCATAAAGCATTAACTTGTAAATGAACAAAAATAGTGTAAATGTTGAATTCCATTACTTTTGTTTTCCCTTGCAGAATGGGGTGTTTTCTTTTTTGCATGAGTGGGAATGAAAGTGCATTAATTTAAAAACAAAACAAAACATCGCAGTTATTTCATAGAGCAACTTGCAGACCACAGTCTGAGAAGCTCTGATGGAAGAGGTTAGATTTTAACGAGCTGGCTAAATTTCATTGAGAACGTAGAGAATGAGAGAAATGGCAGTTACAACATAATTTATCTTGATAACCAGAGGGATTGAATCACTTACCACATTCCCATAGTGCAAATATTTGTGCAGCTAGGTTTTCTGGATCCTTTCTTTGCCCAGTCAGAATCTTTGGCAGCTTTCCTCTATGCTTTTCTAATGTGGATTTCTGGGCTTTTCCTAGACAGGTGTTGAAGAACATGAAAGAAGCGCAAACATTTTGTTTCTTATGTTTAACTACCAGTACTCCTCATTGTCTTTACCTGCTGTATTATAATGCACACACTATTAGATAATACAAATAAAGCAACAGCAAATAACAGAGGTAAACAAAGAGTTTCAGAAAGCAGAGGTCCCAACAGAGGGGCATTGTTTTGTACATGTGATTTGGGAATATGGAAAAAGAATTAAAAGTCTTGTTTAAAACTTCTGAAGCTTAGTCAGGTTTTCGTGGAGTGTTTAATTCAGATGTTCATATTTTAAATTTAAAAGCTAGTTAAGAGACTTTGGAGAAGTATATAATTTCATCAGTAATCAAATGTATAGAAGAATGTATCTTCGATGTCAAAATGGATTAAAATTCACACTGGATATATTTTAGTTGCATAGGGGTTTCAGAAGGTTAGAATCATCAAAAAGTTGGATTAATATGTGTGGGTTTGAATTTATTTTTAAAATATGAAAATAATTTCAAGATTAAAAAAAAACCTTTGAACAGCTGTGGTATGTCAAGGGCTTGAGTGGATAAAGGAAAAATAAGCCAACAGGAACTGAATATTTATAAGGATTTTAAGTATTATATAAATAACACATGCCACCTTTAAAGCAACGTTACAAAGTACGTCAGAGATACGAGGGACAGATTTGTAGAGTCATCGTGGGTATTCTTTCCAGTTGAGCTCTTTCCCACAGTATTGTAGTCTATAGCCACGTGAGTTGTCCTAAGTCATCCACATGTATGTTGTTTCCTCTTAAAAAACAGCCATCCCATATAAATGAAGTGCTTACTTTGGAAAGGACACATCTCTTCAGTAGTTCAGAACTGCTACTAGCATAGATTCTGTGACACCTTGCTGGGTTTTTTTTTGACTGTATCCACCATAAAGTAGCAGAATGTATACACAATAGCCATTTAAGTTTAATATATTCTCAAGGAACAAAATACTGTTTTATAAATTCTCACTAGCAGAGAAAAAGTGCTGTGGTAGAAGCACAGTGCTTTTCCTCAAGCTTCTCAGGAAATACTTTGCAGTTATTTTAGCACTGAGAAGCCAACAATCAGATCATACAAATTTGTTTATCAAGAAGCTAGGCAAGAAAGGTAGCCAGTGTCATGAATTATCTCCTTATCAGATTCAGGTCTGGTATGCCACATGGCTGTTCCAAACTCCAGATTGCTAAACTCCATTTTAGCAATCCAAAATTCCATTTTAGCAATCTGGAATTTGTCCTCTTCACTTGTGAAGCCAGATGAGAGGGAATTGTCTGTTGTATTTCTATATATTTCCAGTTACCACAGAAATCTTTGTTTTAGAGAAATCTTTAGAAATCTTTTAGAATTCCCTTTCTTTTGAATCCCTTCTTTTAGGAAATTTAATTTTTTTTTTTTTTTTTTTAGGGTCTTTCTTTAATTCCTACTAATATTAATTGTATTAAATATAATCATACTTTCATAATAACAATGAAATAGTATAATGGAGTATAGTGACAATAACAGATTGAAAAACTGTAAGACTAAAGTTGTATAAGATGCCTGCTAATTGTTTACAATCAGCTTGATATTATCAGAGATTCTTAATACAGAAACTGTAGCAGGAGACACAGAGTTGAACTTTACAGAACACATGTAGTGCTTATCATCTTACATGTTCCTTATAATGCAACTCCCAGATATTATGAAAAACCAAAAGGGAAAAAGAGAAAAGAAGAATGTGGGTTTGGGGTTTTTGTTTATTTCTTTTTGTGGGTTGTTTTGGTTTTTGTTTTGGTTTTTGTTTTTTTTTTTTAAGTGAAAGGGTGGAACTTTCCTTTTAAAAAGATAAAAAGTATAATAATAAAATAGCAGACTTGTTGAGGCAAACACATTGAAGTCATTCAGAAAAATAACTGCATGACATCATGTGAGAAAGATAGAACCAAAAAAGGGCAAGTTTTATAGGCCAAATAGCTTCTATTCATTCCCAAAGAATTTGCCCTACTCGCACAAGAATTGGGAGAGAGAAAGAAATAAAACCTTCATCCTTGGAAGCTCACAAAATACAAATATGTTGTCCCAGATAGAAAAGGTCAAAAAAGTAAAAAAATAGAATAAAATAAAGCCATGACTCTAATCAGGAATGCTTACTGAGAAATACTGACTTGCTGCTCAAAAAATCAGAGCTGAAAGTTACTCCCAGTAATCCAAAGATGTCCTGGAGCCATTGTGAATCACTGTATGCTCTTGTTATCTTACATTTTCAGCAAACTAGTGTTTGCATATAAAAGGATTATTTTTGACACTTTTTCTATCTTGATCTCTCAGAGCAGCAGGAAGACTTTTACACCTTTATGAATTCAGCAAGGTGATTCACAGGCACTTGCTTGGCACTAGCAAATTTCAGAAACTTGAGCTGCTACACAAGCTGATCTGTGCCTTGTAGCTCATCTGTTCTTAGGCAGATAATTGTTGTCTAAACTAACCCATATAGTTCAGGAGGAAACAAAGCATTTGGGTTCTGAGGACTTCCAGGACTAAAGTACTACATAATCTCAGTTTCTATGTCCCTTGACATATTCAGGCTACTTTGAAGTAAATGCTATGCTAAATACAATGGGGTAAATCTTGCTATGGTTGTTTGAAATTACCATCCCTACTTCTCTGCCCCAGGCCTATTTATCTGCCCTGGGCTGTGACCACATAGCAGAACAGAGCAATCACCTGCCTCAGCCATTTCAGTTTGTTGTCTGACATGGTAGTATAAATTAGTAAAATAGGCTTTTATCTTCAAGGTTTGGTAATGGGTACAGGTGCTGTATTGCACAGGCTGAAGACTATTTACCATTGCAGCATCTATAGTAGGCATACTTACCTCCTGCGCTTTCTTATGTTCAACATATAGGTAATCAACATTCAACGTGGCTGTTCCCTGTCTCTGTTACTCTTCAAGCTGTCTAGTAGGACAAGCTTTTCACTGTTGTAGTCCTCTCTGTGTATTTTCTTCTTAGCCATCAGAATCCGCATTGTAAGCTTGCTGCGCAAAATCTAAAATGTTGGTTGTATAGGCTCTTCGAAGATCACTTTTCAGCCTCAGTCTTCATAGGACAGTCATACTCTGTGCGCAGAGCTGGATACCAGGAACTCTGAATTCCTTGTTGAGAAGCACATTCTTCACTATTGCATCTACTGGCCCTTACTGTATCTATAAAAAGAGAATGCAGTGCTTCTGTACAGGATGGAGTATTCTTGTGGAATATAGAGATGGATGATATTCCTCAAAGAATTCTGGTTACCTTTGAGTAACCCCCATTTACTTTATCACAACTGGATCAGCTGAGCTATAGGCATGTTTCCTATTTTGCTGGCTTTGGAAGGGAAATGATAATCTGCAACAGCTGCCACACCTTGATTGCTCCATTGAACCAGAATCAGCACCCTTAAACTTGACTATACTGAAAAAAAAAATCCACTTCATATTAAAATCAACATGACGATATTTTTGGTTGATATTTTTGGGGATGTATTTTGCCTTTTTATGGAATGCTACTACAATAGACAGATGTCGTAACACAATATACATAGCTTTATTAATATTTTTCCAGTTGCTTTTGTTTTGTCTAGATGATTTATTGACAGTTTTCCACCTTGTGCTTATCCTGTAACAATAGTGCTTGGAATTTTGTTTCTAAAATCCATTTATGTTTCTTTACCTGCCCTATTATTATTTTGTGGCTTTCTGTACTTCAAGGGCATCTGTCTCTGGACAGATACCTGCTACCTGCCTCTTCATTGTTTCTACATTGTCTTAGGATGGTCAGTTGCCATTACTGCACTTTCCCTCCAGCTGTTAGCAATTTTCACATCACATGGTTCAATCCACTTTCTTTATTAGAAATCTTATTTGTCCTTGAACATGCGCAATATGCATAGAAATCAGTATATTATCAAATTAACATATAAAAGTCCTTGACATTGATATTTCTGGGAATGTGGTTAAACTCATGCACTGTGTTAGTCATAGCATTCTGCTTTTATCAAACAGAATAAAGGAGCTACTCTTGTTGAGAAGAAAACAGAACAGCAAAAAAAAAAGTGTCAAAAGTTTACAAAAGCAGCAAGGTAATATCAATAAGGAACTAGCTGTGTTATATGAAACCTGAAAAGGACCTGGTTTAAATGGGTACAGTTGAACAAGATTAGGATAGTTGGGTACCTTTTAGTGCACGTCACAATTATTGTCTTGAATCAGTCTGGGGCAACCTTCAGGAGGTGGTGTATCTTAAAATAGCATTATTGTCACACACGAATGTCATTTCCAGGAATAACACCTAAAGCTTCAGAGGTATATTGGTGCTTAAAAGCAGATTTGCTGGCTTCCTGGAATATAGACTTTGATCAGCTTTATCGATAAAATAATGACATAGAGTATTTGAGACACTTTTACCTTTGTGATTTAAAAACAAACAAGAGTAGTCCTAAAGTTCTAAGATATTAGAAAGGAAGAGTCATTCTTAAAGGAACTTAGAAAATTGGTCTTTGGGACCATGCAGAGTTTTAAGGCAGCAGACCAAACCAGACTAAAAATGTGGCTGTAGTGATGAGCAGTGCCATTTGAGTATTTTACAGTACTAATATGAGAAGTAATGTGAGATTGCTAAACTTCTGTGCACAAGCCTAGCACTGTGGAAACATGGTATTACTGTTGCTAGCAATTTTGGTTCCATTTATTTATATGCCTATGTGCATTTAAAATCACAGTTGTACTGTGGTATGTGTATGTCATACATACTCCATATGTATACTCCTAATGAAAAAGTTTTAATATTAAAGTTAAGGAACATTTTTTACTTTTGAAGAATGTGAGTCTAACCTTTTCAGCAACTTCTTGGTAAGACAAGATGCATCCTTCATGTGATTGTTGGGAGGAGGTGAAGTGAAATTACCCCACATTCAGGTGAAAGCTACATTTAGCTGCAAACTTGAAGAGTAAATGTTAGTTTAAAATAATTTTTTTGCTACCGTTATGATTACAAAAAAATTCTGTAGTAGCAATGTTGTTGCCATGATAGTCTTTAATGCTGCATGATCTGTTGCATAATACAAATTGGCCTACTGTCTGTAGGCTTACATTGGGTATGCAGCTGCTTGTAGTTCTGCAGGATTGGTTTTAGGGAATTGCCAATTAAAAAAAAATACATTAATTTTGGAGCTATGAACTGTGTGTATTCAGACATCCATCCCTGATGGACCAGTTCCCTGGTTAATTTATGTGACCAGAGCCTGTTGTTGTAATCCTTGCTCAACTCAGATAAAGTTTTAATCTCTTCTGTGACAATGTTCTCACTCCACCTTTTTAAAAATCCGCTGTTTAGTCTCAGTTAGTTACTCTAGAGTCCATTAAGAGTCAATCCCCAGAAAATAGACACTTTTTTTTCCCCCTCAAGAAATAGGCATTTCCAGAAGGCAGTTTTTTCTGCCTTCTGTCTCTTTCCCTAGGCTGCACAGAGTATAGATTTAGATGAACAACTTTTTTTGCATATCTACAGAAAACTAATCCCACCTGAATCATGATAGAAATGGTCCTGCTTCTTTTGCCTTGTTTTCATACACTGATAGAAAGCATTGAGAAAATCTTCCAATTAATATTTTATGAAGGCAGAGTCCTCTTTAGAAAGCCCATGTGAAATATGCATGTGGTAGCAACTAAAAAAAGTCCTTTTCTTTTGCACCACCCAGAAAGAGTTCCACATACTTGTTTCTGTAATTCACTCTGAAAATGTTATTGAAGGAGCCTGCATAAATTGCCATCTAAATCCACTGAGCAAAGAAGTGTTTACTGTAACAGTCCAGAAATCTTCATAAATGTAATAGGTAATTCCTTATAATTCAGGTCCAAAAAAAACGTGTGCCAATATTACTTTCTGATAATTGAAGCATATTCGTCTTTGTAAACAGATGAAATGCATTTGTCATATTTAACAGGAGATCTAGGGAGAAGAACACAGTTTTCCATCTGAATCTTTAGTAAGAATAAGGGAGTTGTAGGAAGGGCATAAAAAAACCGCAAAAAAGAGTGATGACGAGTTCTTTTCATGTAGATACAAAGAAACCCCACCACCACAAAGGTAGTCAAGGTCTGTACTAAGGGATAGCTTTCACAAACTTATGCTTTGGATTATTTCAATTGCCATCACTTTAGAGCCTGATTACCAAAATGAGAAAATGATACATGGAGGATAAATAGAGGAACACTCAGTGTTTTATTTTTTGGCATTATTAGTACATTTTAGATGGCAGGCGCTAGTAAAACTCAGAGCAAAGCATTGGAATTTGGATTAAATGATATGTTTTATTTCTTCCAACAGAGAGAAATTAAAACAAATCCTGTGTGTGCTGGTTTGAGTTCAGCATTTCATAATCAATGCGGTTAAGTAAGGAGTTGAACTAACCTATACACCACATGTCAAATCTTTTCTTATAAACTAATGATTTCGAGCTGAATATATAAAAAGCACTTCTTACTGTTATATTCCAAACAGCGTATGTGGTAATACATTAACAAAAATATCCATAGAGAAAATCTACTTTTAGTCTCAGTAGCTAGTGGATTGAAGTTAAAAAGAAATCCAAAACTCTCTGCAACAAGCAATGAATTTTAACACGTAAGAGTAATAAAACAATGGCTAGTATGCAACCCGTCTCACAGAAAGATGATTTAATGTCACTAGCACTCTAAAACAGCTTGGTGTGGCCTTCAGTCTCAAAGACAATTTCACCTGTTGCAAAGCTTGTCTGAAGGCCACATATTTTTGAATTATCAAAGCATGCCTTAGAATCAAAAGCTCCAGGTTTTGCTTCCTTTTTTTTTTTTTGTCGTGTGTAGAAAGAATAGTTTTCATAAACCACGTGACAGTATTATTGCAATGGATTTTAGACATGCACTGATTGTGTATTCTTTTTTCCTAACCATTTTGAAGATTAGCAATATGAACAGCAAATTCTTAATAATAATGCCATTAATAACATACTTGTTAATAAAATGGAAGATTTAAAAATGGTTAGTAATAGGATAATAAGAAACTGAATATTGTGGATGATGGTCAAAAAGGAAGGAGACAGTGGAACACAAAGCTGCTATAGAAATTAATCTGATGGAACTGTAAAGGGTATTCATGCATGTTAACGACAATATAAGATCAATAAGGAAAATGAAGAGACAAATTCATTTCAAAGAACTTGATGAAATTAGATGTCTTTTACCATTGCAAACTGCAAAGAACAGGTGAATTTTCCTGTAACTTAACTGCAAATATTACTTTTATTCAGGAATCCAACTCCTTTTTCCCTAAGTACAAAAATAAAAAATTGTAGGATGAACTAATAACAATAATTTGCAGTCAACCAGAAGATAAGTAGGAGGTGAGTAACAGGATGGATTTGTGAACAGCAAACCATTGTTAAGCAAGCCTGATTTCCCTCTACAACAGGGTAGCAGCTCTTGTGAATGAGGGAGAGGCAGTAGAAGTTGTGTGTTTTAATTTTAATTAGGCTTTTGAAAATGTCTCAAATAGCATTCTCATAAACCATCTAGAGACATGCAATCTAGGTCGTACATTGGCAACATTAAGGGCTGTATGCCAGATTGAATTTCCCCCTCCAGATTCTGTGATTAAGAACCTGTTGCAAGTTGGGAGATGTCACAAGATGCTTCTTACTGGCAATGTGTCGCCTCTGGGAAAGATAGTGGCTTCTCATATGTATCCCTACCAATGTGCTGTGATTCCTATTGTCAGGGCTTGGCACAAGAAAAGAGACAGAAATATAGAATGAGAAGGCTCTAACAGGCAACAGCTGGAAGAGGCTGAGCTCTGCCTGCTAGCCAGTTTTATTAGCTCTCCTGATGACAACTGCAAGGGCTACAAAAAACATAGTATTTACGGCATATAGTCTCCTTTGAACAGGTACAAGTATAACCCTGCACCTGTCTTCTGGCCTTTCTTGCAGCAACTCAAAATTTATGCATAGATTTTCATGTTACTCTTGCTGTAGAGTTAGTGGTGGTTGAAAAGTACTCAGAAATTATCGTCAACTTAGTGGGGCTTTACAGAGGAGTCTAAAATCTTGTACTTTTTTTTTTTGCTTTTTTGGTGTCTTGGATGCTAGAATTAAATGTTAGAATATAATTATTAAAGTTTCACAAGATCGAGAGGAGCTCCCAGTATTCTGAAAGGCGGGATTAGAAATTAGAATAGTCTTTACAAATTCAATAAATAGTCTGAAAAATATAAGATACAATTAAGTAAGGAAAAACACAAACTTAAATGTTTAAGTATAAGTAATTCAACCATAAGGGTTATAAAGAAAATGATCTGAATGTTACAAGACACTGGAAATAGGCTATATCACGCTGTTATGAAAAAGTGGGAGTTTTGCCACAGCCTTTTAAACAGCTTTACTACTGTTTGTTTGCCCCTTCCTGTTAGCCTTTCAGAACTGCTATTTTTTTGAATTGGGCACCTCCACACCAGTCATCTTTTTAAAAATTCTGTTGCTTGGTTTCTTTATACCTGCAAATTAAGTCTCCTGTGAAGCACGTTTTTTAAAACTTACATGATTTTACAGAATGTAGTTTCCATCTCTTACTATGGAGTATTTGGGTACTTTACTGGATTCAGGTCATGATGACACACACAGCAACTGTGCTGGTCAAACAAGCTGAGAGAGTCCCTGTTTTCCACTCCTGCTGTTCATCCCAACTCTCATGCCACCTCTTTTGCTTTGTTGTGCAGGCATAACTATCCATGGGCTAGTATGGAGCTGAATCAGGGAACTCATCCACCTGAAAAATAACATTGTAAAAACCCACAGCCAAACAAAAGATAAAGCCCATAAACAGAAAGCAGGTAAGACTCTGTGGAGAGCTTGGGGAACACCTAAGGCACACTACCACCAAAGCAATTTATAGAATGATAATCGCAGGGATGTTCACAAAGGGAAGCTTCACAACATTTACTTATTGGGACATTCATCCTTGGAGTTGTCCCATTAATATTTTGTACTAACAAAGGTCAGAATGGGTTACAAAAAAGTGGTTGATCAGGTAATGAGACATAACACTGTAGATAATTTTTTGCTAATTGGTCCATAGCAAGTGGAACTGCTCAGCAGTGAAAAATCTGAAGAGTTGCATTTCGAGTCACTGCTGACGGCTTGATAAATAACAGGTGATGAAGAATGAATCAGCACCAACAGCTAACTGTTCATTCTCTGCTAAACAAATTGTTGAAAAAGCAAAGCTTGGCTTAGAAGTCCAAGAATTAATTGGTGTCAGAAATAGAAGCAATGATCGTTAATGTGCCACCTGGGCATATTCACATCCACTGATACCAGTGGATATTGCTGATATCATCAGCAATAGAGAGCAGGACAAATTCAAGCCAGGAAAGTAAGAATGACCTGGCTCAGCTTCTGAGTTTGTTTTGGAGGTAGATTAGTAGCAGAGTTCTCTCTGGTGAATGACTCTGATCTGTTACGCGTCAACTAAACAAGCCAAAACAGAAGAAAAACAAAGCAACTCACCACCTCCAAGTGAAGTGGAGTGCGGGTGCCAGGTATGCTCAGCTATTCACTCCAGAGTGAATCTGTCAGCCCTAAACCTGCACGTTCTGGCAGCTGCTATTGCTATACATGGGGAAGAGGATCAAAGAAAAGATAGTGAGAACACCACAGATAAAGTCTTCTGGAGTCCTCAACTCCAAACACTTCTTTTATGTGAGAAGAACAAAAATAATCTTTATGAAAAATTGAAAAATACGTCCATGACACTGATGAGGAAGTATTCTTCTGTTAACACAGCTTAATTCAGTGATTCACGGACCATATCTCATCCCATATAACTTTAGGTACTGGTATATAAATTTTGAGTATAGTTATCTTAAGGTCTTATGTCATCATCAGAAAGTCACTTTCAGAGTAAGTAACTTTTCAGGGTTCAGCCCTCCTGCAGTCTGAGATGCCTCTAGAAGTAGCTCTCTTTCTGGCTTGGAGTCACTCAATGGCTGGAGCTGATGCTATCTCAGCTATAGATGCTATCGACAGTTACAGAATACCTTTGCCACAAAGGGTTTCTCAGCTTAGCTCCAAACGAATGCAACAGCTCTTCTTCCTCTCAAGTCCCTCTCTTTCCCAGAGGTATAGCAATGAAGAGGAGTGAAGGGATTGTAACTAAAATGCATTGTGAACTGAATATTCTCAGCTCTGGCTATTCTGTGCTATCAGATAAACCTCTGGCCAGCACAAGAGTGAAAGACTGTTTAGACCTGTGGTTAGGTCTCCAGCATGGAGACCCTTAGTCCATAAGGACAGTTTGGGGTATGATTGGATGTGTGGTGCTTAACAGAGTATGTTTTGCTTCATTGATCTGAAGAGAGGATTGTTCGTAAGCAATGAACAGACTAGCTCAAAATTTATACCAGCTAGCACACGTGAGAGATGCTGACTTGACATCTTTGGGCTCTAGCTGTAATTCCGCACCCCCTAGTTTGGCCATCAAGCATACACGCTCTTCTCAACCAACTTTGTCAGGACTTCCTTGCTAATGGTCAGTCTTCAGTCACTGTTGAGATACTTAACAACAATGAGTATTATTCTTGTCTGTGAAGCTATGTTTATTTTCTAGAACTCTCTTTCTTACATTGTATAAAATTAATTTTGTATTGCACTCTGAACTACATTATATTTTTTTAATAGTTAAATAATTTCCATTTTCCTGAGGAGTAAAACTGGAAATAGTGGAGCTTGATAGTCATTAATATTATACTGTGGAACCTGTTTATTTTTTCCCCTGGCTTCTTTGTAGAAGTAGTCTTAAGTGGTGGCGTACAAGAGAGAATTTTAGTAAACTACAGCAAAACAATTAGAGAATGAACTTAGTTTGCAAGCAGGCATTTTTACTGCTATTTCTGGACTTCATACCAAATAAAATGTTTGGTTTCTTAATTACAGATAATAAGATAAAGATTGAAGAAACTAATGATGAAACCAAAAAAAGTGTTATATTTTATCATTTAGATACAGAAACAAATTAAATTCCTTCTCATACTACAAAATTTGCACTAAAACTGCTGTTACTTACAGTAGCTCTTAGTTCCATAAACATTGTATGTTTAAAAAGAAAGTTCACTAAAGTGGCTTAAAGTCTATGGTGAGATGGTTTAAACAGCATAGCTCAAGTTGAGCATGGCAAAATGTGCAGTGATGTGAACAACCTTTTAAAGGAAGTTGGTCTGCATTGATTTGGTGAACTCTGAAGCTAAGGATGAGACGAATGGAGTTCATAGAACTAGCAAGACTTTACAGTGATGTTTTTACTTTGAATGGTTTGGTAGGAATGTATTTAGGCTGCATACAGAAAGAGTAAGGGAGCTGTTGAGTTAAGGGGAAACTCAGGTGTCCTCTGCTGGGATTCCAGATTTCCTCTGCTGAATATTGGGAACTGTCTTGGGTGCAAGGGCTTTCTTGCACTTTTATTAGGTAATCCAGACCTTTCTTGATACAATAAGGACTGTAAGGACTAATGTCTGAGAGAGTCACTGTCCTGTCTAGCACAGCCAGCTGCATAGCAAAGAGTTACTCAACTAAGTAAAGCCAACATTTCATTAACCCATCAAATGTAAAAGCATGAGGAATGGAGAAAAGAAGTCCAAAGTAAAATAAACCTTTACAAGAGGATACCAGAGGACTATAGTGGAGGTGAAGAAAATATAGTCAGCCTTTACGAAATCTTGGTTAAACAAGACTGGATTGAACAAAATAAAATGTGGGAGGAGAAATATACTGATGTGATCTGTTTTATTGACAGACTTGTATACAAATATCTTGACTCTCATGGCTAATTGTAATAACTTAAATATTAAAAGTCCTAGCAAGAAAATACTACAAAACACTAGAATTAGGAACTCACTTTTTAAATTTTTATAAAGAAAATAACCAGAGTCAGCAAGATTCCTAATATTACAGGACATTAAAGAATAGCAATTAAGACTTTTTGCCCTGCACGTTAGTATTTTGAATGATGCAAATTATAGTTCTGTGCTTCCTACCAAAGGTCTGTAGGCAACACAATTTCTCCTTGCAAATGTTAATTTTTTTCTTTAAAGAATGTGTGTACATGATTAAACCAAGCTTGCCCTTCTACCTACTTTTTAGAGAAGAACCATCTTTCTATTGGTGTATTATAGGAATGAAGCTCCCTCCCCCTTTACAGAAGATGGCACAATTCAGCAGAAGTTGTTTCAGAACGTACTCAGTTTAATTACAGGATCAGTGAACACAGCAATGTTTTCTTGGCAACAGGTAGAAAAGCTGGCAGTCAATCAGTTTCTCTGGAGCAGTTTTTTGGCATTATATTGCTGGATTAGAAACTTGGATTTCATTTCTTATTTTGTTTTTCTGTTCCCCTGCTTCATTTCCTCTTTATCAGTTTTTTTCCTAGTGGTACATAAAAATAACGTGCTGCATTCTTTGTTACGAAGAAAGAATTAACTGAGTTGCTTTTTGAATTTGTAAAGTGGTGGGATGTGGTAAGAATTCTGCATATTCACATGCATTATCCGACAATATATAAGGTAGCTAAATGAAGATCATGAACAGCTTAGAAGGAGAGGAAGCAGTTTAAAGGGCTAAGTGTTGAATGTTAAATTTATATAATTGCCATTGCTGAACTTATATGTTAAAATGTATTACATGTGTGAGAAAAAAATCAGTTAGGTATGCAATGTAAAACTACTAGTACATCACGCAAGAGAAGACCCTTAGGGTAGAAAGGCAGAGAACACCCGCCAACAGTACTTGTGACTTATGTTAGTGTTTAATCGCTCTTGCCTTACTGACTTACTGCCTGCCCCATAAAGTTCATTTCTATTGATCACTGCGTATACTCAGTTGAATTTAATATTTGGAAAGATATGATATATTAAGAGCAGTATATTTCAGAGAAAATATGTTGTTCTCCTTCCCTTATCCCTTTGAGAGACTAAAGAAAACAAACAGCAGAAGTAACTGCTGACTGAAGAGAAATATGTTGTAAGCCCTGTGTATATATCTACACTTGACAGAAGAGCATAATTTTTCAAATTTTACAATTCAGATTGCTAGTTTTTTATACTTTAATATAGTCATACATAGAGAATATGAAGATTAATTGACAGTCTGCATTGGATTCTTGATGGAGCCATCTGAGCAAAGATGAGTCATAAAGAATGACATGCTTAATAGTAATTGATAGAACTTTTAGGAAATAATTTGTATACCTCTCTAGCATTCAAAATTGTCTTACTTTTGCTATATTCTTACCTTTGCTTTTAATGCTATCTGAAAATAGTTTTATCAGTAATTTGCTTTTCATAAATAGTTGTATTTTTTGCTTTGATACATTGTTATTTTTGTACAGCACATGGAAGCCATAAACAGACAGATTCTTCTTAAGAGCATGCCATGCTAGCACTCTGGCCTTATAGTTTTAGTTCATTTTTGTAACTCTGTGTTCTATGCAAGCTCATTTCATCCAAAAGAAAAAATCCTTGGAAATAGTTTTTTTTCTGTCTTCTTTTCCACTTACTTATGCCATTGTACAACAGTAATTGAATATGGCTCCCATTACTAATTCACATCACGTACATTATCACATCTGGTAACAGTTTCTCTTTCTACAGTTCCTAGTGTAGAATTGGAAGGAGTACCCAGATAAGATAACTTTTTCAAATTTTTTTGGTCTTAGGATATAATTTTGCCCCAGTGCTGAAGTAAAATATTTAAATTCCTATTTTGAGGTCTGCAAATCTGAAAGTAGGGCAAGACTTTATTAGGTTAAGATGTTATGCTGTGTTTTGTGAATGCAGAGCTTTAGAATTGGTGGGGTTTTTTTGGTTTTTTTTATGAATTGTTAAACAGGCTTTCTGCACATCTGTACACTTCCATAAAAACAAAGCAAATTAAAATATTTTCAGATGTAATGAGGAACAGGACAATCAAATAGTACAGCTTCTGAAAAATGTTAAACTTCTCCTCTAAATGCTCATCACAGCAGTAGCCTAAAATTTTAGGTTAAATTTTGCATGATGTTATGAAGTGTTTATAAGACTTCACAGTGTTTTTCACCAAGTCTGGAAATAATACATTAAAGTTTTTTTCCGGAAGTGTTGCTTATGTATGTCTAGCTTTCACTTAAGTGACTTGAGCTTATCTCTAATAAATAAAGTTTGAGTAAGACTACTCCTGTGTGAAACTTTAAAAAAAAAAAAAAAAAAAAAAAAAAAAAAGACAGGGATGACATAGATCTCTACCCATCCATTCTAGATCTTCTACACAACTTTTGTATTCTGTACTTAGTTAGAAAAATAGTTAATAGAACTAGAGGATGTTTTACTCTTTCTGCAGAGACACCTTCATTCTGGAGAAAGATTCTGTTTATCTGGTAAAGTACATAGCAAATATGAAATTCAATGCTTAGTATGCTGTGTCTTCAAATAGTTTACTGAATCAGGTTGGTATGACTTAAAGTCATTTCCTGAACTTGGGGGCTAAATTATGGAAGTTCTTGGAAGCAAGACTCAGGTTCAGCTACTCACTTGCTCAAGTATGTCACTAAATCATGCCTCAAAAAAGGACTGTACTGAACCTTTAAGATATTTTTGTGTATTTTTTAAATTTGTAAATACCTAAATACAGTATCCAAATTTGATTTCAAAGGATTCTTGTATTTCTGAGAAACATAAACTGCAATGTTATTTCACTGGTTTTAGTTCTTTTTTGAGAACTCATTCTTTTGAGAGCTCAAAGAAGCCTTTTCTATTTAATACTACTCGTAGTATTTTTCTTGAACTTGTCAGCTTTGGAAATAATACTAAAGATGTGTCTTGGATTTGCTCTTTTCATCTTGTTTCTTCTTTTCCTCTTGACTGCATTCTTATACTACAGTTTATATAATGATAAATGTGAGAGTAATGCCTGGTGATTTTGACTCACTTCTGATGATAAATATGAGAGTAACCACTAGTGATTTTGACTCACTTCTGATTTCCTTTCAGAGCTTTCTGCTTTTATTTTCAGGCTTAATCACTGCTATTGTAAAAATATTTGTTGTCTTCATAAAAGTTCCCAAATGATTTTGACTATGACTTGGGTGTGTCCTGTTATTCATACATATATAATGGGCCCATAGACACACATTTTTTAATTAACTGCCAGTTAAGTACAAACCTACTTATTTTTGCAAACATTAAATATACTTTTATCCTGTCATACTCTGCCACACTTAAAATACTGTTTGAGGAATTTACTTGCATCTTTATTTAGATGTGCTAATCCTGGTAAAAGATACAAAAATATTTTTGGTAGCTAAACTGAATAGGTTCATATTTGTTCTACTTTTACTAGCTTTAGTATCTAAATTTGCTGCATGAATATAAAATCTTTCCTGAAGTGCCCAGGATCTTCATGTTTCCAGATTTAAAGTACTTAGTAGAGTCCAGTCTTAGCAATTTTCTGTACTCTGAATCTAGAGTGAATATTCTGTTCCCACTTTCAAGTGTTAAGAAATAGTTTCTTGTTTCTTTTTAGGGACTTCATTTTATTTATTTCTTAACAGACCTCTTACTTAATCACATGGCATTTACTATGACTTCTCAGTAGAGTGTATGATTCTTTTGCAGGGGTTATAAGTAATTTGCAGAGTAGAGGCTTACTATTAGTCTGGTTATGTCACAATTTTCTGATATTAAATGTGAGAAAAAAAGCTTTTTCTGAACTGGAGTCGTAGGCATTTATAGCTTACTTTTGAGCCATGTAGTGTAGAAAGCAACTAACTTTGTTTCCAATTTTTCACATCGATATTTTTCTGTCTGATTTATCTTTTTTGTATTCTTTTTCACATTTTGTTTTCTTTTAACTGAGTTGTATTATTGCCATTTACAGTATCAACCCACATAAGAGTGAGAAATAGAGGACAGAAACAAAAAGTAAGAATAAACAACTTATAGTCTTAATAATTCTTAATCAGCTACTGCTTTTGATACTTCAAACATGGTGATAATTAATGTGGAAAGCTCTGGAAGCCTTAGTAAGCTAGCTTGATCATCTGAAGAATGCCAGTACTTATTAGGGAAAGTTCATGATTCATACTCAAGGATTAAGCCAAGAGAATCTTGTGACCTAAGCAGCCTGGCTCTCCAGTGGTAAAAATGGGATTTTCTTATCTTCAGAAAAATAATAATTGAGACAGAGAACAGGGATGGAAGCAGACAGTATACATTTGATTTAAGAGCTAGCAATACTCAGTGTGTAGGGAAATCGCTGTTTTGGAAAATTGTTGGTATCATGATAGAAATGTAAAGTTAAACTACAGTATATGAAGTATTCTGCAGAGATGAATCAGAGCATGCCTGAGAAACAGTAAAGATGAGAATTGTAACATGAAATGTTAGGTCTTTTATCTTCAACGTTGAGTTATCCTTAAGAAATTTTTAGTCATTTGCCTGATATTCAGGCAATTGCTCTTCCCTGGGTATTAATCACTTAAAACCAAACATGTGAACGTGTGTCACATTATGGTAGGTAGTCAGTGCTAGAAGACTGGATGCAAGATTTAGAGTGATGACATGAAATCTAATCCTATCCCTAATAGTAAACAACTTCAATACTTCAATTTCTCCATTTCTACAACTGGGATAATAATTTAACTTTTGATTTAGTTGTTCAGAATCTTGAAAAAAAGGCCTTTGAAATATGATCAATAAAGGATACAATGCATGAGGAAGCATTGCGAACCATCTCCCTGACTGAGAAAGTCACATAAACACATGCTTATCCTTTTGGAGAGCTCACTGACATAAACAATCTTGATTATATTTAGATATACATTTAGATGCCTTGCTACCTCTATCCTTCTCTCTTCATCCTTATTTTAGTGCTCTATCTAACTATATTTCACAAATTGGAAGGGAAAATAAGATACAAAAGGTCTAACCATCATCGCTTTTTAATTGGAATCTGCATTCACGAGCATGAGAAAAGTAAAACACTACTGGTTCAGTGTAACTCCTGTCTTTTTATATTGCTTTAATTTCCTTTCAAGAATGGATGAATATCAGCAGGCAAAAACGTAATCGTATAAAACTGATGATCCTGTTGGTTTCTTTAAAAACCATGCAGTCAAATTCCTTAGCTTTCACAATGTAGAAATCTCTGGCGTGTACTGAGAGAAGTTTCAGTGGCAGCTTTTGTGGGAACTGCTTAGGTAGGGTAAGAGCAAACTCCTTTCTGTGCAATCTTTTGTATTGGCTTTTGTATTGTACAAATCAGTTATAAGAGAATGATGCTGTAAGGGACATATGCAGGCAAGCTACTCATTTTTAATAACATCAGTGGTTTGGTTTGAGTTCTGTGGAGGAAATCAGACATTTAAAGCTTCTTGCAAGGAGCTGATTTGTAGGGAAAAATTTAACATCATTACACTCGTGTGCTCAGTTGCAACATCTCAAATTCATGTTTATTCATACTTTCCTTTGTGATCCTGTTGAGTTGCAGTTGAAATAAAACAAATTATACAATGAACAAGTATAAACCATAGCAGTACATAAAGCAAATTCCATCAGCGCTGCCAGAATCTTTTCTCAAATAACAGAGTAGTTTAAAATCTTTTGTAAAATATTTTGGTGTATATAAATTTTAATTTGCTTCTGTGATGTTTGGAGAAAAAGTAGACAAATTGCATTGAGGAGGTAAATTTCTATATAGTAATACTTCAGATAATACAATTTCTATACAATAATACTTCAGTTTCAGAAATTGCAGTCTAAATCTTTTAAGATTTTTCTTAAATTTCAGTAGTGCACCAGCCCTTGGCAAAAAGTAGAAGTAGACCTTCAGAGACACATCCTGGACACTCCTTTTGTCCCCCTTAGTGAAAAAAGGATAGAAAAATGCTCTATCAGGACAGCAGTAGTTCTCTGTAATATAAATCTGAAATTATAGGATTGCTGTTGTACTGTATAGCAGCCCTTGCCCAGCAGTGATGTTCTTATTTTTACAAATATTGCCACTTTTATTAGCAGTCAGGAATTTTCATTTCTTCTCATTATAATCACAAAAACTGAAAAGTGAGATTTAAGATAGCAAGAGATTTCTTTCTCTTTTATGTTTATAATGAACACTTCTAGGTATACAGCATTGTTATTGTATTTTCGAAAGGAAGACAAAGCAAAAAAGACAATTAGATCCCAAACTACATGGAAATCATGATGACTAACCTGCCTAGCTCGATTTGTAGCTGGGACATAACCAAAGTTTTGTTAACAGGTTTGCTAACTTTTGTTTACTACATTTGACAAATGGGAAAAAAAAAAACCAAACCCAAAAAAACAGAAAAGAGCTATTATTCTACAACCTCTTTCACCTGCCAGGACAAGACAACCTTCTATTGTGGTAAAAATGAGGACCTAAAGCTGTAACATATTTTTGGGTAAATGCTTTTAAGAAACTATCAACAATTTAAATGGTAAGTTTAAAGTGATAGTTCCTGTTGTTAAACTTGGCCTTCTTTCTATGCAGTGATTATTTCATATATAAATTGAAAATTAGTAGGTCTTTTAGATCTTGTTTTTTAAGGTACGTATTTTAAAAGTATTCTCCAGCTGAACTTGTAAGTCTGACTTCCCTGATTCTCATTCTGAACTAACATTTACAGTTTCCAATCTATAATTATGCCTAAGTTGTTAGCTTTCAGTCCACACTTTATTATTTGCTGATGTGATACTATATAAGAAAATGCATTTAAAGTGTTATACTAAAAAGACTCCTTTATCTGAAATTTCACTTCTAATTACTTTTACTTCATTCTTGCATGTAACTTGCTGTTGAGTGTGGCATAGATGTAGTTTTCACACATACTGAAATGAGAGCTGACATTCAAACATGTTTGAGAACATGAAGAGCTAAACTAAGTGCAAGCAGGCACTGGGTAACTCCCTTGCCCAGCCCTACCAGGGTTTGTTGGTTCTGACGTCCAGAACCAGTCATAGGATTCATTTAAGTAGGGAAGAAAAAGGACTGCTGAAGTGGTACAAACCATGCAATGTTTGCAAGTGGGGACTAGTGTGTTCCAGTTAGTAACCTTTTGTTTTTTCTTTATGCCATATACCGTAAAAGATTTGACACCATACCCCAGCATCTATCCAGTCACCTACCCCTTGAGAGAGTCTATTCTATTATTTTTTGAAAAGCCTATGATGTGCTAGCACAGTTAAATTGTGGTGAGAAAAACATAAAGAAAATGCATCTCTGCCAATCCCTAACACTCTTACTTACTGTTTTCTGGAGGAAATTAGTATTTTAGTTACCGATCAGAAATACCTGTTGAAGGAAAAAACAGCAAGGAAATGTCTCTTGGTGAACAGGAAGAATGTATAAATGTAATATATTTTAAAGTGACAGTTTTAAGAAAATAAAAAGCATTTTTTGTTTCAAATGTCTATGTATAATTGATGAAAATATTCTTTATTTGTAACCTGTATTTATATTTTGGTCCATCTCTGATTTCTTCATGCTAGAAATAATGTCATTGCATTGCAAAGTAGAGGGCTTCTTTTAGGAAAAATGCAATTTTCTTAGTACTACAAATTATATCTTTGCTATGATTAGCTAAAGATGCCTCATTTATTAGCATTTATTCTGGTAATCAATATAAATAAGAGAGGACATCTGCCCTGGAGAAAAGTGGGCCCTATAACATTTGTGAAGATTAAAGTCTTACAAAAATCTGTACAGTTTGTATTGGAAAAATATTTGATATACATTTTATTCTCATATCAAAGTTAGACCCAGTGTGAATATCTAAAACTCATATACATAATCCTGACATTTGTATGGACATAAATGATCTCAGTTTTCAACATAGCTTTGAATAACAGACTAGAATATTTTACCCATAAGAAAAGCAATAAGCAAAAGAAAGACTATGACAAAACTTAGATCTTTCAATTCCCATAAATATTGTAAAAGTTAGCAAAATATATTTATATTTATTTTCTGCTGAGTAAAAAGAATTAAAAAATCCTCAGTTCTACACAGCATTGTATCCAGGAAGTCCGATTCCTGTACAGAGTCCCATCAGTTTAATTATGTTCACTGCAGATTATAGATGTACTTGCAGAAGCACAGTTTGCACAGGGAAGAATAATACACTTGTACACCAGAAAGAAAAACTACTTCTACAATGTTATACAAATTTGGGATTTAGATTTTGGAGAGCAAGCCAAAGCCACCTCTATACTTAAGGCAAGATTTTGACTTTTTGTAGTAAATACCACTCATGGATATGGAAATCAATGAACAGAGGCTTACAAATTAGGAATAATGCCAGATAAGATTAAACTATTTTAAATATTAGATGTAAAGAACAGAGTTATAAAATTATTCACAAAATTATATCACCTGAAACAGGAAAACAGTTTACTTGGCTTTATTTAAAGTAAATATAATTTAAATTTTTGCTGTGACGTGGATTGTTTGCATGCAAAATTTCTCACAGTGAAAGACTGACTGAAAGACAAACTCTAGAAGATTGACAAGAAAGAGCTCTATAAAAATGCAATAAAAGCCAAGTTTATACCTTTTTTTCTTATAGCTTCAAAGAGGAATTAGGTTTATCAATTATTAAGTCCCTCAAGCAAGGAAAATTGGTGTTCTTCCCAAAAAGAAAGTAAAAAGAAGGCATAATATAATATTTAGGAATATTTACTTACCCACAAATACATAAATGTAATAACTCTCATTTATTTTTTTTTAACATTCAGGTTCAATACTTAAGATTTAATATCTGAAGATGTTAGGTTCAACATACATTACTGTGATATAGCCATGTGTGTTTTCAGTTATCTACATACTGGCAGCACAAACCGTATTTTCAAATAATATTTTTTTTTTTTACTTCTGATTTGGCATGCCTCAATTTTTGAAATGTATTTTCAAATATTTTGAACATTGACAACTCCTTACTGGTGTGAGCTACAACTGGAAACTGCCCCAGAAGCAGATTCCTTTTACACTCCAGAGTAAAAGAAAGTAAAGACTTCAGAGTGAGTGGAGAAGAGAGAAGTTCAGTGGAAGATGCTTTTGGCCAAATATTTCTTTTACAAACATAATCTTTTTCCAAATAGTTTGTAAGTAGAATATGAATTCCATTGCTATAAAACCCTAAAAGTTATATATTGGAATAGTTATCTTAAGTCACTTTGTTCCCTGCCCCTTTATGAGTAATGCCACTATCTGTAACTCAGAATTATAGAGGATGTCTTCATAATAGGAAATGGGCTGAACAACTCGGTTTTATAAATACCTGGAATATGGAGATTATTTTAAAAGCAATGCTGCATTTTGCTGAGGTTTTTAACTTACAGTGTTTATTTTGGTGACCTTTAAAATTTTCATGTAAGTAACTGAAACTCAGTCTTTATCAACATTTTAGGAATGTGGCATATGGACTCTGTAAATTCCACCAGTGCCCTTAAATTCCACAAACAGAGTGGGGTTCCAGAGTGCTCTGCAGATATCTAGCAGCTAGCTTGTATCAGAGAATAACAATTTGCTATATCTTTTCTAAGTGTAAGTAACTTGGGCATTTCTGTCAGCATAGTAGTAGTTTATTTGAAAAATCTCTTTCTAATATGTTTTAATTAGGAGATACCTTTTTTTCCCAACTATAAGTCATTTTTTAGGTATTGATCTAATAATCCACGTTTACATAGCTCTGACATAAGGCTGAAATGAATTTTTCAGCTTGGAGCAAACTTCATTGCTAACTAAATCAAACCTTCCCACAAACAGAGCAGATAGCAGAAACACTGACAACACATCCATAACTATTGCACTAAAAGCTGACATAGATATAACAATGATACTTAAAATCATATGGTTATTTAAAAGACTTATTTTCAGAGTGTAAATATTTTTTGCAGTGAAATAAATGTAAAGTCTCTCCAGGAAATTGTTATAATGCTGATTTTCTTTAAATAGTGAGAGAGATTTCTGCAGTGTTTGTATACTCCTATACATGATTAATGGCGTCAGTGCTGTCTTTTTTATTAGCATGTCTTTCCTATGGTATTTATGATATTAGAGGATTAATAGTACTGGCTGCAGTCAAATCTAGTGTAGAGAGGCACTATGCAGGCTTCTTCTACGTATTTTAACTAGACCATTGCATTTTAGGACAGATTCTTAGCCTAATGACAGTTTGCTCAGATCAACACATACAAAGTGGCCAAGCAGGTTAAAAGTCTAACGCCAAATGGAGTAATCATCTCATTTGGCACTCATCTGCATTTTCTTCAGGCAAAAGCCTCTGCAAATGTAGATGGTAGCTACCTGACCATACGTTGTTGTTGATGATGGTGGGGATAGAAAAGACCCTGCTCCAGCACTAAGCATGCTATGTTCCCTGTAGACCTTTGACACACAAAAAAGAAAGACTTCTCTAGTAAATCCTTCAAAGATTTCATATTGTAATTTGTCCATGCTGGTAAAGACTTCAGGAGTTCTGATAGAATTGCGTATGTGTAAGTATTGTTTTGGTGAATAAGTGGTTATCACAATTTAATCAAGCCAGTGAAGGTTTTGCCAGATAACTTCAATCCAAGTATTAAAAGACCATTTAATGCCGAACAGTAGCAAACTGTAACCGAGTAGTTTTCTGTCACTAGCCATTAGTGATTCATTTAGGGCATTGTTTAAGGTGGCTGGACTGAATATGTGCTTTTTACATTATTCACTATACTCAAGTAGTTGCTTTAAGGATAAACCTTATGCTACAGAGAAAAACCCATGCTTGGGTTGGGGGTAAGAGTTATATTTTTAATGGGCATGTATAAAGAGTCTAAATATATATTTATGTAATTGAAACATGGAATCAAGTATTTATTGTGCACAATGTGAACTAATGCCTACAAATAATACTCCTGAATGTAAGTTTTAAGGAGAAAGTATAGTTGTCCTAGATGATTTCTGGATTACGCTAGCCATAATATGCTTCAGCTTAAAGCAAGTACCTGAAACGTGTCTCCAGGATAACATGTCACAATATCTCTTTATTCAGTCCACCTACTGGAATAATGTGAAAATAACTTTTTAGTTATCAGGGAATGTCCTATTTTATAATTAAGAAGGTTCCTAATAGTGCATTAACAGTCTCATTTTTGCATAATGTTCCAGCCCCCACCCCAGACAATGATCAGTATGAAGGGATATACAGCTATACTACAATTTGCCCTCATGCAAAACACATTCTGATTAGAGTGGCAACTCCTGATGCAGCAAAGGTACCTATTTAAGATGATGAATTGAACATATGGCTTGTGGTTAATTTGTTGTACCCTCTCCTCCTAAACCAGCAGGAGTATTCCAGAAGAATGAATACACAGAAATTGCCAGTAGTAATATCCAGAAGGCCATCATCCTCATTTATTCAATGTGTTAATCCAGCTATCAGAATCTAACTCTATTCCAGAGATATCTTCGTCTGGGACAGGCACCAGCCATTTTTATCAAACAGCATTTACAGTCTCCAATGTTTAATCGCTGCATTTAATAAGAGAGGGAACCTTGCTTGTTCAGCACAATTGTACGATTTGGGATTTTTGTTTTATGAATGTAGCAAAAATTTTAATTTTGGTAAATAATTTGGCATGAAAAGGTTAGCATGAATATTTCCTTCGTTTCTGCACTAGTTTCTCACACTTTAGAGTTACTAATACTCCCAATTCCACATGAACCTTAGCCAAAATCTCTTGTGCTTCATGTTATTTTGTGTCATTAGTACCAACTTTTTGCTATGTTGAAACCATAAATCAGCTCAGGCGTACTAAATGTGTTAAAGGGAATTTGGTCTGGGTTTCCAGTTGATTTAAAAGCAAAACATATTGAAATCAAGACTCTTTTCCATGGATGGAGATTTCTTTCTGAGTATTTCACGCTGATCTATGTGACATAATTTACGTAAGTGATTTTTAGGGTACAGTACAGAAATAGGGACTTGGAACAAAAAGTTCTGTCAAAAGAAGATTTTGCTGTGTTCCGTTATAAACAAAATGGTCTCTTACAAATGTAGTTGTTTGAAGACATGCTAAACTTATGGTTGTGCAGATCATTTTCAGATTTCAAAATGGATCTATGCCTAGTAGAGCTGTTAGGTGATAGAGATACCTATTTCTGCATTCTTTGATTTTCAGTAGGGCTTCTCTAAATAAGGAAATTCAATAGTTTAATTATAACTTTATATTACAAGGATTTTTACAACATATTTCATGCACACTTTTTTACTCTATAAGGTTTTATCACTATGACTGTAATGACAAATATATTACTGCCAGTAATTTTCTTTAAGTAGAAAATTACTAAGTAAAACTGTGTTTTGTCATTTAGACTTTATTTTTGATCATGTTAGTTCTTTGCAAGTCAAATGTCTAGTTGCTTTATTTTTTTATGTGATATTAGACTTGTCTAGTACAATTTAGAATGTGTTCATAGGATTACAGAGCCATGGGAGTGGCGGTAGGGACTCTGGAGTGCAGATAGTTTTTTTCGTCAATCCTCCTGGTCAAAGGGAAAGGGTTTGAAAGGGCCAGTCAAATCTGATGAATCAACAAATGGTTACAGGACTGGTGCCACAGCCAGGGGTTCAGCTACTTAGACCATGGGACTTACTTTGAGAAACCTGGTCTGCTGGGAGCTTATGGGGTTAGAGATGGGGAAGAGCATCTTCAGTCATAGGTTTGCCAAGCTGGTGAAGAGGGCTTTAAACTAAAGTTGCCGGGCGAGGGGAACCTCAGTCCATCCCACTCCTACCAGTTTGATGCCAGTGCCAGCAATACATGCCCAGAGCCTGGAGAGGGATCACAGGTCAGCAGGAGAGCACCTGAAGAGTAGCACAAAGGAGTTCCAGCCACTCCAGCCAGTAAGTCAGCTTCATCGGGGGCCCGACTTAAATGCCTCTATGCAAACGCACGTCGCATTAGGGAATAAACAAGAGGAGTTAGAGACGTGCACACAACTGCAGGGCTATGATCTTACTGGCATAATAGAGATGTGGTGGGATGGCTCCTATGACTGGAGCATTGGAATGGAAGGATACAGGCTCTTTAGAAAGGACAGGCAGGGGAGATGAGGAGGGGCGTTATCACCCTCTATGTCAAGACCAGCTGGAATGCATGGAGCTCTGCCTGGGGATGGATGAGGAGCCGACCAAGACCTTATGGGTCAGGATTAAAGGGAGGGCAGGGACAGGTGACATTATAGCAGGGGTCTGCTACAGGCCACCCAACCAGGAGGACCAAGCAGATGAGGCCCTCCATAGACAGGTAGGAGCAGCCTCACGTTCATGAGTCCTGGTCCTCATGGGGTACTTCAACCACCCTGATATCTTTTGGTGGGACAACACAGCAGGGCATAAGCAATCCAGGAGGTTCCTGGAGTGCATTGATGATAACCTCCTTCTCCAAGTGATAGAGGAGCCAATGAGGAAAACTGCTATGCTGGACCTTGTTCTCTACAACAAGGACTGGCTGGTGGGGAATGTGAAGTCAAGGGCAGCCTTGGCTGCAGTGACCATGAAATGGTGGAGTTCAAGATCCTTAGGGGAGTGAGGAGAGTGCACAGCAAGCTTGCTACCCTGGACTTCAGGAGAGCAGACTTTGGCCTCTTCAGGGATCTGCTTGGTAGAGTACTACGGGATAAAGCCCTGGAGGGAAGAGGGGCCCAAGAAAGCTGGTTAATATTCAAGGATCACCTCCTCCAAGCTCAGGAGCGATGCATCCCCGCAAAGAGGAAGTCAGACAAAAACACCAGGAGGTCTGCGTGGATGAACAAGGAGCTCCTGGACAAACTCAAACACAAAAAGGAAGCCTACAGAAGATGGAAGCAAGGACAGGTAGCCTGGGGGGAATATAGAGAAATTGTCCAAGCAGCCAGAGATCAGATTAGGAAAGCCAAAGTCCTGATAGAATTAAATCTGGCCAGGGATGTCAAGGGTAACAAGAAAAGCTTCTATAGGCACACCAGTGATAAAAGGAAGACTAGGAAAAATGTGGGCCCTCTCTAGAAGGAAACGGGAGACCTGGTTACCAAGGACAATGGAGGAGGCTGAGGTACTGAACGACTTTTCTGCCTCGGTCTTCACCGGCAAGTGCTCCAGCTACACCGCCCAAGACACAGAAGGCAAAGGCAGGGACTGGGAGAATGAAGAACCGCCCACCGTAGGAGAAGATCAGGTTCGAGACCATCTAAGGAAACCGAAGGTGCACAAGTCCATGGGACCTGACGAGATGCATCCGCGGGTCCTGAGGGACTGGCAGATGAAGTGGCTAAGCCACTATCCATCATATTGGAGAAGTCGTGGCAGTCCAGGGAAGTTCCCACTGACTGGAAAAGGGGAAACATAATCCCAATTTTTAAGAAGGGAAGAAAAGTAAGACCTGGGGAACTACAGGCCAGTCAGTCTCACCTCTGTGCCTGACAAGATCATGGAGCAGATCCTCCGGGAAACTGTGCTAAGGCACATGGAAAATAAGGAGGTGATTGGTGACAGCCACCACGGCTTCCCTAAGGGCAAATGGTGCCTGACAAATTTGGTGGCCTTTTACGATGGGGTTACAGCATTGGTTGGTAAGGGAGGTGCGACGGATGTCATCTACCTGGGCTTGTGCAAAGTGCTTGACACTGTCCCACATGACACCCTTGTCTCTAAATTGGAAAGACGTGGATTTGATGGATGGACCACTTGGTGGATAAGGAATTGGCTGGATGGTCATGCTTAAAGAGTTGTGGTCAATGGCTTAGTGTCCAAGTGGAGAGCAGTGACAAGTGGCATTCCTCAGGGGTCAGTATTGGGACCGCCGCTGTTTAACAGCTTTGTCGGCAACACGGACAGTGGGATTGAGAGCACCCTCAGCAAGTTTGCCGATGACACCAAGCTGTGTGGTGTGGTCGACACGCTGGAGGAAAGGGATGCCATCCAGAGGGACCTTGACAGGCTAGAGAGGTGGGCCCCTATGAACCTCATGAAGTTCAACAAGGCCAAGTGCAAGGTCCCGCACATGGGTCAGGGCAATCCCAAGCACAAATAGAGGCTGGGCGATGAGTGGATTGAGAGCAGCCCTGCGGAGAAGGACTTGGGGGTGTTGGTTGACGAGAAGTACAACGTGACCCAGCAATGTGAGCTTGCAGCCCAGAAAGCCAACTCTATCCTGGGCTGTATCCAAAGAAGCAAGGCCAGCAAGTCGAGGGGGAGGTGATTCTCCCCCTCTACTCCGCTCCTGTGAGACCCCCACTGGAGTGCTGCGTTCAGCTCTGGGGCCCCCAGCAGAAGAAGGACATGCACCTGTTGGAGCGAGTCCAGAGGAGGGCCACAAAAATGATCAGAGGGCTGGAGCACCTCTCCTATGAAGACAGGCTGAGAGAGTCGGGGTTGTTCAGCCTGGAGAAGAGAAGGCTCCAGGGGCACCTTACAGCAGCCTTCCAGTACCTAAAGGTGACCTACGAGAAAGCCGGAGAGGGACTTTTTACAAGGGCATGTAGTGACAGGACAAGGGGTAGTGGCTTTAAACTGAAAGGGGGTAGATTTAGATTAGAGGTAAAGAAGAAGTTCTTTACTGTGAGGGTGGTGAGGCGCTGGAACAGGTTGCCCAGAGAAGTTGTGGATGCCCCATCCCTGGCAGTGTTCAAGGCCAGGTTGGATGGGGCTTTGAGCAACCTGGTCTAGTGGAAGGTGTCCCTGCCCATGGCAGGGGGCTTGGAACTAGATGATCTGTAAGGTCCCTTCCAACCCAAACCATTCTATGATTCTATGATAGGCTGAAATGATTTAGTTTATAAATGCATTATTTTTTTCTATATTCATGCTTAATTTTATTTTGTCATGTAGAGTATCTTTAGGTGCATAAATAGATCTGGGAGATTTATAAAGTGTCAGAATAGCAGCCACAATGAGACAATATTAGAATAGTCCTTTTTTGCAGTATTTCTTCTGATCTTGTAAGTATGAAAAATAATGTGCTGGCTTTTCATTTCTTAATCCTCTAAGGAACGTAGCAATTTTAAGGAGAATTAATCTCTCCTTACTTTGGGAGTCTAAAACTTAGGCGCCATGATGAACAAGATCACTGAGGAGTACCCTGTTATCAGGGAAGAGAAATGGCTACTGCCAAAGAGCTGATAAGCATCTAAGATAGGTAGGACTCAAAGAAGAATTTGCTGAATTTTGAAAGACTCTACCCTGAATCTGGATTTATTCTACAAAGCCAGATTGCCATCTTTAGGGACGTTATGCTGTTAAGTCACACTACAGCCATGAAAAGGTAGATTTTTATAGAAAGGGGTATTTCCTTTGCATCTACTAAAGCAAACCATATGTGTATCTATATCTATATATAATTAAATATATATACATAGGTAATGGTTAGGTCTTGCTCCTTAAACAATCATTTATTGCAGCGAGGCAGAACCAGAATACATCACCTGTATTCTGAAATGTTTGTTCATTATTTTAATCACTTTTTAATTTAGACCTTGGCTAAGAACAATCAATATGGCTGTAAATCTGAAAGTCAAGTAGAAATGGATATTTCAGCTATAGGAGTACAGGTAAGGTACTTACCATATTATCAAAAATTGTTTAATAAGGATTTGTTAAATTTTTAAAATTTGTTACTTCAATAAGGATTAAATTAGTCATGCTCTGTAGGAATTCTTTCTAATACTCTACTTAGCTTATACTTTTCTGTAGAGAACTTATCATTCAGCTCTATAGTACTTTTTTTCCATAGAGGAGGACTATATTATTTCAATTCCATTCATCTTTACATTCCATTTGCTGCTTTACTAGGATTAACAAAGCGTTCCAAGTATTTTAACTGGAAAGTAATACATTCACAAAAATTCTCATTAAAGTCATTATCTTCAAGTTACAAAAGACTGCACTTTTTAATGACTAAAAACTGCATACTGAAGCAGCACATGCTTAGAGAATGATTCCAATAGTACTTTTGTTGTATTGATTTGGGAAGATCGCTTTCTTTGCTAGCAACATTCTTGTGTCTTGGAGGTTTATTACTATAGTAATAAATATTGAATTCTAATTTCAGGATACAATGTGTAGCTATCAGTGCCTGACTAACTAACACAGATCTCTCTTATTATTAAAACAATCCCAATATGGAAAAGTTCACTTTTAAATCTAGAAGATCAAATTGTATTAGGTTTTGTAAAAAGTGAATAAGGCTACAAGCACAACTAAGTATCTCCTTTCCAACAAAGGTTTATTGCCTTGCAAGATTTATGCGTCTCAATTTCATGAAAATTTGGGAGGATTCTTAATTGATACTGTATTTTTTTTTAAATTCAGAAGGGAACTTTATGTAATTACTATCAGTACTGGAATACATTATATAAAGAGCAGACTAGGTGCATTATCTGTTTAAGCAGAGATAAACACTAGAGCTCATTAAGATGAATTCCTGGTGCAGTACTCCTGGTGCACTACCTCTGAGCCATTACTTCAGAATAGTTTCTCTACCTCTAGCATTTGTCAACAGAAATCCAAATAAACAGAACTCCCTACAAAATATTCTGAAGTTAGGAGTTTCAGAATCAGAGCATGTTCCCAAGATGGGTCCTCCCAGAGAAATACTGCTGCCCCATTGTTTTAAATGAAGTGGTTCATGAAGTACCTTTGTAGATTACTTCTGAGAAATGTGTGAGTAGAAGAGATCTCAAACGTGATCTCTATAGTGTTATGTCACACACATTCAGATCTTAATTTTGAGCTATTCTCAATTCTGAAGCAAAGCTCTTACTAACCTAATTGTGCAGTCAGGCCTACGATGTTGCAGTTTCTAATGTTTCAAGTTATCATTGTATTGAGAAAATACAAATACGGCTGATTGCTTTGGGAGATACACACACACATTGCAGATTAAATGACCTGTTAGAACAACATGAATATTCTTCACGCGTGAATAACACTAGATATTCACTAGTGAACTTGGAAATGAAGAAATGCAGTTCTTAATTGTTATTATTCTCCATGCACTTTAATTCTCCATGAATTTGTGATGATTTATGAATGTACACCACTGTTTGCTTCTATATGCATATACTTTCTTTTGCTCACCTCCCTGACAGGTTGCCAGAGGTTTGTTTCTCAAAAATTAAGTTTTCATAGAATGGGTTGGGTTGTAGGGGCCCTTAAAGATCATCTAGTTCCAACCTCCCTGCCATGGGCAGGGACACCTTCCACTAGACCAGGTTGCTCAAAGCCCCATCCAACCTGGCCTTGAACACTGCCAGGGATGGGGCATCCACAACTTCTCTGGGCAACCTGTTCCAGCGCCTCACCACCCTCAGAATGAAGCATTTCTTCTTTATATCTAATCTACATCTACTTTCTTTCAGTTTAAAGCCACTACCCCTTGTCCTGTCACTACATGCCCTTGTAAAAAGTCCCTCTCCGGCTTTCTCGTAGGTCACCTTTAGGTACTGGAAGGCTGCTGTAAGGTGCCCCTGGAGCCTTCTCTTCTCCAGGCTGAACAACCCCGACTCTCTCAGCCTGTCTTCATAGGAGAGGTGCTCCAGCCCTCTGATCATTTTTGTGGCCCTCCTCTGGACTCGCTCCAACAGGTGCATGTCCTTCTTCTGCTGGGGGCCCCAGAGCTGAACGCAGCACTCCAGTGGGGGTCTCACAGGAGCGGAGTAGAGGGGGAGAATCACCTCCCTCGACTTGCTGGCCTTGCTTCTTTGGATACAGCCCAGGATAGAGTTGGCTTTCTGGGCTGCAAGCTCACATTGCTGGGTCACGTTGTACTTCTCGTCAACCAACACCCCCAAGTCCTTCTCCGCAGGGCTGCTCTCAATCCACTCATCGCCCAGCCTCTATTTGTGCTTGGGATTGCCCCGACCCATGTGCGGGACCTTGCACTTGGCCTTGTTGAACTTCATGAGGTTCATAGGGGCCCACCTCTCTAGCCTGTCAAGGTCCCTCTGGATGGCATCCCTTTCCTCCAGCGTGTCGACCACACCACACAGCTTGGTGTCATCGGCAAACTTGCTGAGGGTGCTCTCAATCCCACTGTCCGTGTTGCCGACAAAGCTGTTAAACAGCGGCGGTCCCAATACTGATCCCTGAGGAACATCAAAAAGTTTTTTAAAGTGCTGGGATGGCAGGTGTGTGAAATGTGGCAAGAATTTGCAATCAGAATTTGAAGTGTTTTTCCATTGTAGAGACAATAATTTTTATGGTCTCTGAATATAATTTATGCATGGACATGTATGGGTAATTAGGAATCTTTTGGATAGTAAACACGTCTTGCAATACTCAATACAATGCCCCGTACTATGAAATTTTACAAATTCTGTTGTACATTTAGATGCGATATAACTTGGCATTCTGCAAATCCCTACTGGTATTTTGCTGTTGTTCTGTGTCTTTTCTGTTAGTGTGAAAAGAATCCAAAAACCAAAAGAGCTGACTGTAGAAGAATTATGCATTTGACTGCATATAGGAATAAAATAAGTTGTGAAAGCAAATTTTTACATGTATTTATACATTTACAGATAAAATAGTTCTGATTTTTCTTCATTCATGTATTTAATTTAATAATTTTAAAAGATGCAGATGGAGTAGAAACAATTACATAATTTCCATTTTGCCAACAGGTTCCTTGTGTGAGTGTTTTCCTGAAAAACACAGAGTCATTCCAGCGAATTAGTCATTCTTCTCCCCCTCCTCAAGTTTCTGGGGTCACCTTCACCAATGGAAATCGCAAGCTCATTATTACTACTTGAACTGGTAGGTATTATAAAAATACTAGATACAATGACAAAATGAGAAAGAGATAACAGCATGTTGTCTTAAATGCATTAAAATCATTATTTGCTTGATGTTTCAGAATTATATCAATTATTAAAGGAAGGCAAATACAAGACCACTTTAGCTTTTTTTTTTTTTAAAAGTCCTATTTCTGAATATTTTGTTATTCATTCTGTAGTAGTAGTGAATTTACATTCTTGTGTAAAAAGACTTGGATGTAACTGCACAATTTAGATTTGATAAGACCAATGAACCTGCCTATAATATGCCTCAAATATTTTAAAAGAGTGAACTTTGATCTAAAATAAATGATAATATCTACAAACCATGTCAGGATTGGGAACAGGGTATATAAATTCTTAGGTAAGGAAAAGATTTTAAACCAAACACTCACTACCTATACTACTTTCAGGAAAAGCCAGCTTAGTTTTAAATAAATCCTGCGTTCAAACATTACATATTTGGCTAAATCTAAATATCTCTTAGTTAAAAACAATAAAGTATTTTCCAGCTACATTCCTGCTGCCTTATGTTTCAATGTAAAGCTAATGTGCAGATGTAACCCTGTGTGTTCATTTCCTTTACTATTTCTGGAAGATGTCCTAACAGATTTAGATTTATGTATATCAGATATTCCAGAATTTGCTTCTTGATACATTTTTTTGGAAGAGAGATTTGCCTCTAAATTGTGCTAGGTGTTGACTCAATGCTGATGTATACCAGCTACCATACGGTTCTTGTTTTTTCTCTAGACTTAATAAATCAGGGTAACAGAACAAGTGACAAGTTCTGTGTTAAGGTCTCATTTCATGACTCTAAAATTGAACAAGACATTTAAGATCATTCAGGTCAAATTTTG
The DNA here is from genome assembly GCF_900496995.4 of Aquila chrysaetos chrysaetos. Taxonomy (NCBI): domain Eukaryota; kingdom Metazoa; phylum Chordata; class Aves; order Accipitriformes; family Accipitridae; genus Aquila; species Aquila chrysaetos. Next base: position 12,139,890 of record NC_044028.1, on the reverse strand, counting down.
TGTCTAAATCAGTCTTCCTTCCTGAAAGATGATACTTGTTTTGGGAGACCTAACCTAACCTAATATAACCTGATGACAAAAAATAAAATTGAAATCTCCTTTAGGCAGGATGATGAGTCTAAAATGCTGTATCAGTGGTCTTTTATGATATATGAACATCATTCTACCCTAAACATTAAATCAGTCAGACCCAATATAAGACAAATGTATCAAACAGTATTCTCTTCCATTTTAACTTAGATTTATTAGGTCCTTATGGCCATTTGGGTTTTTGCACAAACTGGGAAAAATATTCTTAGACCTCAGAAGAGAAATGCCATCTGTGTCTGGTGTGTCTGCTTGCCATATGTGATTGATTTATCTTATGAAATACCTGCAGCAAAGTTGTTGGTGCTAGTTTGAAAGACAATTTATTCTTTAAGCAGTGTGTTGCTCCTGTAGGCAGCCAGTCGGCTAAAACGGCACGTTTCTTCTTTGCTTCTGCATTCTCACAGGTTATTATTTATGTTACAGGCCTACACGAGTTCCTTTGATCAGAGCTAAAAAGCCTGCGGAATGATGATCCATTAGCATCCTGCTTTCTTCATGCCACAGTCAAGGTACAGTAGTTTCATAACATGGGTTATCTGCTCATTATCACAACATAAATTATCACAAAACAGATTATCTGCTGATTATCACAATATAGAGGTCTGCTGCGATGAAATATTAGACCCTTTGGAGGAATCTCATTGCACGGCAAGAAGCTATTGACCTCGCAGAAGACTTAAATTGAAATTTACACCTTATAGGCCATCTTACTAGATTGCTTGCATTCTGAGTCTTTTACAGCTACTCTTAGTCCCCGTTGCTTAATAGTGGAACTCTCTCTTGTATCAAGAGACATCTAATTTCAGTGTGCTGTTTTATGAAGGCCATATCCCGTACCTGAATTTACATGTATGTCAGTGTCTGGTCTGTTGCTTAAGTTTTAATATTCTGGATTTGAGAATCAGAAGAAACCAGGATAAGCAATTAAATAAATGAACTTAATAAATAACTAATTGAAAATTACTAATTTATTAAATTATTGAACTTATGAACTTAATTAATTGAAAATATCTAGCATGCCAATAGCAATACTTCTGTGCTATTAGCCTGAGAGTAGTTCAATTTAAAACATAATAACCCCTAGTTGACTAATAGTAATATGGTGAATTAATATGCTACCAAGAAAACTGTTTATGTTTTCAAGGAAGCCAAGCATCTGCACACAAACAATTTCTGTCTTGCAGCAGAATGTTATTCAGTGTCTGAGAATACAGAGGAAAAAAAGCCTTTGCTCTTTCTCCTTCAAGACAGATGGGAGTGTGTTTACATTCACAAATATCCATATATGTGTGACACTCTCTCTCATGAACGTTCAGTTGCTGGAAGTGTAAAACTTTTTTATTCTTTTCAGTAAACATCCTGCACACATCTCCTCTGTGTATGCACTAAATAAAGGAGGAAGGAAGTCCTGGAAAACTGTCTGTGTATTCAGTTGTGAGCTCCCAGGGGGAAACCAAGGCAAAGGACACAATTCTCATACAAATGGGCAAAGGTATCTACATTCCACAGTGCCAAGCAACCATCAAATCCAGAAGAAATTCCTAGTCATCATCCTTGCCCTACTTCAGGCATCTGGGAATCATTGAAGTCTTGCAAATACCTGAAAATATTAGCCTTCTGGTTACTGATCACATCTTGCTAAAGTATAAATTTCATCTACCCGTCCTAATTTTCTTGTCCCTTTTACCCCATATTGTGAGACAGGATATTAAAATAAGTTCTTCATATTTCTTTGACAGAGTGCAACAACATTTTCCAGGCAAAATGTGCCACAATTTTCTCCACAGTGTATTATTGTTATTTCTCTAGAGCCACAAAAATTGGCATACCACAAATGTCAATGGTACTTAAAAGCCTGTCTTAGTACGGAAAGGGACTATAAAAATCGTATGGATACTTTCTGTAAGAAAAAAATTAAAACTTTTCTAAAATAGTTTTTCAATAAAATAAATGATACAAAAAAGTCATTACAGTGTAGGATAGAGGTATCTTCCTACAAGCCATGAAGAAGCCCTTTTTCCTTACGTTTTTATCACCTGTGATCAATATAACCACCTCCCATTTTTGTCAGTAAACCTGATACTGCATCCCTGTGCATTATCCCTTTGTTACTCCTTGTTTATATTATGCCGCATGCCATTACAAAAAACTAAAAGTGGCATTTGGGATATACACAGCAGGATTTTTAATATTTACTCTGGCAGATCTTGTAGTGACAATATCAAGAGTCAAACACTATCAATTTGTTCTAAGGCATACAGGCCTACATCAGAAAAACAGGCGAGAATTTAAGGAGTGCTAAACAGAGGTGTAGAGCAGAACCCGTCATAGCACCTATTTTGTACCATACCTAAATACACAGTATTTACTTTTCAGTAATTACAAAAGGCAAAAACATGGACACAAGATTCCCAACATCCACAGTTAATGTGAAAAGATGCAGAGCAGAAAATGCTTATTTTTAATCTAATGAAGTCACTATGTCAAATTCTGCCTATTGTGCCATGACTTTAGCATAGTTGCTTAAGTTTATCAATGTAGAATCTAGACTCCTATATTTGTACCACTTGAAAATACAGAACTACAACGCAGTGGTGTAAGGTGTACAAAGGAGGCAGATACATTGAGGAATTTACCATAAACAGAAATAAAAGTTGTCTATAGCAGTGAAAGCTCCAGTTACTACGAATAGAAAACCTTTTTTTCAGTAGAACAGTTTGGGCATTGACCAATTATTTTTCATTTTTCAGCTGCACATCAAAACTTTCCAGCACATTTCTATCTTGTTCAAATAAACTAATAAACTCCTGATACAACTCTTGATACTGCTTATCAACTTGTCACGCATGGCAGTGTTTGTTAACTTGCAACAAGAAAATGTTTATCTTTTTGCTACACTCAAAGCAAGCAGCAGAAATGAAAGTTCCTGTAAGAAGCTGGCAAGTGGCCTGCAGTCTAAAGAGACTTTGGTTTGCTCTGTTTTATTTTTCGTTCCCATGCCTTTTCTCAGCACAACATTTTCTATATTCCTAATGCTAAAGATTGGTAATAATTATCTACAGCCTGAAGTACAAAAAATGTTCTAAAATAAGGTACAGCACCTTAAAATTACTAGTTGTTGTTTCCAACCTTTTAACACCCGAGTATTAAACACATAGATCAGGAACTGGGAGATGTAGAATAACAGAACAGAAGCAAAGTCCCTATCTCCTAAATATGTTTAAAACTCCATGTATTACTGCTGTATTCTGGTGAGTTAGCATAAAATACTGCAGTGTTTTTAAGTGTTCTGTAGGTAGAACAGGAAAATACATTTTTCTGTTCTCTGTGATACAAATAAAAGGTGAAAATATGTCCTTGGAATATATAATATGTATAATGATAATACCACCCAATATTATGCTTCATTAGAAAGTCTAACTTTTTTAGTGCAATAAGATAAACTTGCTATTACAGGTATTGTGATATACTCTGCAGAATTTGGTGTTCAGGTATACTGCTCTGCTCGTATTAATTCCTAGTGAAGTCAATGAAAACTGTGTAGCTAAACAGTTTGTCTGTTTTGCAGGGTCAGGGTTGTAGGCTGTTTTTCAATCCCATTATTAACAACGATAAAGGAAGCTTTCTTAGGGAGTTAGGTGAGATGAAACGCATAATGCAGCTATCTTCTAATTCTTGCTATCTTGCAGGTGATGTCTGAGAAAAAGTCAACAAAAACAAACACATAAAATAGCAATAAAGGTCAAGTGTGATCTGCTTGCTGACCAGCCCCAACCAGTGTGTGCAGCACAAAGGACAGAGCCACCGTATTGCCCTGCAGGCAGCGGACTGGTGTCTTCCAGCCTCCCACCACGCTCACAGGGTCCTGCCAGAAGGCACTTTCCCCCCAGCTCCAGCTTCGCACTGCCGTCTCCTGTCGCGTGCACCGATGTGTTGTACGAACCCCTGGCAAAGGCGTGCTTTTATTATACAACCTGCCGCACTAGATGCATGTCTCTGTTGCAGGACACGATGCATGGAGTGTCCTGCTTTATGAGAAAATCAAAGAGGCTTGAATTAACTAATTGGTATAATTTTTCCTCTCACACATACCATACCGGAATGTTAGCAAGAAGTGTGTTATCAGGAAATTGCAGCTGTGGCTCAGTCTTTACTTTCTGGCAGGAGCATCTTGAAAAGGAGTTACCTCTGGGTTTGGGGGGTTTTTTTTGACTTCTTGGAACTTTCTGTTTATTAACTGGATAATCTGCAAAGGAAGAGATAGGAATAGAGCTGGTGCAGAAAGATACTATGTTTAAGGCTAGAGCTGACTTACCCTGGCCTACTATTGCAGATAAAAATGCATTCTGAAATCAGCTGGTAGCTGTAACTGCTCCCTCTGATAGGTGAAGTGCATGCAGTACCTCACCTTGCTGAGGTTCCAATGAAGGCATTTTACACCTTTCTGTGACTGGCTAGAGGGCAAATCAGGGCCCAGACCTTGAATCTAGAATCTCTTGAATTTGCAACATTCATCTCCTAATGCTCAGACTGGAACAAAAACGCCACAATTTTCATTTCAGATATGTTCTAAGAAAAGGTTTGTTTTCCTTTTGGTTTCAGATATACCCAGAGTTTTAGAAGAATATTATTGTGAAATTCTGGTACAAATTAGAATAAATTTATAAGATAAGATGATTTTATATGAATTATCAAGATACTGTATCTAGATTATTTGAATATGAGTCCAGATTATATCACAGAGTCTATGTTTGATTCATACTCCAATCTGAAGATCTTCTGGACACACTCAGTTCTCCTTACTGCCAACTCCAGTCATGGGATGATTTTGTTATGGATTAGTTCTGAACTCCAGAAATGACTAGCACAGATTCCCTGGCTTTATATATGAATATCTTGGTGATTCCTCTGATACAAAATTAACCTGCTGCAATCTAGTTAGATATTTACGCTGTTCTCACCACTGAGGTCTCCAAAAGCCTCAGAGAGCAGTCATGGCAAGGCTGTAGATTTCTCTTTTAAAGGAATATACAAAATATAATTTGTCTTTGGAAATATAAAGACGACTTTTAAGTGGCTTTTTGTTAAAAAAAAACCAACCAAACAACCAACCTAGAAGTCAACAAAAAATCATTTTGGTTAAGAATTCCAGTCACTCAGTGATTATTTATTGGGTAATATCACCTGTCAAGTCTGACTACTGGATAAGTTAATCATCTCCAAATATTTCAGCTTCTATTTTAATTGCTTAAGTATAAAATAGGTCATACTATCTTGATGAGAGCATGATTATGAAATGTGTGATTTCTTTTAATGATCTTTATTAACTTACAATGATTCCTTGCATTTCCACACTGTATACACACTGGCAAATCTTCCAGCTATAATTAACATTATGTCAGCTCTGTACCTCATAACTTATATTTGCACTTGTTTATAATACAACCATAAAGATCCGCTTCAGTCAGAATCTTGGCACTGGTGGTTTAAATTTGGGAATAAAAACGTTTATACACATTTAAAATTTAAGGAAAATGAAAACAAAACCATTTACATGTATTTAATCAGCCATCAATGGCAACAAATGAACAAAGTCTGAAACAGTTTAGTATAATTGAGAAATGTAGTAGTGACCATTTATTAATGGAGTTTATTTTTGTATGGATTTCTGCTTCCATAACTAACCATTTAAGGAAAAGATACATTGCAGGCTCATCATGAATACTGGTCTGCTTCCTTTACCCTTACTTCTGGCCACATTTCTGGTCCCCTCTTGAGAAAACTAGTTAGGTCTTTATTCTATAGACTTACAGCATCTGAATAGTGATTTATCTCTTGCAGTCAATTTGCTACTCTGTTTGCTATAGCTCTTCCCTTCCCCACATCTTTCTCTAACACATGTGAAACTAGATGGCTTATCTGAGCCCTTCTGAACAGCTTCAATGTGACACAGGTACAGTACTGCTTCCTGCGTTCAAACTCTGATACTGTTATTTATGTAGTCATATGTCCTACATGTAATGGTACAGGGAGCTGCAATGGTATCCCCTCAGTACTGACTGAAGCAGAATTGATTGTGTCTTAATTCAGTGAGAAACTGGATCTAACATATCAGAAGTCAAATAACATAGTAAATATAACATTATAATGGATGACCCAAGTTCTGTATTCTGAATAACATTTTAAATAGTCAGTGTACGTACAGTTGAAGTAATGTTCAAAACTTGAGATAATAATGGGCTTATTCCATACATAAATGAGATTGGTTTATCTTATTCAGCCTATTTAATAACTGCATGTCTTTTCTGCTATTTTTATTTATCTATTATGAGACTGTTGGTAATCAAAAAAAACTTTACATATAATAAAAACCTAAAATGCTGTTAATGCTCTTCCATTTTGTAAAAGAACAAAAGTATTCTCATATTACTCATTTCCTGGCACATAACAAACATTTAATATCTTTTCCACTGTGGAAATTATATTTGAAAAATATTACCTAGTTGCTACTGTTCTAACTTTTAGAACACCACCATGAATTTGTTGGTTCATGTTAATGACTCTTGGTCCTATAATTAAAAGAAATCAAAAGCCCTAAGAAGAAGCTAAAAGACATCTTTGCTTTGCTCATATTTAGAAAACAACCAGACAGCAAAATTATCTTTTACAAAATATTTAATATTGAAACCTACTCACAGCCTATTCACAGGCAAATTGCTGCTAGCTTCAGTGGACAGATTTACAGATGAGTTTTGCAGTCCTTCCACTGGGGCTGTATCAGATCCAGAGGTTTTTGTGACATAGTATTTCGAATCAAAATAATTTAAATACTTAAAATAAACAATTTGAAGCAAGTATATGAATTCAAAGGTTTAAGTACACATCTCAAGCCATGTGCTTGGCTCTCATTTTTTAATGCTTATTATTCAGTGATAAAAATGTGTAAAAAAAATGACAATTGTGTGTCAGGTGATTCCTATTAGATATAAAAGGGACTGGAATATAGTGTTACTGATTTTGATTCCCTTCCTTGAATTTAATCTCAGGATTCCTAGGTCTAAGCAAATATTTTTCTTGATAGTAGTGTCATATGATAAATATATTTTTACATATTGACAGACCACATGTTCAGAGGGAATCTGACTTTTGCTACGGTCTGTATGTATATAAGTAGGTATGTATGTTGTAGATCTCAACAACGGATTCTAAGTTAAACATGCAAGAGATTTTATGAAAGATTGCTTTTGTTAGGAAAAAAAAATAAATTCTGATATCCTTGAAAGATTACATGTAAGGTAAGATTGCAACGTAGGACAAATACAAAATCGTATCAGTTTTAATGCTCAAATCTATCACAGTATTCTTTACATAGTGTTCTGAATAGCATAGCCCCCAAAAGACTTTTAAAAAGTAATTAAAATTCCAATCTGTTCATATTAGCAGTGTCTTCTATATAAAGGTGATACAATTTATAGCTCTGGGAGTACTCCCTTCACTGATCCTTAATATTACAGAACTCCATAGAACATCTCATGCCTTTTTTTTTTTTTTTTTAACATTTTCAATTAGATGCAGAGTCTTCAGCTAGGAGTGTTACTTGGAAATAAAAAGTTTGCTAAACATGCACACAGATGGCAAAAATCTTTACTAATAACATTAATAATTCAATTAATCTAATACCTTGTAAGTAACTTTTATAATTTTAAAGGCTGTATAAGCCTCGAGCCAGTCTGTGTTACACCACCTTTCATTTATGTCAGAAGGTGCTAGGAATCATCTTGCAGTCAGCAGTCCAAACAGAAACAGTTAAGTATTGATGTGAAAATTTAGAATTAATATAATGACTAGTTTTTCTACTGCCTTCTGTCTATACATACATTTGAAATGCTGTTGCATGTTGAAATGTTGCATGTTGAAATGCATATGCCAGCGTGTTTTGACCTGTGAACATAATATTGTGCAACACAGCTCATTGTGTCCTTCTAGAAAGTAATTTTCTTGTTATTGTGGTATTTATCTGGGCATCAAAAGTTCTGGGTTCCAGTCATAACAGCGAGCTTGCTTTGTGACCTATAGGACATGACTTAACCTGTAAGATTTTCCTGTCTGAAAAATGAGAAACACTCCTTTAGCAGAATGAAGAAGAGCATTTCCTTGGGGATAAAACTTTAATATAAAAGGGGCAGGGAGAATCTACCCAGCTAGTTTCTTTCCTATGGCTCAAAATATTTTGAAGGCTATTTAAAGATATTAGACACTGTCAGAGGGACAATGTGGTGCCGTGTATCTATTATTTCTTTTAAGCTAGTCAGTGAAGTCAAGAGTACAATTAACACAAACCAGTTACAGTACTGTCCTACACAGAGCTACTGAAATAAACGTCACTAGCACTGCACATGTCAAACTGATGATATATTGTGCTGCAATACCCAGACAAAAACAAACCATGTTTACATTTATATGTTCTGCCTTTTCCTTCAAGAACGGTGGAAATCTGCAGACTTCAGGGGAACCTGCCAGCTAGGAGGAATAAACTGTGCCTGAGAGACTTAAGTGTGGGCACTCCCATCGTGGCGATCTCTCACACTCACCCGGAGGGGTAGAGAGAGGAGCCATACAGCACAACTGCTTTCCCAATGGACTATGCCATCCCTCCTTCCCCAAAAGCACCAACAAGAGGTATGCCCACACAAAGACCTTTCAAGCTGAATAAGCATAGAATAGCTGAGAACCCACAATGTCTTTTCTAGGTTTAATCATAAATTTATTTTGGGACTGCATGAAAATTTTATTTGAATATTTTTGTGCATTTGATTTAAATAAAAGTACTGGGCCAATCTATTAATTTGATAAATGGCCTGATGTATGTTCTTAAAAGCGGTTAATATTCTAAGTGAGGTCCACTATAGTAGTCATTCAAATTAGCTTGCAAAATCTGTGTCATGTTTTCAGAGACATACACGCTAAATTCTTACATTAAAAACAAGTTAATCATACCAAAAGAGTGAAGCTCTCACTCTTAAGCCAAAATATATTCCTCTTCATAATACCATGCAGTTATCGGCATGTCCCTTGGATTTATGACTTATGACATTTGTTTACCAACAGGTGGTTGCATATCTTGCCATTTATATTTTAAGCAACAGTAAACACAACTAAAAATAATGTAAGATAAACAAAATAAAACTCAGTGGGTTTTTTTAAAGTGTTTTTAGAGAAAAGCTGTACTTATAAGCTAGGTCTTCAAGTAGTTCACACCAGGCCCAGCAACACAGAAGAATACTGCAAGAGCAATAAGGATTTTTAGGGGCATTATGATAGTGTAATGGAAACACATCTGCCCCCAAAAGTCCCTCATTTTCCCTGCGGTAAAGAGCCATGCAGGAAGTGGTGAATGCTGTGGAACATCAAGAATGAAACTATAAAGAAAAATTTTTTAAGTTAGAACAATTTTCCAACAATACTTCAGGATTTCATAATTTCCTGTTAGTCCACTGCATAGGAAAATTGTAGTTTTTCAAATAGCTTCTAAGTCATTTACTTTGGATGTGTAAGATGGTTCGGTCCATTCACCAAAGTGAATTCTGAAGCAGCTATCTTAGAAATACTAATAGTATTGGGAAGCTAAAAACATTATGCATAAAGCACAGACAATCCAGGACAATTTTTGTTCTTTCAGCTCCCAAAAAGCAAAAAGTAAAACAGAATAATCATCATTAACAGTTGACCCACATCTCCCATTTTTAAGGATTTACTTCAGTGACAGCGCAAATGTTAGTTTCTAGAAGAAAATGATACATAACAAAATCATACAACATCTTTCATTTTAAAGAATTTAAAAATATTTTCCAACCAACCATGTGGGCAGTTTTCCATACATACAGAAAGACAACTCAGAGTAAAAATGCAAAGAGAAATCAAATTTAGAAAAGACTGAATACTCCATATTTATAAATATCTTTAGTAAAACAGGTAGCACGTTTGAACTTTAGTTATGCCTGTTCAATTGACATGCCTAATGAAAAGTTACTCTTTCAAAATAATCCACACTAAATAGCACCTAACAAACAGGCATATTCTTCAAAGGATTCTTGTAGCATAACGTATAAAATATAATAATATTGTTGAAAAAAGCAATGCTCGATTCCTCATATATTATTTAATATGGTGTTCCGTGTAATACATTTGCTCTTTGTTTGTTTGTGTTATAATATAAAAAATTATTCTTTCCTCAGGTTCCAGAAATTTTACTGTGATCTCACTTGTATTTTTTGTCGATGTAGGTCCAGTGATTTCAGTGGAGGTACTGCTGACTTACACCAGCATCCAGGCACCTACTGACAGATGTGTGCAGTTTGTGTGACTTGAAATAGGCCTTTTATTACATAAGAAAACTTCTATACAAACAGCAGCAGCATCAAAGCAAAAATCTAGATTATGCTGACTTCTTTAATAGACATTTTTAACAATAGCAATATATAACAAATAGAAATACCGCTTCAGTAAAATTAATGCATTCATATATTTTTACTGACCCTTGTGGGCCAATCCTGAAACATCCTGAAATGATTTTTCTCACTCTTTCCTAAAACCATTTATACGTGCCTTGTTGTAGATGACAGAACACGTTTTGTCTTTTTTTTTGTTTGTCTTAATTCTTGTCCTGACCTACAAAACAAAAGAAAAGCTATTACTTTAAAAAACTGGTGTCTAGCTACTGTTTTATATCAGTTCATATAGAAAGGCCACGATTCCAGTAAAAGGATTTGGACTGTCTGACTGAAGCTAAGATACTTAAAATAGCAAAAATGCATCAATACTACATTACACTGGTGAATTGTAGCCTCCTCCATTAGCAGCTAAATTAAAATATTACAGCAGTCTTAACTAAAAAGATGGAAATAGTTTTGTTTAAAGTTATTAATGTGTATCAACGATGTAAGCATTCAGTATATTAGGAAATCACTTAGGACTGATGCATCGTTTTTAAGCCTTCTTTTGAGTTCAGCTAGGAGCAGGTATGTTCCAAACAGGAAAAGAAAAAAATGTATTTTAACACTCTGGAGCCTGTCTGTAGAGAATTATGATTCCAACGTGAAAAATAAAATGTTGATAATTGAAAAGCCTTTATATCTAACAGGGAGTCAGAAATCAGTGGTAACCTTCTGAAACCAACCGCTAATATGTAGTCATATTTGGCTAGCTCACAAAGCAAGTTAGCTCGATAATAGGTGTGTTTTTATTTCTATTCCTATTATCCTTATTTATTCTGTACATGTTGTAGAGATGTCCTGAAAGAAATCCACAAACTGACTAATACCTTTCCATTCACATGTCACCTACATAAACATTGCCCTTGGACTGAAACCTTGTAAACAGAAATTATTTGGGCATTTTGACAACAGGCAAAAAAAGCTGATTCTTTGTTTCTTTTTTCCATGTTTGTACCTTTACCAAATTCCTTACACCTTTGCATCATTTGACTGAGAAAAGCATATGACATTGCAACACGAGATTTGCGTGTTTATTAACTGATGTTTGCTGTGAACAGGGCAGATGATGCCTTAAATTGATTAATTTCACCAGAAGCTTCACAGTCTCAAGCTGCACGGTCTGAAGTGGATTTGGCAGTTCATGTAATACAACCACTTTTCTACCACTTCTTCCACTACAGGTGCAGCTTCCAGGTGATACCAGTGTTTTTCCCCCAATATTTTAAAGCCATCCAAAAAACCTTACATTTTTTTTTCTTCATAACCTGCTAAATATTATTTTTACAGCAAATAAAAAAGGATTTTTGAGTGATACCTTTGAAAAATACATTCTGAACATACTGGTGTATATTTGTATAGATTTTCTTTGTGGCATGAGGTCCAGGTTTTAGGCGGGCAAGCAGTGCTGGTGTGTAACATTATAACAGAGCGAAGAACAAGACACAATTTAAAAATCATACCTTGGATGTCTCTGTTCTTGCCCTGGAAAAACTCTGGATAGCTTCATAGGAAGGGATAACTGATTTTGTAGCCTTTACTAAGGCAAAATTTTTAGTTGTTCCAGGTCATGAGTTTCCAAACTCGGGGTCACTACCTCCTTCTCTTTTTTTCTATGGCTACATCAGAGGGGAGTCACAAAACTTTTCTGTTGCAACATGAGGTCAGCAGATGTCAAAGGTTGAGGCCCTGCTTCAGAAAATGCAGGCCACAGACCAATCCCTAAACCATGCCACTTGATTCTGGTGGAGATCCTGGTCTTTTCACTGCTTTCAATAAAATTTCAAAAGTAAACAGATTAGGCCATTCGATAATCCTCTGCTGATTCAGTGTTTGTAAGCTGGTTTTTTAAAGGTTTGCTTAAAAATGCAGAAAAGTCATTCTAAAAATGTAGTTTAAAATTTATTTTAAATAGAAACATAACTAGTAGGGCTTTCAATTTTATAAATTATAAATGCAATAAATAATTGGAGTTGATCTTTCTAAATACTATTTTTTCAATAATTCATGACAGTTTTTATCTCAAGGAAAATTAATTTTGATTCCAAACATACCATCTACTTTTTATCTTCTGTAAATTTCTTTTTTCATTTCAAATAGCAAGATAGACTGATCCCAGGTATTTAATTATTAATGGTCTGGATATGCAGTGCACTTCAGGAGTCCCAGCTCTGAGGCTACCACCCCACACTGCACGCAAACCTTGTGGGAAAACCAGTGTGAGGGAAAGAGATCAAATTTTTATAATGTAGATGTTTAGGGAATCTGTCACTGTGTTGTCTAATCATCATTCATTTGGGTGACACATATAAAATGAACATACATTGAAAGTTTAATATATATGCATGATATCTGTAGTAGTAGAAAACTGTCTGTTTTACTGCACACTAGAGACAAACAGCTCTTTCTGTAAGCTTACTAATGGGAAAAAATGTGAATAAAAATTTTCTATGAGGAAGGCCTACAGAAGTGTAACTGTGTTAACACTGCTCATTAATCATTTAAATAGTTTATTAATTCTATAGCTAGGTTATTGGTGCTAGAAGGAATGCATGTGAATTTCATGTATCTTCAATAGAGATTCAGATAGAACCTATTTGAAAAAATATCTAAAAATAGCTGGTTAACAAAGTGCGCTACGTAAAGCGCATCTCACTGAAAGTAGCTATACAAAATTACATGTTTTAATTTAAGAGCTTTAAAGTAATAGTTGGCAAGAAGCAACTGCTGTATTTCAGCAGAGCAGAGTTGATCTTTGCTGCTCTTTGGATACGTGAGTTTGTTTCTCTTTTCCTTAAAGCAAGATCCTCACATCGATCCACTTTCTGATCTCTGATTCTCTGCTCTTATGTTCTCAGAATATTAGCAAAGAGACCATAGAAGTTAAACCAATCCAAATCTGATGACTTGTAATATTGAACAGGTCTAGAAGGTATTAACAAACTAAGTACTATAATACAAAAATAAAAAATTTCTGCAGTTAAATTTGTAGCTTAATTGGTTCATGAAAATTTAACCTTCTCATAAATGCTGCTTTTGAACAGCATTATTCCATGCAAAATAGTAGCTAAAAGGCTTTTAGCAGCACAATTCAGACCTAAGCTCTTCCACATCAGATTTCAGTCTTAAACAAGTGAGGAATTTGTTGCACTGAGGTTTGGATATGTCCTATTTCACACGTGTAGCTATTACATTGCTATAAAATGTAAAATAACAGAATTCCATAGAAAAATCTTGATAATTCAGCATGATATCCATTTGCATGAATATACAGATCCTGCATATAGTCATGAGATATAACACACACCAACAACTTCGCTTTAACAGTGTATCACTGTGTAACTTCAGCTGAATTTCCAGGCCTTTTTGAAATACTCAAATTGATTCAGCCTGAGTAGGTCAGCACTTAAAATTAATCTGACTGCAATGATAATGTGACCACAATGTGAATGTCTAGATGTTTATGTGTAACTTAAGCAGGTGATTAGCTGGCATAAAATGTCAAAACTATGACAGACGCGTTTACACCAACTGAGAGGATGCTCCTGTATGTATTTTGTGCGCGTATGCTGTATACATGAGCCATTCTATAAATTATATTGTGTGACTGTAATGTGTTTCATTCAGTCTGAAATGTATGTACGGTATATTCAGAACCACAAGAAAGTTCAGCTTATCTACTAACAAATTTTCAACACTTACTAGAATCCCATGAGGAAAGTACAACTACATAATTTTTAAGTAAAAAATATGCTTAGATTCTTTAGGATATTGATACCAAAATGTAAGCAGTAACGTGAACAGCTCTACCAAGCTCAGGTTTACAGTGCCTTACTCATAAGAATATATTCTACAACTTTTATCAGTACAAAAAGTAGTAATCTTTAAATTGATTCATAGATACAGACTGTACACATGTAGACACACAAACAGACACATGTAAAAAAACAGCTAGTTGACGAGATACGTTAAAACCGAACACTTTGTGAGAAAAAAAACTGCAGAGGTGATTGACAATACAAATGTTACTGGTGTTTATATGATGTTTTCAAGGTTTAATCTGCCTCTCTTTTCTAGGGACTTACTTGCTTTTCTCCCAATTCACCTGTATCGAATGACCACTCTTTGAAACATAACTTTTTCTTTGGCTTTTGCTGGCTTTTTAAGAGAAAAACACCACCACCAGTTAGAAAACTTTTTTTTTTTAATGTTTAACTTTCAGAATGATAGTATTTTCTATCCACTTTTTATCACTGAGGACGACATTAAAGTTAGAATATTATTATTTATTTAAAGTGTATAGTAGCCTTTTACTAAGTGCAGCAGTAGTTTACTACTGAGTTTAATGTCCACTGTAAGAGCCATAACGTACTGGTTTCTTTTGCAGAACAAAGTGACCACCAAAAGCGGGACTTTGTGGGCCAGTTGGATAAAACATAAGCTCATCTCGCCCCCAAAACCCCGACTCTGGAACCACAACCTTCTGAGATTCAATTTGTAAGTAAAGTATCTTTGTAAGATATGCCCAATCAACTGAGAGATCATTGCTTATAAAGTGGGAAATTTTCAGACTAATAACAGAGAATATTATAGCCAAGTCACAATACACACTCCTTCACTTTGTGGACAGCAGGAATTGCTAACAGATACTGTTTGGTTTTATTCACACTTAATGATTTATTTATTAAGTAGGTAAGCAGCACCTTCTGTAAGTGTCTATAAAATGACACAGAACTCCCCCAGAATAACAGTTATTTATTAGACCCAGCACTCGAAGTATCTATTAAGATTTCTTCTCAAAGTGAGTAACAACTTACTTGTTTATCTCTTCCAGTATATTTCAGCCTAAAGTTGACACATTAGAGAGAGATGTCTGTCATTATTCTATATTTGTTACTTGTACACTAAACTAGAAAATATTTTCACTTCACTTGAAACAAGTGGGTCTTTTCCCACTAACAATGGTAGTTTCAAGTATTCAGCTGGGTGTCTAAATCTCACTCCCCTCAGCATTATGTTTCTTAAGAGCTTCCTTCAAAGACGAGAGGAAAAGCAGAGATCTGTAGACAAAAGGACCGTATTTTCTAAATCCTCAGTTTATAATTCCAACAGAATTTCCAAATAAAGTCCAAGTTTAAAAGCATTACCGTTTACACTTGGACAGCTGAAGTAGGTAAATGCTGTCAGTTACTTTAAAAGAAACTAATTACTGAGCTTGAAAAGCCGCTATCCCATTTGTTCTGCTTTCGATAATCAAAACACAGAGCCAAAGAACGCCGTCCTAGCTGAGCGGCTGTATAATCAGCAAATACATCTTGAAAGGAAAACGCAGAGAAGTTGATGGAAATTCTGGCTAAGTAGAAACGTTAAAACAAAATATGTGGCCTGCGGGAAGCGGAATTAACTGACTTGCTTATGGCTGCGATGGTTTCGAAGACCTCTCTCGCTGTCATTTCACTTGAGCTTACCGAACGACACGTACCGACACCTATCAGCACGCCCGCCTGCCTTCGGCGAAAGTCGACCCCGCGGCCGCGTTCGGGCACCGGGACGGGACCGCCGGTCGGACACCCGCGAGGAGCGAACACCTGTAGCTCCCGAGGGCGCCCGGCACGGCGGCAGACCGGCCCCCTGCCCCGCTCGGCGCCGGAGCCAGGCGGGGCCCGGCCTCCCCCGCCCGCCGGCGCCCCCTCCGCGGCCTGCGGCAGGTGGGCGCGGGGCCGCCGGCACGTGCCGCCGCGCCGCGCCGCGCCGGGAGGCGGCCGGGGATTGCGCGGCCCCGCGCCGCCGCCGCCGCCGCCCCCCCCTCCCCTCCCGGCGGCGCGGGGCGCCTTTCCGCGGCCGCGCCGGCTCGGCCGGCGCCCGCGCGCCCAGGTGCCCGCCTGGCGCGGAGCGGCGCGGCGCGGCGGCGCCCCCTCCCTCCGTCCCTCCCCGCGGCAGGGCGCGGCCCCGGCTACCCGCGGCGGCGGAGCGGGGCGCGGGGCGGCGGCCCCACCTGCGGGCCTGGCGGGCGGCGGGGACGTGCGCGGGGCCACGCTTCTCCCCGCGGGCGGGCGGGCGGCGCGATGGCGGGGGGGGGGGGGGGGCGCGGAAGGAGAGCGCCAACTTACCACTCGGCGCTGCCCCCGCAAGCCGTGAATAAATAAACGCCCGAAGCGAGCGGGATCCCGGGGAGAGGGTGCCGCTCGCCTGGCAGGTTCCCGTTCTTGAAAGGAGACAGCCCTTCGGTCCTCGCTCCGGGCCGGCTCCTTCCGTTGGCAAAATCCTGACTCATTACATAAAAAGATCACCCTGCCAGGCGCCCAGAAACATTTCTTCATCACGGTCACGCCACAAGCTAAACAAGAGGCCACATCAAGGGGAGGGGGAGAAGGGGAAGCGGAGGGGGGGAAAAAATCCAGAAGGTTTTTTTTTTTTTTTTCTTAAGATCCTCTTCCTTCAAAAAAGAAAAAAAAAAAAAAAGTGCACGGGGAAAAAAAGAGCAGCCACCAGGAAAAAAAACTAGAGAAGATTCACTCATTGTTGCCACAAAGACACCTCTCCCCTTCCCACTCCCTCTCCATGCTCATTCCTCCAACAGTGCTACAAAGACGTGCAGTCTGCGCCGGGAGTTGCTGAGCCCGAGCCGTGAGCTCCTCAACTCCGCGGGGGCCGTGCCAGGAGACCCGGGGCTCAAGAGTCCTCCGAGAGTAGGTGTGGTAAGTCCAAGACCGTCCGAATTTTTTTTATTATTTTTTTTTTTTTCCTAGAAACTACCTCCAAATATAGTAACAGGGAAGGGGCATTCCTAGAAATTCGGGAGACGTCAGAAAGGGAAGATTTGTGAAATTCAGCTTCACTTCCTGCAGAGGGCTCCTAGCACAGGAAAAAAAAAAAAAATCAAGTGAGCAATAAAGTGCTTTTCATGCTTCTCTGATCAGATAATGGTTAAAAAAAGAATGGTAAAACACTTAACTCACATTTCTCCGATATGATCTAGGAGTTTCATATGCGAAGAAAGCTAATCAGTAACCCCTTTCCCTCATTTTCTACTAATGTTTATAGATGTCTTATCTCCTGTATTTACTTTCCCCCATGTCCTCATATCAGACCTATGTACACAGCAAATAAAAGGAATATGCATATGAGTGAAAAATGGGCCAAATGATAACCCTGCCATGTATCACAGGAATGCTAATTAATGTTCGTGTGTTATTTTAAACAGGCTTTGTGGCTTGCATCTTTCACGCTACACTGATGTGAATAATTCATGTTATTACTGTAGATGCGTGCAGTATCGTTACTCGCATGAACAGGAATCCGTAGGCTGGCTTTTATTTAAGGGCCCCAATACTGAGAACTGCTGAGCACTGTCAGTCCCCATTGACTTAACGGTATCTTAGGCTGTTAATTAATTCTGCTCAGCAATTCACAGGATCAGGCCCTGACCGACAAATGTAAATCAGGACTTGCAGCAGACCTGCACACTGCCGTGAGCCGCTGTTATTCCTCACGTGTCGCCTAGATCTGTGTATTTGCTTTGTGCTTGTGTCTAACGCCCCATCCCTCTTTAGTCATATCTTTTAAAGAAACACTATTTGATACATTTCATAGAAAGCAGAAGTGAATGTTTGCAAAGCAATAGCGGATGAAGATGTTGTTACATGCTATTAATTATATAAAGATGTCAATGCATTTGTAATAAAGCATTATTTATCCAGGAATAGCAAAGGTTGCTGTGAAAAACACAATAGCCAGCTTTTGGGGAAAGATAATAGATTTCAATGTGTGCAACTCTTGCAGGTTAATTGAATTTCTGTAATGAAATTCCCCTCAGCCACATGAAATCCTTGGGTTTGTTCTTTGAATTTCATTATGACTTGCAGAGTCTTCTCTGCCCTCAAATCAAATGCAATAAAAACACTGTAGTCTGGCTTTACTTCAGTGTTTTATAAACACTCACATTTAATCAAAACTTAGTTACAGACACCTTGTCTGTCTGCAGTTTTGAAGGGGAATTAGCAGAGTTCACCTGACAATCCTAAGTGTGCTTTGACTCCTAAGTATGTTTTAACTGTTATCGCAGTGCTCAGTAAACAATTGCTTCAGAATACAGACTCAGCTTTCAGAGAGGTACACCCACAGTGTTTCGTTAGCAATAATGCCTGGTTAGAAGTAGATTTATTTTAAGTAATCTCTTGGAATTCCAAACGGCTCTAGTTAATTGCAAAAAGGCCTTTTTAAGCTGGCTGGCTTACTTACGGCACACTGCTCTACTCTGCCTGTCACTCTCACTTCCTGAGCGAAAAAGTGAATGGCAGCTTCAAGTTCAAGATCTTTTGATCATTAAAAGAAATGGATGTGCTGTCCTCTGTTGGTCATACTGGTTGTCACATGTAATATTCAATTAATTCAAAAAGGCAGCAAGAGGCTCTGTTAAAACAACAAAAATGATGAAACTAAATTTGCTCCACCTTCCGCTTTCACCAGTAAGACTGCACAGTGTGAGGGATTTCTAAATCATTTCTAAAAGATGATGCAATGATGGATACTAGGAGCTGGATTAAGGAGAGGACCCATTTCACACGACTCCATGCTACAGATTCAGCCCCATCGGACTCCGGCTGCTGTTGTGACCACTTGCTGTGGGCCGCCCGCCCTGCTGTGCCGGCGTGCTGGGTGACAGCGGGAGCTGCAGCCTCCCTCCGGCTCCAGGGCTGGCCCCCGCTGGGGCCAGGGTTGCAGGGGGGCTGCAGCGCTGCCAAGCACGGGGTGAGAGAGGAAGTTTCCAGCTTAAATTTCACGTCACACGGTCCGGCCTGGGGACAGGGCCATGTGTGCCAGTTCGGATAATTTGTGCTCACATGTAATGACTCACGTCGTGTGATGTGATGGCAGCTCTGCAGCTTCTCGTAGCGCTATAACTATGGCAGCTCAGGGTTTGCCGGGTACGCGTAATGCAAATTCCCACTTTACCGCTCATGGCGTCCTTCTGGGAGTCGTGATGTGTAGAAATGCTCCGCTCTGCTCAGTGTTGGTAAGCAGCAGTAGCGTGTCCGCCTCGGGTCCTCATTTCAAGAAGAGTGTGTAGCAACTGGAGAGGATCTGGGTGATTGTAGCAAGGATGATTAGAGGTGTAGAAAACTTGACTTAAAAGGAGAGATGTTAAAATTTGGGGATTGTGTTGTCTAGAAGGGAGAAAGCTGAAGGCAAACATAGTAACACTTTCAAAAAGGTTTGACGTCATGTAAATGAATCTATGTCATGGCAGTCAACCTGTGTGGTATGTTAATTATCTCTACATCTTAACTGCTACCGGAGCTATCAATTTCTGGTCTGGACTAGCTTCTCTTATGCTGTGATTTCATAGACAGTTTTCTAATTACAAAATTAATTTTGAGTAAATAACCATAAGACACGTCTTAAAATGTTACTTAGCAAAATTACCGTGCTAATAATTTAGCAATGTTATTTAGCAAAATGTAAGTTCTGTCTGCAAACTATGGAAAACCAGGCTCTGTATTGTCTAATTTCTATGTGTGTCATGTAACACAGACTCACGGCCCTCAAACCATTGTTAGGTGGGTGAGACGCAGCCATAGCTCTCGTGCATACCTGGCTTAGTCTTATAAATCTATTTCTAAAAAACAAGAAAGAATTTATGAAAGCATTACTCATCACAGGCAGGGTGGCTCCTCTCCAGGTTTATCCCTGGGGTTGGAGTAACAGAAAGCAGTATTTATCAAACACGTTTTGTCCTTGAGTTTGATTTTTGTTTAGTTTTGAAAACCCTCTTATGAAAGCAGCTTCAGGGACACGGCTGTTCCTCACTGTCCTTCGTATCCATGAGTAAAAATATCTAAGAAAACAGAAACCAGTTTAGAACATGTTGGGTTGTAGTTTTGCATGTGCTCTGTGCAGAAACTGTCACTGCTCAAAATCAATAATTTACATTTTTCTTCTCTCTAGGGAGATTGGGCAGTGTTGTCATGGATTTCATACTAGAAGTTTCAAGTTAAAAAATGAGCTGGAAGGTAAGCACTATGATTTCCTCTCTGCTGATGCTTCATCAAAGTTATGCCAAATTTGCTGAAGAGCAGTTCTGGACACTTGTGAACTTTGATAGTAAACTAAGTGCAAAAAATATAGATTTTAATTACATGTAATTAATACAGTCAGATAATCTTCATAACACTAAATCTGTGCAAAAAAAAAAAAAGCCTTATCTAGAATAAATGGTTACAGCCCTTTAAATCAAAGTACAACTTGAATGATGATTTTGACGTACTATCAGAATTTATGTATTTTATTTTAAAAGATGTTACAAAATCTAGTGTAAATAGGTAATGACAGGGTTTTTTGTTCATACAACAGTTGTACAATTTTGATTCTAGACAACAGTGGTGCGGAATATGAGAGGAAGGTTTGTGAGGAAGAAAACAAAACGGACTGTGTGGACTAATGAAAGGTCAGTGAAATTTCAAATGGCAAGTAAATATCAAACATGAATCAATAAAGATTTCCTTCAATGTGTAGCGCTGTTATTATTTACGTCGTTAGGATGGTTTTAAGCGCGGGTTTGGCGGCTGGCCCTGTCCGTGTCCCCGAGTTGGACTTCCCGGCTGCTGGTGATCCTGCCGGACCAGCTGTGTGGCCGACGCACCCAGTGTTTGCTTGTGCTTGGAGACGGGTGAGCATCGCACGTAACCAACCCGCCCTTTCCTTACCCAGTTGCAACGTCACAGGGAGTTTTTCTATTTAAAAAAAACAGAAAACGTAAAGTGAACACTAACCAGATTGCAAATAATCCTTCTAAGTGGTTAGTGATGTAGATGAAGAAACCTCATGTTTTACTAACCAGAAGGCAGAACTAAATTAATAAATAATTAACTGAATTACAGGCTAGGGGAAGCAACGAAAAGATGGTCTTGGTAGCTGCAGCCTGTGGAGAACGGCTCTTCAGACAAGAGTTTGCAGAGGCCCCGCTTGTTCCTCACAGGAGGGAATCCACGTCGTGGCGGGCGCCAGCGCGTCCTTCAAGGCTGCCTCGTAGGAAACGCGCGTGACGAGGCTTCCACTGGGGTAGACATCTTTTCCCTGCACGTGTGACAGCGTCTGCTAGTTTCGCTTCTTCAGGTTGAGCTCGAGGGTCTCTTGACCACAGGTTAGGCCCCAGGGAAGGTGGTCTGAAGAAAAACATTTCCCTGGAGAGAGAGAGGTTTCGGCGGCCGGTGTAGAGCAGCGCAGGTCTGACTGACGCGAAGCGCGGGAGGAGAGGAGCAGGGCGTTCGCCAGGTCGCTTGGTCGAGGCCGGAGCACCGCTGCCGCAGGTGCGACACGCCTCAGCGCCCTTCCTTGTGCTCGGTACGCGCAAGTCAAGCGCCGCCGCTTGCATTCCATCGCAGGCGCGCAGCCGACCCGCGGCCGCTCTCCCTGGCCCGGAGCCGCCTGGCCCCCTCGGAGAGTGCCGCCGCCGGGCGGCTTCCTCCGTCCGTCCGTCCTGGCTGCCGCCGCCAGGTAGGGCGGAGGCGCGGGGCTCCCCGCCTTCCCCTAAAAAGGATCGGGAATGCTCCCGCCGGCGCGGGCCCGCCAAGGCACGGACGGGGTTCGAACCCGTGATCTTCGGTTTACGAGACCGACGCCTTACCACTTGGCCACCGCGCCTGCGTTAACGCACCCTCCCGACGCCCTCCTATCGCTGGCGCCACTCCCGCGCCGCCTGCCGCCCTCGCCAGCCGCGCGCCAGCAGCGGGCGGCCGCCTCCGCCACGCCCCCGCGCTCCGCCGCGTGCGCCTGCGCCTGCGCCAGCACCTGGCGACCGTTAGGCGGTCCGGCCCGGGGGCGGGCTGCGCGCGGCCGTTTCTCCCTCAGGCGCGGCAGCGGGTTGCGCCTCGGTAGGTGTCTGCTGAGGAGGAGGCGGTAGTTGTGGGAGGAGGGGGCCGAGGGAGGTCTCTCTCTCTCCGTGGGAGCGGCGAGGAGCTGTCCCGTCCGCCCGTGGAGGCGTCCGCAAGGGCAGCGCCCTCTTCCCGCGTCGGCCCCGGCGAGGCGTCGGGGCCCCGGGACTCTCCCGCCACTAAGGGCGGCCGGGCCGGGCCGAGAGAGGGGTGTTCCCCGGGGGGAGGGTGTGGGTTTGTGGTGCCGCAAGTGAGGGGCACGCGGCTGAGCTGCGGCGGGCGTTTTCTTCACCGAAAGATGGCACTCGCTGCGTTCGGAGCGGTAAACGTATTGGAAGCAATGTAGTCGTCCTCAGACCAGAAAGAGCAGCTCCGAGAGGGGGAAGAAAAGCGGGAATAAAACTTTCTTCCTCGGAGAAAGAAGCAGAAATGCAAAACGTTGGGATAATTAAATGGTAAATGTTAAATTAAAATCACTAAGTGCCTGGTACGTTCCCTGTAAAAAGTTAGTGTTGTGAAATGCTGAAAAGGTATTGAAATACATACATTGATCTCCTAGATATTTACAAGTGTGACCTGAAAATGAAACTTTTAGTTTTCGTCTGCTGTTCATTATGGAGATCCCTTTGAATTCCATGTGTAACTTTTGCTGGACACCCAAGTTATATTCTGTCTTCCTGGATGAAAGGAGTTTTGTTTATTGACCTGTGGGTGGTACTGATCCCGGCTATCAGACTCTCTCTTTATTTTTTTGTTTTCTTTTGGTGGAAGAAGCATGTAAACATGTTAACAGAGGTACCTTTGTAAAGGTTGAGATCAGAGTTACTAATTTGGTGGTGCTGTAATGCAGGTGTGTTAAAAAATTAATATATCTATATCCTTTTGGGATGTTCTTTGAACTGTCATCAGGAAAACTCGTGCCTGTTGGCTTGACTGTACGAACAAATTTAAGTTCTTTAAAAGTTGCCATTTGTCAGCTTCTCTGTGATAACTGTATGCACGTGTGCCTGCCTGTGTTTCAGCAGAGCCATTCGAATTAGGTTCACCTGCAGTGAAAGGTGTCTGATCTAAATTACTTTACTGCATAATCAGCCTGTGTTAAGTTTGTTTGCTACTAACCCTGGCATAGCCCTCCCAAAGGTAATTCGTTCTGGTTTTCCAGCCCTTATGGGCATAGCTGATGGCCTGGCCAACCTGAACACTTGCTGGATGCAGCAAGTCTTGTTCATTGCTAGCTTCAAAGGACATGCCCTCATCTGGACTATGGAAAGCTGGGAAGCCAGAATAGTACTGTTGTATTCTGCTTTTGTCTTGATCGTTGTAGTCACCGCAGCACTTCAAAGTGTGATGATGCATAGGAGTGGAAACTGCCTAACTCAACTCTCACACCTGTAAATTTTATGATAAGGAGTGACCTCAGAGGGCCAGTTATCTTAGCTGACTGAAGAAGAGTTACTCTTAGTATTACCAAGATGGCAGTAGGAAGGAGCTAGATTTTAATAAATCATGTTTGACTGATGTCCTTCCATTTCTGGCCCACTAGCTTATTACAAAATATGCTCTTTTATGTGCCATACTTGCTAGTTGTAACTTGTCATCACAGTTCCTGTGCAGTTCATGTCTGTGTCGTTTGTTTCATTCATGTTTTTGTATCTTTATAAGCTGAGAAGTAATTTTGTGCTGGGAGGAAGCAGAGAGGACTATTTGAATTATGTGTAGAATTTGTATGAGTTGTATCTCTTCAAATGCACTACATTTTTAATAAATGTATTCGGTTGGCATCAGAAATAGTATTTAATGGTAAATCAACTTCTAATGCTAAAGTTCTTCCTTAACTGTAGGGAGAGATTGAAAGTTCAGTTTGAAATTGTAAAGGTCTTCTGAGTAGATTAAGAGGATTAACTTGATTGGGTTTTAAAAAAGTTGCCTACTCTCTAAGCTTAACGTGTCTGGAAAAAATGTTACTATATCTGTCTTAACAAAGTGCTATTTAATGGTGAGCTGATTTATCAAAACAATACATTTTAGAACTAAAAACATAAATTTGATTTTAAAATGTGTAATTGCCTGTGGTGTCTTGATGTCTGGATACTTTTGTTTGGAAGTGTCTTTTATGCTGGTTGTTACCCTTGTTTGAGCTCCATGTGAAAGCCCTTATTCTTCATGCCGAATCCTCCTTATGCAGTGTTCTCTTCTGACAAAATCTTTTTTAAAATGCTATGTGAATTTTCTAAAGGAAAGTCTTTAGAAGACTCCAATGCTGAAAAGTTGTCAGAGATTTTGTTGGAAGGAGAAAATAATCACCAGGTTTTTTTTCTTCCTTCCCTAAGCCTCACTCTTATGAGATGGAGGTGTTGCTTTAGGAGAGGGCTTTGATGTCTGGTTTAATGTAAAAAACTAGGCCTTTCTACAAATCTCCCCTACTCTTTTGAGGAGATACAGGGGAACACTCATATTTATGCAGAATTTGTGCAACTCTGTAACTGAGTTTATAAAGACTTGCTGTGGGGCAGCTGGACTGCTTCTCAGTTATCAATTACTTGAGCTTAGATTTTGTCCTAGCTTTATGAAGGAATGTTTCTGTTCACTATGTTAACTTTTAATCAACAGCAGTTGTCATGGAGGGATTCAAGAATGATGCAGTGTTACGGTAGAGTAGCCCTGCAGTCCTTGTTCTGCAGAGAAGACGGGAGACTCATCTTCAGGTAATATTTTATGTGAAGGGAAATATTTCTTAAAGTTACTCTATAAATTTATGGATGAACACTTAAAGGAAAAAAGAAACAGCTATTGTGTCTCAGATGCTCCTCTAATTTGTTACTTTAATTCTCTTTTAGGAAGGTCTCGGTGGGGTTGTAGACTATAGTATGGGGTGTGGGGAAGTCTGTATGACTTCTTTGCTATCAAAGAAACATCTCTGACTTGAGACAGTACAAATATTCTAAGAAATATATCACTCTAGCAACATTTGCGTAACACACAACAAGCTAATAGGCGAGAGTATGTAGCATTTAATATTGTACAGAGTAAAGAGAAATGTAATGATAGCCATTTGTAGAACATGGTTTAATATATTCAGGTTTTATTGAAAACGAGGGTTTAGCTTGCATAAGAAGTTCATTCAGCATAATCTCAAGCTTCATCAGTCCTTCTTGTCTTGGTGTTTACATCATAATACTAACATGAATACAAGTTTGGGGGGAGGGTTATGTGTTTGTATTTCTTGGTCTTTGTAAAACAATAAAAACCCCAAATTGCCACTTGGCACCAAAACAAGTGCTTTATCTCTGATATATTCTAAATATAAATTCTGTAATGCACAAATGCATAGTCAAAAAGTGCTGCGCTTGTTTTGCAATATTTATGTTTGGTGTGTGCTATCTGAAAGTAAGTTTGTGGCATATATAGTCTACAAACTTCTAGAATGGTTAAAGTTCATAAAGAAAAGTATTTTATTAAATTTACAGGGCATATTAGTAAGTTTCAATTTGTTCAGTTTTATGAGTACTACTTACTACTTTACAGGTTTTGTAATATTTGGCCAAGTTCTGATGTCATCAGCGTAGAACAGACTTTAATAAGGAAGCGGTGGGTGATCTAGTATGGGGACTGCCTCCACAAGAGGAGGTATAATAGTAAATATTTAAATGAAGCAGCTTCATAATGAAAAGAAGCTTGTGCATATTGAACAGCTTATAGCTCATTCTCCTGAAGAAATGCATAGAGGTGTTCTGGAACACAAATTGAGCAGAATACCAAATGCAAATATGCAATCCCACAATCCGGAACATCTTGAAAACCTTGGAAGAATTTGGGAGTGTCATGAATGAAAGTAGGTGCAATCTTTTCTACATCAGAAGTAATTTTCTAATCCTTTCTTTGCCATATGATAGTTCTGAAATATCTGTTAATCTCTCACAGAATAGCCTTATTCTTTGTACTTGGTTTTATTACAAATTATTTTTTATTGTGAACAGGTAGCTCCTATTCAGAAAAATATGATACAAACACTATTTCCTTTCTTGTTAAATTCAAGACTAGTACTGTAAAGTATAAAGAAGAATCGCAGTATTCTGTAGTTAAGAATGCGCATATAAACTTACTTCGGGATTATTTCTGTATTGTGACAATGTAACTCAATTAGGAACAGAAGTCTGTATTGCAAGGTGAAATACACCTAGCAATCTGCAATGGTAGTTTAATAGTTTTGACTTCACTCTGAGAAGCCTTAAAGGTTCATTTGCATAAGTGAACAAAATGTTGCATTTGACTCACAAATGAGGTTAAACTATCTGGGGAATAATCAGGAGCTTGCCTGATCACACAGGCACAGCTTTCTAAGAGATGTATCTATGTGGCCTGATCTGAGCAGCTCAGTGGAACCCTTCCACCAGTTTGCTCCAGGTCAGTGACATGAGAGGTTCACAATAGGAACACACACCTTTCTGGAATGCCTCGTTTATTCTGTATTTTGAGTTGCCCTTTTTCCCCTCCCTGAAAAAAATCTCACTTGGAGTGAGGAAGAAACTAGGTTTTTCCCTCTTCCTTTTTTACCCTGGCACTGTGAGTCATAACAATATTAGAGCCCCCCCCATCTCCCTTGCTGTTGCTTTTATACATGCAGGTTGTTCTCCTCTCCACAAGCTAGTGGTGTGGACTAATCCAAGAGATTATCCTTAGAGAATTTTGCTAGAGACATGACTCTCTGTGGTTGACAAAAATACATACTAGAATACTATATTTTCCCAAGTCTTACCACAGCATCTCGAGTTTTGATCAATTTTTCTTCTTTGATGGGGATGGATTTAAACTAGTTCTTGTTCAGTGAGCTCTTTAGTACCCCTGCGCAGTCACACGTGGTCAGTGCATGCATTATGTAACTTTAAAGTCCTCTTCTGTGCTGGACTTTAGAAGACTTTTTAAATAAGGTGTTTTGCTCTCGTGAAAAAGAACAGGGAATGTCCAAAATTACTTAATACATCTTTGCAGGTATTAGTACACTGTCAGAGCTTCTTAGGTTTGTGCAGTTAACACATGGTTACTCTCTGGGTAGCATAGGAAAAGCACTCCCTTCCAAGTTGTTCATACCTTCTAAAAACTACTATGGCAGGATAGGTATTCTTGGAAGCTTTGGTTTTTAAGATTGGGCTGAGCCAAAGAAACAGTCGTTTGTCAATGAACTAGTTAAGAGACGAGTGGTGGGGGGTGAACCCCAGCAACTGCACATCATGAAAATACGGTAACAAATGACAAAATAAGGACTGTATGGCTTATGAGTTATATAAAAAGGTCATTGATTACAATTGTTTTAATTTTTATGAAGCCACTTCATTTAAAATATATTGAAGAGTATCACATATATTTTACTTGTGTTATGTAAGATAGTTATACTTGTGCATACATAAGATTTTTTTTTTTTTTTTAAAGGATAAAAGTCCTGAAAAGTGAGAGTTCTTACCCTACCTTTTCTTGAGAAAAGACTAAAAAACAGGAAAGGAATTAATATGATAGTATTGCTGGGGGGGGGGGAGAAAAAGTCCAAACCTAAACTTTTAGAGTTCAGGAAATCTCTATTCTTACAGATTTTGGCTCTGATTTTGAAGACAAACCATCATTCCTTTGGACTTTGTCTAAGTGCAGGTTTCATTCTTACTCCTTTTTTTGAGAAAGGTACTTAGAACATAGGCCAAATGTTTCTGACTCATGAGAGTCAATTTTTGTTGATTATTATTAATGGTATTTTCCACTTTTAAGTAGTAAGCATGGACAAATGAACACAGTTTTCCTTTTTTATTTGAGACACTTAGCAAAAATGCTGAAATATCAAACATTTCCTCAGTAGCTACAATATTGCCACTATGTACAAAATATTTGATAAATGTAGTACACATATAAAAATACAGTATGCATTACATATATACAGTACAATGTGCAAAACATATGGCATTCAAACATATGGAATTGATTTTAGGGGTGCAAACAGCAAATACAAAGGCATCATGGTTTCTTATAGAAAGGCAATACATAAACTGACGCCCTGATTGCCATAATTTGCATTTAGTAAAGTAGTGCTTAAATGAAGAGGGCCCTAGAGATAGATGTCTATCTTCTTCTTTTCACAAAATGAGATGCTAAGACGTAATTATGACTATGAAAATAAGAAGAGAAACACCTACTAGGGTTAGCGTTATTTCTACTGCAAGCAGTACTGTGAAGAAAAATCCTATCTGGAAAAAAGCCTGTGCTATTACTTAATACAAATTTCTCAAACAACAAAAACAAATCTTTACTGTTAAACATCAAAAACAGCTTTGAAAATATCTACATCCTTGATTTTAAAAAAGTATGGATAATACTTTCGGGGATTTAATTTCCTATGCTTCAAAATATGAAGTGCCTCCTTTGGCAAAATAAATGGCAATGCTTTGGTTCCTATTTAAATTTTTATATTATTATAATTTATTTTAGGCTGTCTTTTGAATATCTGAGCTGTGTTTTTTATAAAAATAGCATGATTATATAGTTATTAACCATTCCCTGCTTTTTATTGAGAATTTGCTCTCATAGCTAGAATGGCTTTTTTGGCTAGATTTCTACAAATACATGTATGCACTTTTAACTTAAAAAGTCTTTATATTCAGTATTGGACACTACAAAATGATGTAGATGTCTCTTTTTTGCACTTTGTTCCTAGCAAACTGGTATAAAAGGAATATTTGAGATTACTTCAGGTTTTAATGAATGCTCTTTATTGGCCATGTATATACTATGTGCAACTCCATTCCACATATCCCACATAAAAACCCATCTCTAGTATCGTCTAGAAGTTATCAAAAGGCAATTTAATAGACCACAGTATAGTTTCAACAGCACATTTACTAGAGATAAGTGGAAGAAATTTTTTTCCAGTTTTAATAGAATTTGATTTAAGTTTATAATACACAGAAGATGCCATCCAAATAATAATTCTTTACATTGGTGAGCTTTAGTGTGTTTTGATTACATAATGCCCTTCCAGTTAAATGTATTCTATGATTGCATTTTCTCTGTCTTGAAAACAGTTCAGCAGCTTGTGCTTGGTTTCCAATTGTGGTGCCTACACTTTTCAGGCATCTGAATGTTTGAGATTACGTGACATAAAAGTTGAATATTGAAACTTCCATTTTGATCACCTGCTTCCTTGAACATAACTCCTGGTGGTGAATTTAGAAATACCTTGGAAAGAAATTGCATTATTAAGTAGTGATGATTTCTAAAAGCTGTGGCCTCAGCTTTTTGAAGGTCTGATTCTGAAAGCCCACACTGCTGGATTAGACTCTACAGAGATTTAGAGATCAACTGCCATAAATTAATTTTATTCTCAGAGAGAATTGCTAAATTTATGACAATGATTTCTTAACTATTTATAATGTTAAACAACATTTTGCCTGTAAACTTACTTGCCTTAACTAATGCTGAATGGCACTAAAAGTGCATAACAAATACCATTTCTGTATTAAAAGCATGATGTGACTCCTCTTGATTAACATTAGCCTTGTAAAATGTAAGTCTGAGCTCTGTGTCTCTAAGTGTGAACACCAACTTTCGATTTTCACACTGATAAAATGGTATTCCTAATTACTTTGAAGGATCTACTAACACCACATTTGATGGGAAGTGTTCTGTTAGTATATTGCAGGCATTAAATGGCAGATTTAGTGCCAGTACATTCCTTTGCAACTGTTCTCTTAATGAGAAATCTTCAGTTCTGTACAGTCAAACTGCACAGTCATGATTAAATTTAAGATGTATTGTATTTGTGTTACAAAAATTGTCATGTAAAACATGCACACACAGAAGTCTAAGTAAAATCTATTTCTGCCATAACAGGCATATATAACTATGGCAAATATATCACGTTTCAGAACAAAGTCTAAAGCAAACCATTAATACACAATTCTGAAATGTACAAAAAAGTAATCACACATTCCCTACACTAGAATATTTGTACTTCAAAACCTAAAATGATCCCATAATTTTTTTAATAGTTTTTTTTTTTTTTTCAAATAGACTTCTAGAGTAGAAAGCTATACTGTACTGATAACAACACATCTCAACTGTTTGGGTTTATTTCTGCACATAGATTCCTATGGATTAGTTAACATTCTACACTGTCAATAAGGATAGTTTTGTAGCAAGATGACTTTGCCAGTTTCAAGCTCTATTTACATGCACATCAAAAATGACAGTACAGTTGCTCTAGGTTACTTTGTCCTCTAAAAATTAATTTACTTGCCTCGTACTTAATCAGAAGGCAGGGTCAGGAAGGGGTAACTCTAACCACACATATGTGGTATGATGTCTGGTGTATCACATGTAATAAATTGACAGTACTGCAGAACACTAAATTTCATTCAAAGTTGTTCCTATCAGACCAAGAGTCCTTAATTCTTATTCTCATAACAGCTGAGGGCACTTACTATCTCAGAGTATTAGCTCCCAAGATAATATGATGAAAAGGAATGCAAAAAGTTGAATGTATTTGTTCAGTGTTACTGAAGATTCCTATACCATCAAAATTTAAGGCAGACAGTCCACGTGCAATATTGTACTCAAGTACTGTAGGCACAGCAAGAAGGAATAAGGAAATAGGTCTTTCAACTTCATCTTTTCTTGTGAAAAATCTCCATAGATTGTTTTTCTGTAGTTTAATCTTAAAGTAAATCGTGGCCTGTAAAACTATTGAAGAAATACAATGATTTAAAGTGCTGGTAACTGATATGATGCAAACATATGATGCCAGTTTAAACCTTGAATCAATGATGTAATCCACTATTTTATCTGAAGCCATTATTAGTAAACCAGACTGCATTTGCAGTTAATTCCACAACATTTTCTGACAAAAGTATTTTGTTTGATGTTAACATGATTGTGGTGTTTTTTTTTTTTTTTTCAAATGTGTTACAGGTTGCTAAATAGTTAACAGCTACTTTCTGTTTTCATTATTTCTTTGATACTCTTTGATATATATCATTAGTCTAAGAAGTAAGCAAAAGCTTCAGGGCATTTTTTTCATTAGCTCCTACAAAACTTTATTTTTGAAGGCTGGTGGTGAGGAAGAAATTCTGCAATGAGATCAGTTTTCAGACTAGAAAACGTATCAAGCTTCCATTGTTCAGGAAATAGGGGACCGTTTCTTTTTATCCTAATTTAGGAATTCCCTAATAGGAAATAATTCCAATTTTAAGTTTGATGATCATCCTACATCACCTATGGCAACATTTAACACCTACTACCTGAGAGACAACCACAGAACTTAAAAGTATTTTACCTCTATTTGCATTTTTTTGTTTTTCCAACTGCCATCATAATAGACTATGGAAAAACACAACTAAGGGCTTTAAAAAAAATATTTTCATGTGCTGTGCTTTGAGGTAAGAGCTTAATTTTTGCTATTATCTGTTTCAGATATGACATAGCCTTCTTATCACAAACCAGTACATCCTGATACTGCTATTTAGGATTCTCACTGAGCAGCTTCTCCGTTTAGCTTCCCTGATGTTATGTAGTGGTAGACAAAGCTGTTCAATAGATAAAAGTATTCATTAAGAAATGATGGTTGTCCTGTCAGTACTGTCCCCTGCAACTTGGTCTGATCCTACAAACATCTTTTATTGAGGGCATTGGGACTATTCTTGCATAGATGCTTGCAGGATCATAGTGCAGAACAGCATTAATTAAACTTTTCTACTTCCTCAAACTGTTGTAATATGCTGAGATACTGGATTCAATGATCTGTAACAAATATCCTCAAACACAGAGTAAATTAGGATATTTATTATTTCCACTATAGTAATCTTGTTTGAAGACCACTGTTCCCTTCTGTTCACAAAAATAAGCTATACAAAGTTAAAAGAGTATACAAATAACTGTCTGATATACACATTAAAACCTAGCTATTAAATGCAGAGCATTGCTATAGAAAATTCAGTGTTCTCAATATTACCTGGCGTAGCTACGGTGGATTTCTTGCAGTTACACTTAATATCCCTTTGGATGCAGTTAAATTCTTCCCTCGTGATTAAAGAATGAGGGAAGAGTTTTAAAAACCACAAAACCAAAATATAAAAACAACTTGAACAAATTAAGAGACTAGATACATGAAATTTCACTGAACCAGCCAGTGCTTCTACTTGCCTTTGCCCTCACAATTCATTTGGAACCTGGCTCAGGCTATCCACAGGAACAATGAAGTGCAGTGATACCTCACCCTCCCCCAAACATTTGCTCACTGTGTCAATACAGACAGTTGAAATCTCACTTTTTCTTCTTTAAGTTTAGCCATGTTGTGTTGCTCATTTAAGCATTACAAAGTCAGAGACATAACTTACTACTTAAATATTTGTGATGTGTTTACCTTGGGGTACTTCTAATCAGTAACTACAATCATCCTTTCCTGACTTGTGAAATACAGCTTTCAGAGGGCCCTAATCTGCATTACTGATAGGAGCATAAAGTAATTCACTGTTGTAAACTTGAAAATCAATAAGGAATTAGCTTCAAGCATTTGTTCTTCCAAACATTACTGTCTTAATTTATCTTAACTGCAATCAGAATGATATAATAATGGACCTCTGCTGTGAAGAGACTTGCAGGTCGTGTTCTCATTGGCTATAGCTTAATCCCAGTGCAACTGTAGATCTTGTGGATCTAGAAAGTCTGTGGAAAACACGCTGGGGGCAGTAGAACTGAGAGGAGTGAGTCCAGATGAGGAGCTGGGCATTGTAATGTCTAGCCATTCCATATTGTCCAAATTTGTATCAGGAAGGTCAAGAGACAGACAAGAATTATTCGTGGTAAACTGTGGGTCAGATGTTTCCATGGGTGAATGAGAGTGATCTAAAATGCTGGAGTGATTAAGTAGATCATTCTGGAGGTCTTCAATTAAAGAAAATGACTCTCTGTCCTCATTACTGCTTGTCAGTTGAGGAATTTCATTACCTGACGGTAAAGTTCCATCCAAGAGGGCTTCAAGTTGGTTTTCCAAACTTATAGACAAGCTGGTTGTTGGTTCTAAAGACACAGGAGGAGGGGCCATTTGGATTTGTGGTGGTGGGCGGGATATCACTGTATTCACTGGCATTGTAGTGATGTTGGCTGTTACTGGTCTCATTTTAGAAATGGGAGATGGTTCCTCCTTTATTGGCAGGGAAATCTCTGTAATAAAAAAAAAAAACCCACTACTGAATTCAGAAAAGATAATGACATATGTCCTCAGGCTTACAACTTCCAACCTTTTTTTGCCCACTTTGGGATGCATCCACAGTGAACTCAATGGACTAAGTCATTCTGCTGTTCTGATAATACTAACACTACATACATCAGACTATGTCAGGTACTCTATCAACAACAAAGTATTTTAAAACGAGTTCCAGAGTTCTGCTTTCAATAATACTTCAGCCAGTTAGAATATTTATATTGATGAAAAAAGGAACAATGTTCTAGATGTTAGCTTTGCCTCCTTCATGGTTATAGTTCTTCTGACTAGTTAGAATAATTATGGAACCAACATGTTTCCTCATTTGGAGAAGAGCACCTGAACCAATTTTCAGTTCCATCTCTGTTTGTTTAGCACTGTGTCTACCTTTATGAAGTAGAGTCCAGGAGATCAACTGATGTGATGAGGATGCATTTATTACTGATTCTAGAATCTAAAACTACTATTCTGTCAAGAAGTTCCATATAAGATAGTGGCAGTAACAATAAAAGCAAATAAAGCAAAGTAAGTTCCAGTTAATTCTTATATGCTAATGGAGTCCAATAATAAGATTAGACAGACCAGAATATGCAAATACTCTAGCACAGGTGATGTTTCTGCCAGCAAAAACACACCTGACAATATGTTTTGCACCAGTTTTCCAAGCAAAAACCACATCCTTAAAACCTGTAAGAGCATCTATTAAAATGATTGCTTAGTAAAAGCAAAGCATTACTAAACAGACCCTCTCACTCTCTTGAAGTACATTAATAAACTAAACATTTTTCAGTGTAGAACTCGCTTACGTAAGTGCAAGAGCTCCGAATGCTTTACTTTGTTTTTCATAAAGATGATCAGGAAACATTTGCTTTTTTATTGCAACTTAGCAAATATGGAGCAGTTGTTGCCTTTAAGATCCAATAGGTTTAGTAATGTAACACTCAAAGCAAAATATTTAAGTAAGCACATGAATGTTTCCTCCATCCTCTGTTCCAGAGGTAGAACTTCTTCAAACTACCCATGCAATATTTTAAGAAAAGCACTGAAAGCATTTTTTAATTTAGCTTGAGTTGTTCAGTGCACAGGTCACTTAACTCATGTCTGTCACTGTCTACTCCATTTTCTTCAGCTGACACTGCAATTTGCTTTAAAAAAGGAAAAATACTTTAATGTTTAGAATATCGCTAAAATATTCTAATAGCCTGCAATCAGTCACTTCTGTCCTGGCATTCACTGCCGTCAAGATCCTTGTATGACAGTAGTACAAAACATTAAGTTAATTGAATTGCTTGGCACCAAGAACATTTCCCAGTATTGTAATGGCTTCTTAGTCTACAAAGCCTAATTATGCCTGAAAGCCTCCTTCTTTTACTGCAAAGCTACTTTGTATATTACTTGAGTTATTTCAGTTCCTTTCTGATAGTTCCCTTATTTTAACTGACATAGAAAGTTGTTATTCATTAATGTCTCTATGTAGTTCATACATACTTTTTCCAGTAATGTATCTCTGATGTTTAGAGTTGATAATATATAGTTATATTTAATGAAATTTCAGTATCAACATGCTTTAACTCTTACTTTATTCTATTTTTTTGTATAATGTCAATATACATTGTACGGACTTGCTCAACTTTCCCTATTTTGATAAAATACGTCTGTGCTAACCTAAGGTGTTATTTTAATTGTTTGAATGCACTATGGATTATTGCAAAGGTCTGCCTGGGCTAATTTACAAGCAGAGAAGTTCTACAGTAGGTTGACTGTATGTGTTTTGGTAAATGTTTTCTTTAATAAATAATTATTGCAAACCTTCAGAAATATTAGTTTAATTCAGGCTGGATAGCTTCTACCTCCTCTCCCTGGAAGAATTCTTTCCTTTCATTCCTTTAATTATAGCACTGACTTTTTATTATCAGGTTTTAAATCTCTACATCACACAGATGCCAATTATCTTACCTCCGCTCTTGATGAGAATATCAAAAAGATCATCCATCTGCTGACTGTGCACACTGGAAATCTGTAGTGCATGAGAAAAGGGTTATTCTTTTTCATATAGTATTTTTTCCTAAGCTGACTGATCCTAGCTTCTCTCAATAGTACATAAGTACTAACCTATGATCAAGACTAAAATTCTTCATGTGAAACTGTCAATCTAGAAAACAGAGAAACAGTTTGGAGAGACACTTGTATTGTAATCCCTGTGGTCAGTTTCAGTACAAAGGAATAGGGAAAAAATCTGAAATGCAAGACAAAGATTTCATGAATGCAACCTAGAAGAGAGGTGCAGAAAACTAGGGATAAGAAGGAGAATTACTAACCCTGTTTTGTACCAGGCCAGGTATCTGGAATAACTGCAGGACTTTGCAGGCTGCACCCTGAACTGCTTTCTCTCAGAGATATCCTGCGAAAGCCATCATGTAAGACGCATTTTGTTAGGTATAGGTTTGTGTTTTTTTTTTTTTTTCAACTTGTAGATTCATGTTCTTTTCTTTTTTAATGGGGCGGGGGAGCTTTCATCAACTGTTTATCTGTTCGTTTTAAATAGCCATCTCCTGAATATCTGAACCTTAAGCAAAAGGTAACAAAACCTCTGCAAACCCATTCTTTCAAAAACGGTCTAGGAAAAGTGGCGACTTTTGTGATGGTCTCAAAATGAAAACAGTGTTTTAAAACATTGGTTATACTCTGGAGATGGGAAGTAATTTGTCATCAGTTGATCTAGCTCCTGGAAAGACACCAGTGGAGAGGCACTTTGCTAACTGGTAGTGATAGAATCACGTAAGACCACCTGTGTGCCTTCATTGTCAGGATGTCTCACACATGCCAAGAACATATAAAATAGCATTAGATACCTATGCTTCTGCCTGAGTGTCTGCCACCACAAAACCAGCAACCAATACCAAGTCACCACAAGGTTTTATCTTTTAGCATAGTTCTGAAATGCATGAGGTTAGGGATGCTCATTAGTTTTGTTTGCGATTTTCCTCCAACACGAAGGTTATCGTAGTACACTGACAAAGCACTCGGTAGGATTATTCATCAAGCTTACTAAATATAGACTCTTTTCAAGCAAGCACCTATGCTCATGTTTACATATGTTTGCCTAAGTGTGTATAAACACACTCACACACATTCTCCTCAAGTTTACACACTTTGGAAAAAATATTTTCTCTTCTAAGTCTGAACCTTGGGTATCATACATCCTTGAAACAAGTCAGTTGAAGGCTAGTTATTGTTAAGTACCAATAGCAGCATTATCCCAATTATATATATGTCACCAAGTGGATACTGCAAGGCTCATTTACATGTCTGTTGCTTTTAATGAAAAGAATCATGAAACAAGAATCCTGTAGTTAAACACAATTATGAAAATATTAACAGAGTATGTTATAAAATCTTGACACCAAACAAAAAACTAAAATAAGCAATGGATTTGATAATTCTAAAGAAAAAAAAATGGGTTTAGTAGACTAAACAGGAGAAAATAACTACCTCACGGTGCGATGTCTGAATATTGCGGGTCTGTTTTATGGCCTCTTCATAACGAGGAGGATCTTTTGTCTTGGATACTGTGTTGTTGAAGAGGGATTGTTGAACTATGTAAGGCTGGGCTTGAGATGGAGAGCCAGGCTGCATGAAATAACAAAATAATGACTAAACAATATGTTTTAGTGAATTCAAGATGTATCAAGTTCTACAGATTATCCTATTTTGTCATACCAATCTACATATTTACAAATAACAGTAGCATAGGTGATCAGAGGGATAAAATAATAGTTTCTTTCTCTCTCTCTCATACATACATACATATATGCATTATTAAAATCTACAAAACATTCTTCCTCCTGGAGTGAACTGCCGTATGTACATAGTCACATATTATTTAAGAATAAAAATATAAAGCTGAACTTTATGGAACACTGTTGGGCTAACCTTACCTTGTTAGGAGTAGCAGGTCCATTCTGCACAGAGGGGACCTGATTACCACCAGTGTGAACATTAGAGTTTGACGTTTTATTAATAAAAGATTGTGAAGGTGTTGTAACTGATGCCGTCTGATAGGAAAATACTGTATTTGATGTGGTAGGTGGAAAAACCTGTAAAGGATTAATATATCAGTCTTAGGTTGTGGTTTTTTTTTTTTAAATTAATAACATTGGGTAAATGACATTAATAAAGTTTTAAGACTTTTTTTTAAATACTTGCTTGCTTAAATTCCCTATTAATGGAATGTTATTTGTACTGATTATTCCCTCCAGTGGAATAATTCGTAAATCTAGAACAATTACTCTTTGAAAGAAACTTTGTGCTGTGACATGCTTTCATTCATCACTGATGACTAAAAATATTTTCCTGCAACTTTCCAGAAGTGTGAGGAAAGTGTAATATAATTTTTCTAAAATACATTCAGAAGAGTATGGAACAGTTTAACGTAGTATGCATGACTTCCCCACCTAGTGGACAGTCAATAAAATGAACTTACTTCTGGCCTGATACAAACTAGTATATGTATCCACACTTGTCCTGTGCTGCCTGCTTTAAGACAGAAAGGTTTTGTTTGTGCCATATAATTCTAGTTTCTTTTAACTACAGCTATCTATGAGTAGCGAGGGAGAGGCAAAAGATATAACTGATGAACTTGGGTATCAACTGTGAATTTGGTTACTGGTATATAAACTTTTTATTTCTTCAACTGAGAGTCCATACACTCACTGCAAATGATTCCAAGCAGTATCCTACTTCTCATATTTTTAAGTTAAAGGGAGAGGAAGAGGAGCTATGAATGTATGAGCGCATAAGACTGTTCTTTTAAATGCAGTATCGCTCCCACATACCTTTATGAGGTGTGACAAATCTCAGATTGGGGATGGAGATAAAGCTAGGATAAGCTCTGTGGAGTACAGTCTGAATACCAGATTGTCTGCTGTGAGAGGGTTTAATACAGTTTTTGTTAGCCAACTGAATCATCTGTGTGAAAACTGTTGTACTTTTCCAGCTGTCTACCACTGAGGTGAATGGCTGTGGAGATGTCTCCTTATTACTGAATGACTTGAAGAACAAGGGCCATGTAGTAGCTAGAATGTTAAGACACCTCAAGTGTGTAGGAGAAAATAAATGGAATAATCAGCTGGTTTGCATAAAAATCTGAGCTACCTGAGAAAGTCTAGATGAATTCAAGGGAAACCAGTTCTGGAAAACAACTATTTATGGAGGTAATCACTATTAGGAAGACCAGCTTCACTAAAAAGTGTGACATTAATAAGTAGCATTACTCACTCACAGTTCATTAGCTCAATCTGACTGCTGAAATATCCAAGCCTCATGAAATGCAAACAACAGACAGGTAGATCTAATGCTGAATGCATGAAGACTGTCCTGATCTATTGTATCACATCAGTATTTTACATTCGGATATAAAAAACAGTGCAATTATGCTGCTTGGTTTCCTATGTAAAAGATGGCAGTAGATGTGTGAGAAAAACAGCTAGGATAGGCAGGCATTCAGCTCCAGGATAGCCAGATGCAGACTAAAGTCTGCTGGGAACTATGTGGTCTCCATGACAACTGATCTGAATAGGGCAAAAGACCAGAGGGTACAATTCTTGGTTATCTCCTGCAATCATTTCAAGGAACTTCTAGACAGCAAAGGAAGCAAACTGCTAGTCTCTGGCACAGGTACATGCCTCAGGATGACTGGAAAATTTCTATATGGGACCTGTCGAATTAGCAACATAAGATTAGCCCCTCACCAAATCCCAGAGAACCTGGACGAAATCTGCTTTTTGGATATATGTCAGTTTTGACTTCTGTAGGACAACCTCAATGTCCCTGAAATTAAACAGATTGAACATGTAGTCTGAAGAGTAATGATGCTCATTTAGTTGTTCCCCTTTATTAGCCAGCTGTCTAGAGAATGGCAGGGCATAATCATACATCTTCTATGATAAATTCTGACCTGGAACAAGAGCCTTAGCAGAAGCAGATCAAGGACAATGCACAGATAGAAGCCCCAAATCACATCAGGACATGGGTTTTATGATGCACTTTTGTAAATTGAAATATAAACTTCAAAGGATGAGATATTTTGTAACAGTTACATAAAATACTGTAAAAATTACCCTCTTCATCTTGAAATGTCAGTTGTTTCTGAATTATCCTTTCCTTGGGGCAGGCTGAAAAACCTTGTTGTCCTAAGTGATAGGAGCCTTAGAGTCGATAACACTGATAAGGAAGAAATAAAGGTCCAAAACCAATCTCTTGAGTTCCTAATAATAGAGGTCAGCCTGGAAGAGGCTCAAAGGAGGAGAAAGCCTTTTCTTTTGTGATGACTGGTGCCAATGAGTTGGTATCAGTTACCATATGAACATGACTGGATTGGCACTCACAGCTGTGCATCCAGTGCTGATGAACATCTGTTTTGGAATAGGAAATTTCAGAGCTGATTGTTTTGGGTAGGGAGGAAGAGAAGTATCTCTCTGAATCACTCTCTGCATTCCTCAGGAAGAGATGTATATGTGGTGGAGTTTTGACTGACTGGAATTGCTATGCTCAGTATCTGAGCCCATAGTTGCCTTCTTAAGTAAGGATGAAATCAACAAGGAAAGCAGGAGAACTAAAAGGAACTTGTATAAAAGAATAAATCTCTGAAGTCATAGGTAAAAGCTTTCTCTTAGGAACTGCCTACAAGAATCTTCCATTTTGAGCCAGTGGCAAATAAGAGAAACTGACTGGAATATCTGATACACCACGTGTACCAAGCATGAGGAAGAACGTAGTAGGAGTGGTGCCATAAGAGTACCATTAAGATAAAAATTCTTTAGCCTTACATGTATTTATTTGCAACTGAAAAATAAAGTCCTGCACGGACCAAAATTCTGGAAAGAAATGGAGTTACAAGTCCATTATATCACACAGAAAAACATGGTACAGAGATGTTAGGTGACTTGATCGTTTATATATGACACAGATGACATAAAAGA
Source organism: Aquila chrysaetos chrysaetos (assembly GCF_900496995.4). Taxonomy (NCBI): domain Eukaryota; kingdom Metazoa; phylum Chordata; class Aves; order Accipitriformes; family Accipitridae; genus Aquila; species Aquila chrysaetos. The sequence goes on along the minus strand of NC_044028.1, from coordinate 12,099,221 downwards.
TTCTAAAAGGGCTGCCTAGAATTAGATTACACAACTATTTATCTTAATGCTTATTGCTATCCACAAACCTTTCTGATTTGTTGGGTCTGACCAAGTGCATGCTGCGTGATGGTGGTTTGTTTTGATTGTGGAGTATGCATCTGAGGTGCTGTCTGGACCAGGCCAGAAGAAATAGGAGCAGGTATTTGTGATGGGGTCTGTATTCCAGCTTGTGACTGAGCCTAAAGGATGAAGATAAGATATTTGCATTATTCGTATCTCACAGTAAATTACATAATGTAATAATCCATTGCATAGATTATGCAGAATAGCAATAGCATGTATTCTGGGAAGGATGAGCATGAACTGTATATAGGAGACAAAATTTTTACTCTCTTTGGTACTGGTGAGTTGCCAGCTAAAAGGTGGTGTTTATTTTGCCAAAGGAGCGTAAGAAAGATAAAGACAAACTGGAGAGGGTCCAGTGAAGAGCAATGAAAATAGTAAGAGAGAGAGAAAGCATAACCAGTAAGAAAGGACTATAAGAACTGGGTTTGAGTAACCAGAAAGACAAAACTGATGATGCAAGAAAAAGGTTGTTTTTAAGCAGATCGTAGTAGTTTTTAATGGCCACTGAAAGGCAAGAAGCGTGTCTAGCCTCAGGAAAGACACTTTTAGCTGGTAGTTAGGAAAACTTTCTGCAATATCAGTGAAGTATCAGAACAAGCTGCTTAAGGTTGTTACAGAATTCTAGCAGGAATTTAGAACAATTTAGACAAAGATCTGTCTGGGTGCGTAGCTACCAGGAATAGCTCTTGCACTGTGGACTGCGGGGCCCATCCCCATCAGAGTTTTACAGCCCTCGTTAAGTTTTGCTAAATGTGATAGCACACATGCTAGCACCAAAGCCCAGGCCCACAACATGCCACCACAGCCAAGTACATGCTGGAGCTGAAAGAATACTTTGCTGGCACAATAACCACGTGAGTGGCAGGGGATTTCATCTAGCTATGTCCCAATACTACCTATAGTCAACCTAAAAATAGTATTTGTGTAACCACGATGGTTTCTTTTTGGAACTCTGCTGGAGTTCTACAACGTAGCATTCACATTTTTAAATCTAATGAGCTATCACCACACAAGGAAGTTCTAACACATGTTTTGCAAACAGGTATACCTCAAAATAAAGTACTGGGTTTGTAGCTCTCTTATTACAATTTGGAGTTGACAGAATGGTGGTATATGCTGATATAAATCAAAACCAACTGTGCATGGAGGCACTACACGGTAAGACAATTACTTTTCAGGAAAGAGTATCTGGGAACAAAAATCGCAAAGAAAGCAAGTACCAGAAGAAGTTATAAAGAGACTGCCTCTTAAGTTTTTCTACTGTTTTCCCTAAAGCAGAAGCAGGCTGAGCCCGATTTTTAAGTTACTTACAAGCACCACATTTACCTATTTATAATAAATTATGCAAATAGTGCCATGCAGTTTACATGATGAAGAATAAAAAACACCCTTACCTGCAACTTTATATTTCCAACTGGTAGCTGCACTGCAGTGGTAGAATTCGGTCCCTGGATAGATAGTGGAAGGAGCAGCTGGGCAGTTCCTTGGGTAGTTAATAAAGCTTGAGGTTGGGCAACAACTGCAGTTTGCGGCTGCCTCTGTGGGTTAACATAAAATTGAGAAATGGCATTCTGAGGTTCAGCTTTGGCCACAGGTATCTCCTGCTTGATAATAACTGCCTTTTTGGCAACTGGATTCTGGCCACTCGTATATACCGATTGTCCTAAAGAATGACTAGCTACAGGTACAGATTGACTTGTACTAGAGCAGTCAGTTAGAGCATTTTCATCTTTGACAACAGCACTGAATTGCTTCTGTTCCAAAGCAGCTGAGTTACCAGAAGTCTGAGACTGTTGCTGTTGTCCCCGCTTTTCAACCTCAAGTTGCATTTTCAGTACTTCCACGAGTTTTTGCTCTTGTTCCAGTTTCCTTTTGAGCTCTTCAATCTGCTTTTCTTTTTCTTGAAGCTTGCGGTCCTTTTCTGCTACATCAAACTCCATAGTTGAGATGCTTCCATTACTGCGATTCTGATTATCATCACTCATATTTGCTCTTAGTGGTGAAGTACTTAAGAATTGGGATGGTGACACCATGTTCATAATTTCTGTGAAAGTATCTGCCATACTAGTATCATCTGTGCTTAGAGTAGATTGTTCTGAAGGAGAGGGAGATATAGGCAAAGGAGAGTTAATGTTTTCAGTATTTACTACTTTGCAGCCAGGTCCAGTAGATGTTTTTTCTGGAGGAAAGCTGGATATTGTATTAGCCACTGGTTTATTTAGTGTTGCAACAGGAAATGCCACAGTCACTTCCCCAGTGTTACCTGTGGCCCCAGTAGAAGTGGTTACTGTAACAGAGCTACTAGTAGTGACCCCATTGTTATTAAGATCTTGATAGGGTTTCAGACGCTCAATAAGATCTGTTTTTGTTCCAGACACTGGTAATCCCCTCAATTTCAACTCCATTTTAAGCTCAGCTACCTGAAATAAAATAAAGCATGACAGTAAAAAAATAAAATATTAAAACTTATTTACATACATTCTACCACATTACATCTTAATAATGATTTTTCAGCATATTCACTAGTTATTACACCTCGGGGTTCTGACAGCATGCATGATCCATGGGCACAGTTCCATGACCTGCTACTTACTTTCACTGTTTAAGTGGCCAAAACCTTAGTAGTGTTCAGTTTTTGTACAATGCATAGTAGCAAAGTTATGGTGATTTTTCATAAATATTCAAAATAGGAGAGTGATTGTACAGCTCCAATTCTGGGCTAAAAACTTCTGAAGCAAACCTGTAGATGATGGCAGCAGTGCAGATAAAAGCACTGAACACTAGCACACTGAACCCCTTTGTTACACCATCAAGACAGATAGATCTATTTCTGAGAAATTTTATCAGGTCAGTTGGATGATTCAATAGACCCATCAAACACAAAAGGCTCGCTCTCTCTAATTAGCAACTGAACAGTTACAGCTATATGCCACCTGGCTTTCTTTTACAAACATAAAAAGTTTAAGCAGTCAAAATTAAACCAGTATCTGATAGAAAAAAAGTGAAGTGCAAATGTGTTGAGTGTAAATTAATTCTGTGCTTCAAAATATCAATTAAGAAAGAACAGTCACAATGAATGGCTTCTGTGTATGATCTACATACACCACATCTAACTGTAGAGTGTTTGGGCTATACGTATGTTAGAACCACCTCCAGAAAAATAAAAGGTAGTGACCTCAGTAATATTTCAGTATTTTGCCAGTCTAGAATTTTAAATTACAGGTCCTCATGATTTGGAAATGATGAAAAGTCACAGCAATCCATTTAACATCTCTAAGAACCACAGCAATTTTATGTTAAATAACTGTCTACTTAACAATGATTATCAGCTGTCTCTCCCAGTCTAGTATCCTTGACACTTGCTTAAGAGTGCATTCCAATTTTTTTGTTTTTCAACAATGCATTTCTGAATTCTTAATCAGAACTGATTTAGATGATTGATTGTTAAAACCACCACCAGCAAGTCTGCAAGTATGGCTTATGTTACTGTTACCACATTAGCAGAAATACCAATAAATTATGCAGAAATGGCTAAGTGAACGGCTTTAATTACTGCAAAGCACAAATTCAGATATTAACTTAAATATCTTAAAAAGTTAATAACTTAAAGTTTGAAAAGCTTATTTCAAACACTGTTGTTTGAATTGCATTTTATAGACTTGTTTCATATTAAAAGATTGGCTTTAACTGATGACAATACATTACTGTCTTGAGAATCTGGTCTTCCGAAATCTCTTTTTTATCCTTTCAAGTCTAAAAGAGATACTCATTCCCATCCCTCAGAAACCCAACACCTTGGTAAAGGAAGGGAGAAATGAATAAACTGCCCACTAGATGTCCCTGCTCTTCCGCTCAGGTCTGGCACATTGGTGTAGTTGCTGTTGAAAGGATCTGAACCTAAACCCCCACAAGCTGCTTCAGATTCATTTTCATTAAGTCCCTCAAAGTATTAATTCCTGTGAATGTACTTCTGAAGGAAGAAAATCGTATGCAATGCCTTCATATTACAGTTTAAACAGAGTTTACACAGTTATATTTATAACTTCAAGAAGCTTTTATGAAATTTAGTGTTCATTTTCAGATGTGTTGAACTCTGGTATGATCTCTTATTTTCTATTCTCTTTTACTAGTGTTATTTCTGTGTTGCTTTATAGCAGTGACTTCTCTGAATATGTTATTACTCGGGCATCTTTTAATTTATACTACTTAACCTCTTCATTGATATATTAAAATTGTCAAGAGGAAATTACTGTTCCAGTGTTTAAATCTGCCTGGGCTAAAACTTCACATGAAGTGCACCTCATAGTTTACCCAAGGTATCAAATTATGTACCTACACAATCTGTCTGAAATTATTCTTCCTCTTCTAATTCTTTGGGAGAGAAATGTCATTTCTAGAACATATCCACGTGAGGAGGCTAAATGAAAACAAATATTTAAGTCTAGAAGAGTTGTGTATGAAAACTTTGACAACCTTATTCTAAACAGTTAAGAAAAAAAATACAGTTTTCATTGGTAAATAATATCCCGGCTTACTCTTGACAGTAACAGTTTGCAAGTTACAACCTATAGTGGTGCACAGGAATGGACAAATCCTTCTTATTTTTTACCTTCAAGTCATCCAAGCTTGACGGTAGAGGTCCTGGTTTCCGGCTAGGAATATTACTATTCTGTCTCGGTGAGCTGGCAGCTGATGTTGGTGTACTGTTGTTCAAAGTATTCAGTGGTGTATTCCCGTTGTTACTCTGTTTGTCATTCAGTGGCCTTCAAGTGATAAGAAAAAGGGGGACAAAAATGTCAATGCTAAACACATGTTTTCAGTCAAGAAGCTGTGATTCTGAAAATCATATGCAATGTTATGCATACAACTTGTGTCTATCAAGTTAATGAACAAATTAATTTTTTTTACAAATAGATATTTAACACAAAACATTACCATTAAATATTTTTAGTATAACAGCACAGAGAAGTATGTTGCTATTTTATTTTCTCTTCAGTTGAGCGTACTAATTTATGCTTCATAGTTTTTATTATTGTCATGGCATCCCTGAAGGATACTACGGACTGCAGGATCAGTTCATACAAATTAATCATCAGCTAGGGCAACTAGTTACTTTTTTGTTTGTCATCAATAAAAAAAAACCCCACAATATTGAACCCTGTGTATCAACCCTACATACATGTCCAACGTTCATATATAGTAAGGACCGATGTGAAGGGAGTTTACTTTGAACATGATGCATTTTTGTCAGCTGTACTTATAATAAGAATATCCTACAAGGATCTCAAAATATTTGTAATAATTGTAAAAAATTTAAAAATGCCATCATTTACACTAGATACCATAAGTCAGCTCTTTTATTTCGTTCAACTGATTTATGAAGAAACGGTTCTGAAATGTCAGTAAATGGAACATAAGAAGCGTGGGTAAGCAGGCAGAAACATCTCTAATCCAAATGTTAGGATACATGGTAATTATAAATATAACCACAGATGGTATCTTTAACTTTTCTAGCCTTACTTGCTGAGGAAAAATAACTCAGTTGAAAACTCATTTAGAAAAAAACAACAGCTGAAAGTCATTTGAATTTAGGGTTGTGTGGCATGTTACACTGTAAGCACTTCTAGGAAAAGATTGGTCTTAGATGGTGAGAATGAAACACTGCAGATAGTCAGCTTCTCATTCTGCTATAGAGTGCTGGCAACTCTTTGAAGATTTATTTTTCTGACTGCTTCTACCTATACATCAGAAAGTATACTTCCCACTGTTAAAAGTGCTAAAGATCAACACTAATGAGGAACTCATATAAGCATTAGTGATGATGCTATAAACAATATACAAATTTTAGCTAATTTAGAATTACTCTTCTTATTTGTAAACTGCAAAAATGTGGTCTGTGAAACTGATGTAAAAAGGCAATAAAACCCACATCAATAGTACATGTTTTTGTAAAAGCCGTCATCTGTAAGCTTCTATTCTGCTCTGCTTACCTATGTCATATTTGAGTGAAAATGGTGTCAAAACTTTCTTGCTTTTGCATAAATGCGTTTGCATTTCAAATACACATCTGGTTGGAAAAAATGCATCTAACAGGTAGGAGGTTCTGTTTCCATGTCACACAAAAATAACTAGGACTACTTAAAGGCTTATCAGACTTCAGGATTATTTTAACAAGAAAACCACCTCATCACCTTGTTAAATGAGGCAAATAATACCTACACTAATGCACATCGCCATTTAAGTTTTCTTGGGTTCCAACTGTCTCTTAACATTTGCAAACCACATTTATTTCTAAAGCACAAAGTCTATAACTGACGTATATATCTTTTCTTTAAAGGACACAAACAATGCTTCACATACTTCAGTGGTGCAGGTAGAATTGTCTGGTAATTGTAGTGTTGTTGCTGTTGGCTCAGGATCTGCAGCTGCAAAAACAGTTGCTGCTGTTGTAGCAGACGAGCATAGTTGGAGTCCATCTGTGGCTCATTTTTCTCACCTTTCTGATCAGGTGGAATATATTGATGATACTTCAATTTTTTCACCCTTGGCTTAGGTTCTTTACATTTTTTGCTCCGATGCTTATCATTTGGGTTCTTTGGGTGGCTTTGCTGTTCATGGATGGAAAAGATTGAAACAACTACAACAGACATCTCATTTACAAGCAGTTATGCAAAGTACAAAGATAAAGCATACAGAGGCACATTTACTGCCAAGAGTTGCTGAATACAATTATCCCTGCAAACCTGCCCAAAAGGATCGCTTACCATCCTTGAAAAAGCTAATGTACTCCAGCAGGCTTATACTGTGCACAAGAAGGGGTCATCAAATCACAGTTTGTGAGTGGTTTTTTAATAGATGGCACAAATGAAGCTAAGGGATTCTGCTAGTCATGACCTGTCATTGCAAAGAGGCATTCTTCTTAAACAGGTAAGTTCAAAGCCACTTGGCTCTTTGTACAAGTAAGAACTAGTATCTTAAACTATCTGTAAACACTTGCAGGTCAGAAATACTTACAGGTCTAGATTAAAAGCATGGACAGGCAGTCCTACAGATTACAGGATTACTCATATGAAACTTTCAGCAGTACCCTTATTAGCAATACCTGCACATGTGGTAAAACTCTTTTCCTTTACAAGCTCTTTGAAATTATTTTGAGTGAAAAGTTGAAGGCAGTTACCTAGTCATACAGAAGGTATCAAAGCAGAAATCCTGTGTTGATCCATGCACATCTATTACACAGATAGCCTGTTCTGGGGATATCTGAATTTGTCATTAAGGTCCTGCATTAATTAAGCTGGTACAAGTCCGGTGATATGACTGGATATAGCCAAATTTATACTAGAAATTGACTATTACAGGCCATCCCTGTACATTTAACTAAGAATTAATTTCATGTAGTTAGGTAGAAGTCTATATACATTTAATCATTACACAGCTGAAGACCATGGGCAAAGTTGCTGAAATGAAATATTATAGACGACATCTAACACAACCCCCTCTCCAATTGTATTTGAGGAAGTTTTCCATGCTTTCTTCCATGCTTTTTAGGTCAGTGCGGAAAAGAGAACTGAATATGTCCTTCTGATATTCAAATACAAGGATACAGTAACTTCTTTCACATAGTACGTTCTGCTTATACAATAGATGAACTAAGAAAATAGTTGCAGAAAAGGAGCAGTGCTGTTCACCAGTTTGGTTATAGGTAGACTATGAATGTGACTGCCTCTGTTCCTATTAAATTATTGTCCGTACAAAACTAGATTAGAAAAGATTAATTTCACCAACAGAAAGCAGAAACTCAATATTGCAAAAATCTATTGTCCTTATTTCTTAAAGACTTCCATTGCAATATAATGCATAATTCCGCTTGAAAACTGTTGTCAGCTGTACTGTAAGGACCTCTTGAAATAATGAGCCAGTCCCTACAAGTGTTAATGGTTGATCTTGGCATACAAAAGCTTTCAGTCAACAACCCAGTATGTTTTCCTCAACACTAATAAAAGTTGTTGTTAGTTATAGGCACTATAACATTACTGATGTATTTTTTCATTAAACACAGCATTGGAAAAGGACTTAGATTAAGAACATCGTCCTCAGATGCCATTATTACAGATACCTACCTTTACTAACGTTGGCCCAGGCTTTGCTGCAGATACAGTATTTGTGGTCAGGGTGGTTGCAGCAGTAGAACGTGTAACGTGCTGTTCAATTGTAGAGGGAGTTTTGAGAAATTCAGGAACTGGAGAGGTTAAAGGTGGATACTAGTATTAAAAAAATATAAGGAAAAAGAGAAACATTAAAAACATCCACCACCTGAATAATTGAAAAAATGTGAAAAGGTTAAGACAATTTACTATCATGTCAAATTCACAAAATATTTTTAGGAGGAATGGCAAAAACAGGACTCTCTTGTGTACATTTTGGCATACTTCAAATATCACAAATAAGATAAACTGGTTTCTTACCTTGACTTCTTAGCTTGCATTTTAACTACCGCATGTAAATGTATCCAAAATCTGTTTTTACTAATATAGGATTTACTTCTAGTTTCACCAAAGCAAAACAGCAATTGATTTTAATATCAATTTTTGTAGTACATCATAATAAATATTTTTCCAACATTAACATTTTTCTTTATTATTATTGTTGTTTTTTCTGCAGGTAAAAAGAATGGCAACCAAAAAGGATTTATAACAACATACAAAAAAAGCCCTCAGAAAGGGCTTTGTTTTCATAACCTTTACACCATGTTTTAATTTGCAGCATTCGTTTCTCCTTTTAACATACATGAAAACAAAAAGAAATATCATGAAAACATTTTCTTTCTGTCTTTCTTACAAAATCATAAAAAAGAGCTGGAAGGACCTTCAGAAGTAACCTCACCCATTCAAGTCAGGAACATTTTACTTAAACTGCTCCTAACATGTATTTGTCTCTGGTTGGTAGCCCAGAATCAGATTAACTAATTGATACCAGTTCTTAACTTAGCAATTGCAAAATTCTTCTAGAACTGACAGCTGTCATTAAAGTACTTTTGCTCCTGGCATAAGGATAAAAAAAGAAGTCTTCTACTCAAGGTAGTCAGTCAGAATTACAGGAAAAGATTATGTCAATTAAATTTTTCTTGTTATCGTTAACAAGTTTCATATATGAAGGCTTCTAGAACCAAAGAATTACAGATTTGAAGAATGTAACTAATTTCTATACTTTTATATGCAACTAAACACCGAAAAATAGTTCAAACAATTTTACTAATTATAAATAAAACAAGACATAAGGGTTAAAAATAATTAAAGGAAAAACGGATTGCATTGTTAGCAATTGTTAGCAGAGGTACCACCATTTGTTACTACTTTGCTTTAAGCAACAATAAAATTTGACCCTAGACACACTACACATACACTGAAGCAGCCTACTGAAGTTATACTGGTTTATTACTATAGAATTGAAGCCTTCACTGTTTTCTGTCTGTGAAGGCAGAATCTTGTGTACACAAGGAGAATCTTACCACCCAAACTAGTACTGTCAGAAAAGCCTCTCCTTCATGAAGGTCAAACATCAACATAGGAAAACAAACGTCTTGTTTCAGAATGATCACGCAGCAGCAGAGCAGATGTATTTTGAAGAGACAGCTTCCTATTGTATTTTCATGGCAACAACACCTCTGACTGTGCCAGGAGGTGCACTTCTTCTGTATTTGATTGACAGCACAATTATATTACTGTGTAGGTACAATCCAGTAGCCTGAACTTCACTGAGTTTGTTCCCTTGCTGTTACAAACATCACATGTGTAATTTCTTCTATAAACTTAGGAAATTGCATACAGACTTAGGACTTTTTTATTATTATTCTTTTCCTGGCACCATTACGCCTACCAGAAAATTCCCCAAAGTTTTCCACATAACAACCAAACTTCACTGAGCTTAACTTTGTCATATCAATTTTTTCTGTGCTGAAATTGTTTTCTGATTTAAAACCCATTTCCTTCTGTAGTGAATATCCCTCTGATGGGATATAGACTCCGTACATAAACAGATCTCAGCCCTTGCTTTTCTAGCTACCCAAACAAATTTTTATTCTTTTCTCATAAAAGAGGTTTTTCATCCTCTGATCATCCTTTCCTGTTTGTGTTCAAGTTTTCATTAGTCTTTCTTGGATATAAGTAACTGGAAATGTATAGGATATCCCATATGGGGTCTCACTGGATCCTTATAGTGGCATTAACACTTCTGCTGGAATCATCTCTTCTGACATACTTGCAGCTTTACAGAGGAAGTACACGGTAGCTCACAGTCAGTTTACTGCTGACCACTGCACCCCAACCGTCTTCCTCTTCAGTCTTCTCTTGAGTCAGAGTCCCCAGGTTTCCACATTTCTTTTTCATAGGAAGGAGAGGTGTAGTGTATTTTTCTTTATAAGAACTATTCCATTCTATTGGAGTTCCATTTCTCTCCTAAAAGCCAAATCAACCAGTTCTTTCTGCATAACAACAATCCAACTCTGTGCTGACTATGCCTTCCATCTTTTGTTACGTGACCCATTCTTATGTCAAGCCCATCCATTTCCCTTCTATTCCTATCAGTAAATATCTTTTTTCTTCAGAATACATTCTAAAACCTTGCATTCTAATTAAGTCAGATGGGTACTTCTCCCTAATTCATTTCTTCTTGTGCTCTACGATTCTTCCATGAGATTATACCACAAAGGACTTAAATCAGTTTGCTTAAAAACACTTGGTACACATCTTGCAACTTTATGTCCTGGTTCTTCTGTATTTCTGGGAAGGCAATTATCAAGCTGCCAGTCTGCGTGCACTAAGCGCTCTGACTTTTGCTTACAATTAAATTATAATAATTTTCCCTTCTATCTCTGTGTTTCTTTTATACATTTTGCTGCATCTCCAAACATCAGCTGCCAACAGGCAGCTATAGATAGCTTGCCGTAACCTATCTAAACTGTATAGTGGGTTTGATCCTTCCGTAGTGCAGCCATCCAGAGGAAAAGCTCCTGATACTGCTTTACTACATTGCAAGATTTAGTACGCCATGCCTAGTCACTGAAACACTGCACACATGCCAGTCTTGGGGTTGTGTCAGTTTATGGTGGCAGACTGAAGATATAAATGCCTCTATTTTTATATCCAACTTTCAAAGTGTTTGCTCTGGAAAGCATCTGATATCTACACAGTATCTCTGATTTGCTGGACTTGCATAAGAATTGGCAGGGGACTTTAGAGGGACTTACCCTTTGAAAAAGGGTTCTGGATGCTGTATTCCAACATACTGCACTCGTGTTGCTATCAAGTTTAAAAGGCTGACTCTAGTTACAGCAGTAACATTTAAAAAAGCACTTAGTCTGTCTTGTACAGTATTACCATAAAGCACAGGAGAATTCTAATGATCTCATGATTTTCCCTGGTTCTTAAATTTTCTTTTCCTGAAGTCCCAACTAAAAAGTATTTTAAATGTTTGATACTTCAGCTTTTTCATTACATAATCTTTTACCATCCATCATTCCGATCCTTCTTGAACCCAAACAAATAACTTGACTTCAAACATACTATATAGCAACCCTCTATAGCCTATGAAAACAACTCCATAATGACAGCACAACAAAACTCTTTAAAATGGAAAAGTTAATAACTTAAAAGAAAACCACAACACAAAACCAGCCAACCAAAAAAACCCCACCCCAAAACCAAATCCCCCACCTCTTTAATTCACATTGCTTGAAAATCATGGTGTTAAACATTCTCGTCTTGCCATAGAGAAAATTACTTTTTCCTTACATTAGTTGTTATCCTAAGCTACAAAGGATTAATGGCTACATGAAATACAAAGCTTTTTACAGACTTCCCAATTTAACTTGCAAGTGTTAGATGAGGCAATGAACCGTGCATATCATTTACTTGATAAAATTTTAAATTAAAAAACTAAATTAACAGGTCTCAACTTCTTAACTTGATTACTTCATAAAGTAATGTAAAGATTATTTTCTTTGAACAGATCTTCTATTTCCAGTTACAGATAATATGGTTTCTGGACCTTCTAACTGCAAACAAGCATCTAGCAGGTCACCAAGCTACACCGAATATATTAAGAAAACTGTCATTATATTCTGTCTCATCAAGCAAAATACTTCAGCTGTTTAGAAGATAACTGTTCAATGTCTTCAGAATTGTGAACACCACAATTTGATCTGTTTGGAGTGGTGTATAAAATGCCTAATGCTTACCAGATGCAAATACATCAGGTTAAAGCAAGTTTCAGGTCATCAGTCAATGAGAGCTGAAGGTTCTCAAAGTTATGTTACATCCTCTGAGGCCTGGAAATGCGTGGAGGAGGAAGCCTTGAAAAGAACTCTGGCTGCACTCCACTGTTTTCAAAACATTCTTTGTATTTTATGTTGTAATAAAATGTAAAATTTGTCAGAGGAAATTAAAAGAATGAAGGAGCAATTTCCCAGACACATCTCCTGTAGAGGCATGCTGTGCTGTTATTTATTTCAAAAGGAACAACAAGGTAAGCATCTGTTTTATTCTGCAGAAGAGCAACTTCACATTTTAGATCTGTGCACAGAAGCGGCTGTAATATGTTATGAAATCCATAAGCAAAGGATTGAAGTTCTATCTGAAGTGCTTTTTCAATCAAGTTCAAGTGCTCTGTTATTTTGTTGCTGCAATCACATATCTTATGCTTCCTACTTGAAAAGCTTTTGGCATGTATTGCTTTGAGTATTTTTATTTAACTCTCCATTAGAAACCTAACTCTTTACTTAGGAATCTAATTTCATGTGGTTTGTTTTCAATTTATTCAACACAAATTACATTCTTTCGACACGAAACCCAATTCGCATCTTAATCCGTATGTTAGGAAACAATGAAATAAAATGGATGTGCCGTACTTTGTGTCCAGCATTGTTTTTGAATATGAACTTTGCAATACTTTTTCTATCTACTGTAGAATAGTAGATAGTAGTAGATAACTATAGAATATGTCATTTCAACACATAAACACAAACTAATGGCTCCTCTAGGCAAGCATAGCTCGGAATATAAGCACAATTTGTCATTTACTTAGCTCTGTCAGTCTCAAATGAACAAGCTGTTCATGAGTGGAGATGAGTACTGTTAAAGCTGGCTAGTTTGGAGTTTGCTGACCGTTGAAGCTAGTTGCCGTCAGACAACATATGATGACTTTGCTTGCCTTTCCCTCTACCGGAGCCTTAATTTGGGTCTCTTTCTCAGTCTAGAGAAAAAGTTCTATGAAAGTTGCAGAAATCTAGTTAAAAGCAAAGCCTTCTCCTCTTAACTGGGCTTAAGTTAGTGAGTTTAAAATTACTAGCTAAGGTATGTCAGAAAACATCATATACAATCTATTTTAGCTAAACATAGTAACCCTTAAATAAATACATATATCATTTATGAATAAACTTACTGATTAACTCAAAGGTGAAGATAAAGACCTATGAAGCAAGCACTGTACAAAATATTCTAGAAAGCATCCAGATTACTGTATGATTATGCATATAACCCTGTGTTTTCATTAGCCAATAGAAGATAAAAGAAATTAATTTGTAGCACATGATGTTTGTTTCATTACTGTTTTGGCAAATTATTTTACACCAGCACTTTTATAACATATTTAAAAATAGGGTAGGCGATGTTACTGTCCATTTCACATCACAAAATTAAATTGTTTTAAGAAGAGTTCTCTTTCAAAACTTATATTTGCAATTCTTGTGAAAACAGTCAAGTGTTTTCATTCAAAAGCACTGTTCTTTAAATACTCACACATTTAAATGCTCTAATATAAAGACAACATTTTATCTGCCATGGCAGACATAGTTACTTTCCTTTCTTTGTAAGGAATGTGAGAAAATACTAAAAACCTCATAGAAAAATCAACATAAAGGTTATTTTCATTTCTTAAATAGTCAATTCCTTAGGCACTATTTTAAAACTTCAGGAGACAACATTTAAATTATGTGGGAAACCTTATTTTTTATGGACTTTTCTGGAGATAATGGAATTGACGTCAACTGTTGTTGTTTCAGCTAAGTTTAATTCTAAACGAGTTCAAGACCTTGCCCAGAATGAAGACAGACATTAAGTAATCAATAACAGCTGGAGTAAACCATGGATATGACCTTTTAAACAACTTCTGGGAAAGCTGTAGATCTTCTATGGGCCATAATGAATTTCAGTGAATTTATGGCTTTACTACAGTCTATGGGAATTTCATCATTCCCGACAGCTAAGCCAGGGTTCTAGTCTATACACTCCCAAACAGAAAATGGGAGTCCCAGACACTTCTTTGCAACAGCAAATGTATTCATTCCATGTGAAACTATGCCCCATTTCTATAGTGCCAGACCAAAGAACATACTGTGAAGATTTTGTTTCAACATTTAAAAACTGTACCTGTGTTGACGTAGTAGCAGTTGGTGTTACTGGTGATGGTGAGTCACTTGTTTTTGGCTCACCAGGGGAAGCTGCTGAACCCTGGGATTCTTGGCTGGCTGGCTGATCTGGTGATAAAGCATCACTGCTGTCTTCATCAAATGAATAATCATCCAAAGCTTGAGGATAATTCTCTTGTCCAACTGCTAGAATGTTTACAAAGAAACAAGCAAAACAATTTTTTTTTTTTAGTTACACAAATTAAATTTAGACATTGGTGGCAGAATTAGCTAACTGCTGGAAAATTACCAGTTTTCAGCACAATCTAAACATACGGCATATAAGTATTTATTGTGGTTTTAATATAATGACAGCCATATTAAATCATATTCAAGGAATCGATAAAACTAAGTGCATAGCAGAAGTTGTTTTAATAAGAGATTAAAAGGTATGTTCAACATGCGGAGTGCACACAGACACCTATGACAGATTGAGTAATGTCTACGTTTGGTTATTTTGTAATAATTTTTATTAAGAAGCAAGCCTTTTCAAAGACAGTATTAGACTCCAACTATATAATTCTAACTTAGTTTTAAATAAAAATAGGATAACTTTAATTAAATGATGACAGAGTTTAGGACTCAGAAGCTGAAAGAATAAGTAGTAATAAACTTTGTTTTCTTCTAGTGAACTTTACCCTCAAGAGTTAAATTATTATTTTCCACAATGCCATATAGATAACAGATAGAAGCTGTGGGACTTCTACTTGCCTATAATAGCTTCTTTAACGCTGGAATCTACAGGAAGAATATTTTTTTCTACCAGTTCCATAGGGCCAGGCCTCTGAGCAATCTTCTCATTCAGATCATCTGCCAACCGAGCTCTCTTCAGTTTCATCTGAGTGGCTTGTAGTGAAGGCTCTGCGAAGGTCTCTAAAAAGATAAATTGATTTAAATATTCTGTTCTATCTTTTCTCCAATTTCATGACAAACAACATTGTCTTGTCTTTGCAATAACTATTCCACTTTTATCAAAAGCAGGCAAGTATTATTCTGAAAATTCTCAAATTAATAACCAAAATAAGATTATATGAGTAGATATTGGTCATCCCCATGATCATGTTTTTCTATAAATATAACCTCTTTTTTAACATCAGTAATACTTTTGGTGAACATTTGTATAATGTCCAACAATAAAGCAGGGAATATAAAATAAATGCTAATTATAATCTGAAGACAGCATTTGCTGCTCTAATAGTTTACCAGTGTGAGCTATGGTAAAAGTTTAATAAATCCATTGATTTTTGGATTCTCTCTTGACAAACATCTTAAAAACTTTACCTTTGAAAATAGCTTCTAGCACAATTTTGGGTCTTCAAAATTGTATTTCAATGAAAGTACAGAGATAGTCTGTCAATACGGTGTGATCTATCAATATGGAGACTCCTATCCGGGTTTGGTATCAAAATGCACGTTTTGAAATCTGATGGCTATTAAATTGACTTGGATTATAGTTATTTGGTAATTTCTTTATTTGTTAAGATTATGGTAAAACACAGTTAATTCAGCCCCATTCATAAAAAGACTACTGTTCCAAATGACCTGAGCAACAAGGAAAGTAACAAGGCAGGGTAAAAGTCAAGTTTAAAGATTGTTTGGGGAGGAGGTGATGGAGGAAAAGTACAAGGCTGTCAGGTTATTTTAGGGTACAAGTAGAAATTGAAGCAATGTATACACTACATGTACATATACCATGGGATAATTACCATTATAGAATAAAAGCAATATGCGATTGCAAATATATACACAGTTGAGAATACTTTCACTGCCATAGATGTATCTATTACTATACAGGATTAGAATACAGATCACAACAGACACTGTAGAAGTAAAGAAATAGAGCATATAAACCTTAAGAAATAATTCATATCAAAGCCTAATTCAGCTAGAAAACTGAACATATAACCAAAGTTCCTTCTAATAGCAGCTCAAAAGGTACATACAGCTGGGTACATACCTTCGAGGATGTGCATTCTGACCAGCTCAGACCGGTCCGGCCTGCTGCGAATCTTGTGCTTCAAAAAATTTTCAGTCTTCAAAGAAATGAGGAAATAGCATTAACTACTGTTTACTAGAAAAATCAAAGTAGTTTGATAGATCACTGATGTCCAATCAATGAATATTTGCAGTTGCATTCAGACAGGTGGACATTGCCGTTAGAACATGGGCAGTAGAGGGGTTTGTTTTGTTTTGTTCTGCTTTTCTATCAGTTAAGCAGTGCTAATGAATTTCTGTCTTCCCCAAACAAGTTGGGAATGTTTCTGGATTTGATCCCATACCACCACAGAAAATCACAATAGTATAGATCTGCTGCAGAAATACTGCACAAGCGTAATTTACCCAAGTATCCTATACTTAACTGGAGGTAGCTATGTATTATGCTATGACCGTAAGTTTATTGCCCCACCACAATCTGTGAAGGATTAAGGAAGTTCCTCTCAGATTTGATACCAATATTTTATTTTAATGTATTCTTCCAAGATAAAAGCACATGTTACTACTGTAATGGTAATAATTTTTTCATGCACTCAGAGAATTTAGTATTGCATACAACTGATTATCTATTTTCAGCTGTTAATAACAAGTTTACACAAAGTGGTTTACCCTGGCTCGCTCCAGGCTCTTTATCTGCTCATGGAATGCAGCTGGACTTTTCAAAGCTGTGAAGGGAGAGTAAGAGTTAAATTGACAGGAAGTGATTTCCAAAAGAAATATCCTAATCAGTATGTGTATATGGGTTTTTAACACCATCTCTGAGTTGCATTTGCATCTGACCAGGCTTACATTTGACTAATGCTAGCTGTATTCACTTATATTTAACAGAGATGAGCAACACTCCTAGACAGAATACTTGGAATATTTGATTTTAACAGATATTACGATGTAACAGTTAAATTTTTCACTATGTACACCGGGGTCTGTTTACCAAAACTGTTCCACAGTAGAAATTTTATGAGGTAAGGTTCACAATGCCAAAATACTGTTTCATTTATTCCACTGTATTTACTATCTGTCTGTACCTCATACTTGCTGTTACTAGAGAGAACTGGACCATCCCTTAAAAACTATTTGTGCTGATTTAAAAAAAATAAATTGTAAAAGCCCCAAATGTTCAGATTAGAAAACAGAATGATGGTTAGCTGCTAAATAGCCAAAAAGAGTGAAAAACACCATTCAGCTAGAAATAATATGAATTGTAGAGTGCTTCATCTCAGTTGGATTGTTGAAAGGAAGTGAAATGGCAGCAGGCATAATCCATCTTATTTGCCACACTTTTGGCAGAAATAAGATACTGCAAAACACAATCTTTAACACTTTCTGACAGTTCCAAAGTTTTTTCCCAGGTTTCACTCAAAAAGAAACAGATCATTCCGTTCTTGAAGATGATCGACACTACGGACCTCGGAAGGTGAAGAGGCTTTAGCAAAGCAATCTGAAGTCTGCTGTATACTCAGAAACCTTCAAGAAGAGATCAGCTTTAAGATACTGTGCTTTCAGGCTAGAGTTCACCAGTGCACACTGGGCTATTTATAACTTGACATAATTTTGATATGTGGGGTTTTGTTTTAAGAAAAATCACGTTTCACAGTTGAATCTTTTTGACAACTTGGACCTATCATCTTGAAGCTAGTCTCATCCCACACTATCCACTTAGGGATTCTCGATGCTTCCTGCGCACCCCTCATTCTGAGGCCAGGCTGATCTCCAAAACAAGTCAGAAGACCTTGTACTAAATAATTATAGTCACTGGGAGCCCAAGTGGAGGAACTCCAAAACACCTCTAAGGAAAGAGTTAACTGCAGTTGAATGCTAGGCCACTAAATATCCACATTCAGGAGGACCTTCTTGTGATTCCTAAATTGATTTTAGGTATCGTAAGCGCTGCTGCTGCAACGACCATCATCTCTAGCAGACTGAAATCAATAAAGGAGAAAATGGACTCTGGCAATAAAGTGCAATTGCATAAAGCATGCCAATTACTTACTTTCAAAATACAAGTGCTGTGAGCTCAGAAATACAAATGTAACAAATATCCAAATTTACAAACATTATTTGCTTGTCAAAGCAGTATGATCTGCAATTAAATTCCAGTGGTAGAACAAAGTTAGAGATAAAAATGATTTACTGAAGAACTGATAACTTCTTGCATAGCTGTCAAGGATGGTAGGTAGCCAGGCAAAAGAGTCAGAAGCTCAGCATTAGAGAATCCTGAAATCATAAATATGTCTCCAACTGTATTTATGAACTTGGTGATGTTGCTGCCTTAGTGAGACACTTCATGCTAAGGTGATCAGCAGCAACTTAACTCTTCCAAAGAAGCATCTCAAGGCATTAATTTAATTTTTACCACTATATAATCTTTGTTTTGGTAAAGAATACAAAACTCAACACCAATTTGGACAGTTTCCCAGATGTGGCAAGTTGATCACGAACTTCTGGCAACTGGAAAAAATGTTCTAAAACCAAAAAAATTTTCAAAAAAAAACCCAAACGCACAAACACACACACACAAAAAACCCCAACCACAAAAAAAACAAACAAAAAACCAAAGCCTCTTCTCGTATCCTTGGAAGGTATTCATACTCGGGAAAGAAAGGCCTAGGCACAGAAGCTTCTGCATTAGGTCACATGATACAGTGTACATGCCTAGCCTAACCCACTGCCTCATGTCCTGTAACATCACAGCTACCATCATGCAGGATTTGACACAGAAGACATATCTGTTGGTGCATAAGTCACAACTTCTATGTGTCCTTTGTTTTTGTTTAGCTACCCTTGCCATCCTACTCTTTAAAGACTGCTGGCTTTGTTATTGATGTCTGCTCCCTTATATAACTCAATTTATTTCAGTAAGATTAGTCATAATTTAAAGAGAGAAAATAAAAGGAGAATCAGACTATGTCTGCAAATACTTGCCTTTTCATCACAATGGCTATTTTAACTGCAACCTTTGCTCAGCATGATGAATTTACTTCATGCTCATTTAGATTACCAAAACGATCCTACAAGTCTTTTCAAATGATAAAGTTATTTTTCATGATTCTCACAGAAATGTTTATCTTCATTATTTTATATATTCAGTTCATAATTAATACAGTATAGTAACACAAATTACTAGAAATAATGTCTTACGTGGCATGATGCCCTGGTCCACCAGCTGTTCTCGTGTCCGTCTTTGTTGTAGCCTCAGCTGAAGTACTGACAAAAGAAAACAATCATTCATTCATATGTAAGCATACTATCCCTCTGAAAGTACAAAAATACTATTCAAAAGATACCAAGTATTTCAACTTTAGAAATATTTTTTCTATATGCTTTCAGACCTGACAGTAACCTCTAAGACACCTATCATTAACGATCAACTGCTAACATCATTTGGAGTGACTGCTTCCAATCCCTAGCTATATTGGAATTTGCTGCTTTTTGGTCACATCTGATAAAGAGACTGTATTTCATACATACATCCACTTTTCCTATCAGCTAGGCCTCATAAGACGTATTAAGTATACATCTAAATCTAGGATGTTTGGTTTTTTTTTCCCCTTATAACGTTATTCTTAGATAACAGAATCAAGAAAACATAGTGAGGTATAAAGAGTTTATACCATAAAGTACAACACATAATGATTGTATAGCCTTCTTACATGTCTTAAACCAACTTAAACATGACTGCACTATGTTGAAATAGAGATTCTGTTTTCAGAGCATTTTAAAAGAAAAGCTGTATGTGTTTCATTGATCATTTTTCCTTAAGGATTTTTTTTTTTAATATAAACTCTTATTGTACATTTAAATAAATCTTGCTGACACACAAGAAACTGAAGAGAAGCCAGATTTTACCTGGCTTATTTAAAAACACGAAAAAAGTAATACAATCAGGAACAGACCTCACCCTCTCTCCAAACATCAGAAAATGCTGTTTTCCTGATTAATTGAGATATGTGTTATCACAGTTATTTAAAGGACCAAATAAATGTAATACTGTCAAATCTGGAAAACCTCTTTACAGTTTCAGAGGTAACTTCTTACGTTTCATTACATTTAATAAAGTGTACAAAGATTCTCATCTTATTGTTACTGTAAGAATAACCAATGTGACACATTAAATACTATACCAGGAACTGCACAAAACTGTAAATGTTCCCAGGGGGAAAAAAAAAAAAAAGTTAAAAAAAAAGTAGTTGTTTGTTTCTTCTATTGTTCTCTTCCCCTTGCTTCTGTATCAATTTATCACAGTGCTTCATTGTTTCTTAGACACATACAGCCATTACCCTAATGTGAAATTTCATCTTTTGAACAAGAGGTGGTCAAGATGTTTGGTCAAGAAAAAATATATTAAAAGATGTAATATTTACAGTCTTAAATTCTGCCTTGATAGATTATTATGGATGTACAATTATGACATGCTGTTTCCATTGTATTTCACAAGGAAGCAAAACAAACTAATGCATTGTACAAAACATCAAAATGAATGTAATTTCTAAAAAATTAGGCTAAGCACAAAGTTCATTGTTTTCAGAATTTAAAAGGAACCAGCTTATTTCCTGTTCTACAGTACAGGAAGGATACTCTTCTGCCTAAAGCATTAAGACTGGGAATAGCAAGTCCTGAAAACAAGGACATTATTTTCTTGTGTCACACAAAAATTGAGAATTTAAATACAAACATTTCAGGGCTGTGGCACGACAGTTCTGTTCAGACTTAACAATATTGTTACACAAGAATTGCAAAGGACAGAGATGGGAGAATGAAAAAGTAACAACAGTAAAATGTAAATTGATGGAAAGTCATTCAAAATGTACTGGGTTCATCTGATAACTTGATAATACCTGCTTTAAGTAATGAGTTGTATTTTCCAAGTAATATTAAATGACTATAAAAAGTAAACTGAAGAATTATTTTATAATAGTTTGAACGATTTATTTTTGGTCTTGCTTAATTTCACGTGGCTCTAGGTAAGCCGTGACCTCTTCTTACGCTATCTCTTACTAGTAGATGAAAACTTGTGCTGCCTGAAGTCAGCGCAGCAATTTGAACGAACTCAAATTGTGCTGTTACACACTCCTTTCAGCAGCACTTCCTAGGTTGGGTTTGGCGTATGGTGTCGTGTAGCTAGCTACACACTCCCAATAAGTTCAGAGCATGGGTAGGGAAAGTTAAAATCTCTCTGCAGAAAACCATGTGGGTTTCTAAGTCCAGTTGGTCTAATCTGCCCCCAAAAATGCAGATGAGTGTGTGCAGACACACATTTATGCAACTGTACACCCAACTTTAAAAAACCACCAGCTTTATGCAAGTAAGTGTGAATTAAAAAAAAAAAAAAAAGTATTGGTTCAGGACTTAGCCCTACCGAAAACTTCAAGAAATGCACATTTCAATGGAAATACATTTTAAGCGTCCGATATAATGTTACAATGTTAAGCTGCTTTCCCAGGGGCTACTTCTAAGCACTAGCACAAAGCACTGAGAAATTCACTAACTGCTGTGGTGTTTACAGGAAAGCAAAAAACTCTGATACATTCTTGTTTTGGATTCTCTTGCTTGTAAAATCAAGAAAGCTCAGAGTTAGTCATAAAACTAAATGGGCAACCCCTTCAAAAATCTTAAATAAGTTTTACCCATTCAAATGATGTAAGAAGAAATTTATAAACAGCATGGCAAGACTACTATATTTCAGACCCGATATTTTTGGTCCTGAGTAGATTAAAACTTGACTTTCTTCTGTTCTTCACTCAAACTTTGCTTCCTTTTACACAACTAGGAAGCCATGGAAAGGGTTGAAAAGCTCTGAAAAGTGTTCTGCTCTGGGCAGGAACCTCATCCATGCTATACAGCTGTATTTGGTCCAAATTTACACCATACTTAAATGTGGCTTTCTTGGAACACTAAACATACTACAAATATGTCTACCAAATCTTTTACCTAGTTACAAGTCAGTTTTAAACATATGCCTCTATTTCAGGCTTAAGGTCTTCAAGAAAAATGACCTGCTCCAACATCAGTTATGTCCAGGGTAAAGCTGATATACGTCATCAGACACAGTAAGTAAATCAGAATTAGTATTTTTTTCAATTCCATCACCTGGAACACAGTGGATAAACAAGCAAATGCTGGCAATATCACAGCAGGTGCAGGAATGTTATCACTGATGCGAGTCATCTACCAACATACGATAGGCAAGTCATCTATTAAGAAAAAAATGCATTTGTGATACGTGGTATTTCTGATTTCTAATATGGTTTTTACTCAGACTTTCTTTTTTACTTTATCATAAAACCCATTTTGTAGGTGTAGCTGGTTCAGCTACAGCTACCTAAGCATTGCTAGTATGGTGCTTTCAAATATTAGTAAACTGAAGTGGGAAAGTTAAACAACTTTGAAATTGACCTTCACACTATAGAATGATCCCACTGTTTTGCAGCGTTGATGGTAACAATCTGAAAGTCCTCACTAATTCACCAATTTGGACAGCTGGCTAAATGGGAGAATTATTTTGTAGGAAGTGCATACACCATCTGCTCTATGAAACCTACTACGGACAACAGATACTTGTTCTTCATCTTATCAGACTTTACTTATTTAAAGTTCTAAAGTAGTATCACTGCAATCTCGAATGTGATGTGCAAAGTCTGTGCAGGAAAACATAGCTTGACAGTGTTTTTGTAAGAAATTAGTTTAACTGTTAAAATTACATATAAAGGGGCACAGTTTTATCAGAAATTTATTATTTATTAATTAATCTGGCTTTCCCAGATCCAGATATTGACATGACTCTCAGACCACAGCTTTTCATCTTTCATATGAAAAGGATCAGAATTCTGTGGCATTCCACTACACCAAGACAGACAGTGCTCACTGTTAGGTCATACGGTTGCATTGGACAGTCTGAACACATCCCACCAGTTCAGCATTTAGCAGTTATTGCATTTTAAGTTTTCATTGGCAAGTTTGTGGGAGAAAAAGTCGTGAAGGCCTCACACTGCACTTTGTCAATGCAAGTAAGCTAAATAACCACTGCAAAGCTTCTAGTATGTATTTCCTTATATTCCCCTAAAGTGTACTTTAGAAAGAGTCTGCCTGAGGTACATTCAGCTGCTGAAACTTCTCTTGGAAAACAAACAAATCAAGCAACCACCCCACAAACAAAAAACCCTTCAAAAAACAGTGTACCAAAGTTTCTGTTCAAGGTCCTGTTTTGAACCCTCTTTCAACAGCACTAGAAACATACTATGTGTGTGTCCAAAGAGGAGGACACTTTGAACACTGTGAGCGCGCTGGTACAGACTCGTTGAGTGCGATGCAGTTCCTGGAGCTCCCCATCTGTGCCATCCAGTGTGATGTGCATCAGAAAGTGGGAAAGGCTGTGCCTCCCTCTGACATCACGCTTGCACACAGCCCTACACCACGGAAGCATCAACGCTGTAAAAACGTAGCCCAGTGGATGTGTTACTTATGTTTGCAGCTGATGCGATTTCTATCAGTTCCTGAAAATTAATGCTGCTTGGCCATGGCCATGATAGGTGCTATTTGCCCAGGAAATGGGGGAGGGAGACTAAAATAAATCTATTCAGCAAAAAAATCGTGGTAAGAATGTAGGAAGCTTATCTCTTATTTTCCAACTGGTTTCAACTGATTCTTTAATGAACATTAATTCCAAATGTAGATAATGGGAAACTCTTCTACATAATTTATGAATGTATTGTATCTATGATTTGTGGCTTCAATTATGATCAGATATTTGGCTTAAGCTTTGCAGAAAGAGTAAAAACTGACCCATATCCTAAACAATGTATAGTCTAATAAGAGAATATGCAGTGGACTATAGCAGAAGGATGAGAAGAACAGTAAGAATGTACCTGCTCATAAACCATATGCACTCGGGTGTGAAGCTTTATAGATATATTTGCTAAAATATGCTAACATACTTATTGTCTCTCATAACACTACTTGTCTACCCATCATCTCTTAACCTACGCTGGGCATCACAAAGCAAAAAAGGGATGATTTTGAAGCTGTCCCATGTGTATCTGGACGAGTCATAAAAATGTGGAAGGACTGAAAAGAAGGTGCAGTTATTCACTTATTAAATAACTATCAGGAACTTATATATTACATAGTGAAGAAAGGACAGCCTGTAGCATGACTAATAGGGAAGCACTGCAGGGTGAATACTAAAGAAGAGATGACTCATAGTTAGAAAGATGGTATAAGATAATCATTGAATATTTTGACTTGATCAGAGCAAGGAGGTTAAACAGAAACAAAGTTGGATGAAAACCAGATGTTTGCTTTTGCAAACAACTCCAGAATTAAGAAGGTTAAAAAAAGTTTGGTGTCTGATTTTTGTTTAAATAGTGAGCAGTTGAATGTGTTATTAAAGAAAAGAAAGTTTCTAAATAGAAAGTCATTGTGAATAAAAAACCTAAATATATTATTTTAAAAAGTTGAAAAGCTGAAAAAAAGTTTTGCTTTTCCAAAGCAAACAGATTTGGAAAAAGCTAATATTTATATCTCAATAAAAGACATAAGGACTTAAAATACTTTTAGCTCCCACAGTGACAAAAAGTAAGAAGCAGAGATGTTTCTAAGAAATGGTAACACGTGTACATGAGTTGCATAGGTACATCTAGTCAAAGAAGATATTTGGTTTACAGGTCTGCTACAGTCACTAATGACCTTTATATTGTCATTGTAGTTAGACAGACTGAGCCCTACAACTGAGCAGAAACAAGTTACAGACAGACTTGTATCTTTATACTGGAGATGAACCTGAAGCGGGTAGAAAGGAAGGGAATAAGAATGAGGTTTGTGAAAAGCTTAAAAGGAAATGGGGACCCACAGAAAGCAGCTCAAAGAACAGCCAGAAAGATAGGGAAGATGGGAGTCACAGAAACTAAATCACAAGTTTTCAATAAGGAAAATGGGATGAAATTATCTTCAAAGACAAGAATGAATGATGTGAGAATCTCTCTATAGAATAGAATGCAGGTTGGTTTAAATGTAATGTAATTTAATCTAATACAGACTTTGCTTATTGTATACACAGAAATCCATACAGCAAGAGATTTCTAAACAGTAACACAAAAGAGGTAAATCTAATACGGATGGATGAGCTAGGAGGACATACCTTCCCAAAAATCTAAAACCCACTGAGGCATTAGCCAAAGTTCTTATACTGTACTATTTGTTCTAGTGTTCTGGGGTTTTGTTTTTTCTTTATTACAAAGAACTGTTTACAGTCAAACCAGCGTGGAATCTGGGGAAGGGAGAATTCAAGACATGAGGTACTACAAAACAAAGTTCCCCATGGGGTGGTACTTACTCAAACACTGTGTTTAACAGATTGTCCTTATTGGGGTAAATGCATTCAGCTTGTTGCCTGATAGTTTACCTCTCACTTTTACACTTATGCAGGCAGTTACCTGCATAACATCTAAAATCATAGAAGATGATCTCCAAAATAAAGGCCCAGAACTGACAAAGATTTAGATATGATAATACACTATTAATGTCAGTAATACTGTTCCTCATATTTGAAGTGTATGTGCAAAAGAAGGGCTATGTTAACATGACTGAGCAAATCTAGTTGCTAAAAACTGACACAAAATATTTTGCACTTCACATTATCTGGCAGGAATCCCCCTTCACACCACTGCAACTGTAAGAAATTGTCTTTGAACTGCTTCTGAATAAAAGCCATGCACAGAGAGGTCAGTCAAACTCCTGTTTTGACTGAAGGGGAAGGGCAGGTATTCTTTTTTATTTTCAAGTCAGTGTATGATTTTAAGATTAACACCAGGTGAAGAGATTCCAGAATTTCCATGTGTTTTCTTCAGTCAATAAAATGATCATTAAATCTTAGATAGCTTATTTAATACTTACTGACAAAACCAAAAATCATAATCCCTCCTCACAATAAGAACATATGGTTATCTGACTCTCATCAAGTCAGTAGAAGTCTTCTGACTTCACTGGAGGTATAGATTTTTCACCACCTGAAAAACTGAGTGCCAGAGGCTGGTGCTCCCACTCTTATAGTTTCTTCCAGTGTTAGCATATCGGGGAATCAACACTTCTATATGCAAGGGAATGGAGATGATGGTACAAAAAGGAGAGGTTATCTGTAACCAATGCACTTTATTATTTTGAAGCTTCCATACAGCAGTAAGTTTTATAAAGTTAATGGCCTCTGTTTTCAAACAGTGAGTACTGTTCAGGTTCATATACACTATGCCCTAAAGGGGCACAAAGATTAAGAATAACCAAAACAAGCAGATCCTCAATAGCTTGCTAAAGCGCTATGCTGGTTTGAATGCAAGAAAGCTGGCACAAATAGAAATTTATGCAAGTACACATCACATTCTGTGTAAGACCCTTTGAAAGGTAAGAAACACAGAGCAGTCCAGTCAGGTCTTACTCAGGGTGGATGGTAGAATAAGTGAAAATAAAAGTGTATTATTAGATCACTTAGAACAAACAACTATTATCAAAGTTGAGCAAGTGATTTCTGTTACAAATCTGTAATTTCTATCCTATGGAAAAGATGTCTCAAAGTAGTGCTATATAATCACAAGCACTGGAATGTAAAGAGGCCAAAAATAAATTGATAGTTGTCCTGCAGGAACAATGCTATCTACACTGATTGACAAGCTTTCACCACTGCTTCTTGTCTTGAAAAAAAAACCAGAACGCATACTGTGCACAGTTCCAGCCCTAATAATTCCACATCTAACACAGTTAATTACATATCCTATTAATTGAAAATCAAATTTAATCTTTTTATAGAAGGTACTATGAAATGGCAAATAGTTGTTGCCATTTAAACATTACATAGATGAAACGGACACTAAACCACCGAGAAGGCATTCATTAGACTGCAAACGGTTCTTTCAAATGACAGCAAGAAGAAAAATAATGCACCAAGATTTTTTTATGTTCTGCATGTAATCATCTCTCCAAAGTTAAAATCCAGTGGATATTAGCTATTTAAGCCCTTAAAACTGCAAGTAAAAATGGGAAAATGTAATGTCCAACATTCCTGCATACTCCCTTGGAAATTTCCAAGAGCCTAGAAACTCCAGTGCAGGCTGCTAGGCTGGCTGCCATGGAAACAGACAGTGCTGGAAATAGGGCCGTTTCCTTTAAATTAAAAGCTGTTACACAGAAAGCCTCCCTTTCTTCCTGCCAGCTTAAAACAGCTTTTATGCAGCCAAGGTCTCTAACATGTTGAGGTTGAAACACAGAGCAATAGATGTTAACAGACGTTCTAGTTGCAATGAAGCACGGATGCAGGAGATGAACTATTCTATTGTATCCTCCATCTGAAGTAATTTATAACTAGTTATTTGGCATCAGGACTATAACATTAATACAAGTATATGAACAGCAGGGTGGCAGTAAAGTAGAAGAGAGTATTTTATCAGATGGTAGGTGGACTATACAAGTGATCTAAGCATTGGCTTTGTATTAGAATTCTGGACCAACCTCACAGCACAGGGCAAGTTACAGAATTGCAGAAATCGAGTATCAAGTATTTAACGCTGCCTCTTTCAGTTGTTACCCTTGCACCCCCAAACTCCATCTGCTTGGACTTAAAAGTTTATATGGCATTTTCTAAACAGCATTATTTACACTAAGTTAATTTTCCAGAGACAGATGTTTTGCTTTCTCCTGAGTTGCAATTGTTTCTCCCTCAACTCTATATGGGGTGTTGTACTCTATTTGTAATTCATTAAATGCATTATTGAGACAAAAACGGTTAATCTTTTCAACTAATATTTGTTCTGTGAATAAAACTAAAAATTTAATAAACTGAATGTTTTGTATAGTAAGTAGAAGAAAGAGCAGGTGCTATGCAAGGTACACATTTCAGGAAGGTTATGGAATATGGTAACCAGTTTGGACCTGGCATTACTCATTCCACACGTCTCCAAAGTCAGAAATTTGGTAACGTAGCATTCCTTTCATTTATATGGCATGTCAAAGAAGGAAGGAAGGAGAGGGAAAAACCATGAAAATATTTAGCTACCTGTAATTTGTTGGAAGTGATTCTAAATAAGTTACACAGCATTTTAAAGATAAAATGCATTTAAAATCGTGGTACTTGCCTCCCATCAGCCTGAAGATGGTGATACAGTATGTTAAATACTCTCAGTTTTAAAACAAAAATAATTCATCATTAAAGAAATCAGACATGATCTAAACATGAGTGAATATGTTATATTGGGTTCAGTCTTCAAAACTTTCACATATGCCAGGTTATCATTTAAAAAAAGAAAATATTTTACTTATTTTTACTTGGTTTTATAAGTAAATCTCTTACTTATTTTTATATACTTTTAATGTTCTTTTTTCCATTATTGTATATGTGATTTTTCTGCTAAGACTATACCCAAAATAATTAAGAAAAGTGAAACAGCCTCTGATGCATACTCATTTTAAGCAATTATTCAGTCATACTTTCGTTTCGGCTTAGAAATGTTCTGGATAAATGTAAAGCATGTGAATGGAGACTACTGAGGGCCATTTCAGATAATCTCTTCAGAATTCTGGAGGGAAACCCTGCAGGACCTCCAAATCTTTTAAATTATACCACTGTGATTTAAAGCTTTTGTCTGTAAGCCAGTAATGATGTACACATAACTCTTTCTAGAAGTAACATCATCATAGTGAAAGTAGAAAATGAAAAGCTAGATGGGAAAGATAGCTAAATGTAAACTTAACATTTAAAACAAAAATATAAAGCATAACAATATCGTCAGTTGAGAAGCTTAAATGACTAGGGTATAGGACAATCTGTATTGTATCCTATTGCTATGGAACACGTTGCTTAGAAACAAGCCAGAACATACACGAGCCTCCAAACAAATTACCGGAATGTCTGCTGGGATGAATATATAAATATGTAAAAAGCAAAATCTATACTTTTCACAGTTCTGTTTACATCTTCAAAATGAGAAAAATCTCTACCATCTTGGGTGGAAAGTCTGAATCGACTAAAGCTTACATTTCAAGTATTCTGTAAAATTGTGTACCTTAAATATATTAACAATAATTACATTTTCTAAATCTACAAGTATTCCTCTGCTTAGTACAGTCTTACGATTTTTTTAAAAATAATTCGCATTTCCTCAAATACTACTATCAGCCAAGAAGTGTTCTGTCAGGGGACTCAGGAAACTTGGGTTTAAATTCTGCATCTTCTACAGACTTGCTTTGTGATAATTTGGAGCATATTGTATTGAATGATGACAGATGATTTCCAGCCAAGCCCTCTCAAGGAGGTATTACCTCCATTTTCCATGCTCTTCCTAGGCACAGTGGAGCCAGTAAACAAAATACATAACCAAGCAGATCCTCCGACTCATGAGATTACACATTAATTCAAAACACTGAGGAAGGTGGATTTACACTAAGATGCCTGATTGCAAACTGGGATGTAAGTAATGGCATTATGTCAACTCTGCTATGTAGACAACATCCGATTTCTGCAGATGCTTGCCCAGTGGATGAGTCAGATTGCTTACAGTGACAGCAAAGTCGCTGCATTAAGAAGCACTTTGCATTAAAAAGGCTGAGGTACATACATGTTTTGTTGGACGCTTTGTGAAAGGAAAGAGGAAACCTCCAGCATAGCAACAAAACACACAGTGGTTTCAGAGCGTGGTTTCATAACTTAATATGACCTAAGACAGGATTACTGATGAAAAGACAATGGTCTCTTCCTCTCTCCAACCCCAGCTGCTTCTGTTGCATCAACACTGGCAAAGATGCAGCTCATCAGGTCAGTGCTCTGATTTGGCTGAAAACTAACACTTAAAATAAATAGTCTTCAGTAATACCTGTTCACTGATCCTACTCACTTC
Organism: Aquila chrysaetos chrysaetos; assembly: GCF_900496995.4. Classification (NCBI taxonomy): domain Eukaryota; kingdom Metazoa; phylum Chordata; class Aves; order Accipitriformes; family Accipitridae; genus Aquila; species Aquila chrysaetos. The sequence continues at coordinate 12,068,786 of NC_044028.1, read as the reverse complement.
AGGGCTGCGTAATTACTGAAGCAAACACAAGAAAGAGGTTGGCAGTGAGCAGGGTAGGGCTGGATGAGACTACACCTACTTTCAGCAGCAGCAGTCTTAATCCTAACCTTTTATGAAACCTTTAGGAAATCTTGTAGTTGCCATAGCAGGTTTCCTTAGAACACTTGGTTAGCCACTGCTTCCTCTAATTGGATACAGATTACATACAAAATTAAATTAATGCATTGTGGCCTTGGTTTATCGAAGTATTTAAGCATGTGTTTATTGTAATGGGATTACCATATATTTATTATTCATTTAAGTGCTACAATGAAGAAGAAATTTTTGCAGAATAAGTGCTGATTTACTTATAAGACATAAAATTATCCCACTGTCATTAAAGAGATTGTTTATGGTAGATACATGAAGTTAAGAATTTTAACACAGCCTCACAGGATCAGAACACTGAATTTATCGTGCTTCCTTTATTAACTAAGACTACAGGAATAATACCTTTTTTCCCCCAGTATTTTTCTCATTATCTGTGTCTCAAAAAACATACCCAGTAGACTGCCACTGATAAGGGGTCATAAAACCACCTCTAAACACCATATAACAAAAGTTAAAAGCTTTTTTTTTTTTTAAAAAAAATGAACAACCAAACCCAGAAAACCAACAGTAGACTTTTAAGTCTAACATGCTACCGCAGGAGAGCAGTAGAGGTCAAGAGTATCACCAATACTGAACATGCCAGCAACAGCAGGAAATCTGTTAAAAAAAACAATTCTCATGCAATATTCATTTGATTGCAAGGGAGGAAGGGAAGAAATCCTTCCTGACTAAATCTGGTAATCTGGCAAGCTATTAACCAGACAGCATGAAGACGTTTCCAGTCAGCACCTGAGAAATCCCTGTGCTTTACTCATTCCACCCTGTATCCTGTTTCTTGCACTTGCCAGTCTCCAGTTTCTCCAGTAAAATTAAAAAGCAACACAAATCCAGGAAAGAAATTATGTTTCAAGGTGGAAACAAAATTTCCTTCCCGGTTAGTTTTTCTTCCCTTAAACTAACTGGTAACTTTGAAGCTCAGATTCATATATGAAAAATATAGTGCAAACAAACTGGGATCCAGCCTGCTTTTAAAACCCACCTGAGATAGCACCATACTGATTTGTTTCACCAATTTAATATTGTGTCTTCAAGAGTTCTGCATGGTCATGCACTCTTGCAGGAGCTCATCAGTCTTTATATTAAAAGAATTTAGGGTAGAAGGCAAGACTTCATAAATTCACTTCACTCCTCAGTTAGATACTGCAGCCTGAGTATATTCCTAATATATGCATTGTTGATGATACTAACTCTTTCTTACTAACTGTATGCACAATGATGTCCTGATTTAAGGCTTTTCACTTGAATTTTCTAAATGTTTTGGCTACTTAGTTGACTTTAGAAGTCAATGCTACAGGAAAAAGCTGTTTAGTTAGCATGGTATGGTTAGCATCAGAGCCAAAAAGTATTTTTGTTCCTTGCTCATACAAAACAGATCTGATAAATCTGATAAAACAGATAAAATTAAGAACTGCTTTCACAGAACAGTCAATATGTAACAATAACATATGAGTTGTTTACAAGAAACTAGGGTAATTAAGAGGATTTCCTCCCGTGCTATAGGATTCTATAATGTGTACCTTCTAAGAGTATTCATTAGCCTAAGCAAAGAAAAAAAGTCATCCTTGTAATCTAACCTCCCAGTGCCCTTAATATTAATTTGCTGAAGACAGTGTTGGGATTTGTGTTTCCACCAGAAGTCTCTTTCCTTACAAAGAAATACTACTTAAAAAAAGAACTGCGCCTAACAATTCCCATAAGGTACTCATTGCTGAAATAAGCACACAGTACTATCTCAGGATTTTAAGATTATCAAACCTGTGCAAAATAGATTATGAAGATTACATTTTTCATTTTTGGAGTTTTAACCATTCACAGATGGTATTCGTAAGTATTTTTGTGTCCTAACAAAAAAGGGTTGATGATTCAGGTGGCAAAACCAGTCACATCATCATTTGAACTAAAGCAAAAAGAAAGGGGACGGGGGGAGAAGGGAGGAGACGGGACGACAAAAAAACAGAGACAGAATGCCACAAGCTAATTCAGAATATACTGTTCTGTAAAATAAGAAGTGTTTTAATGTTATTTATAGTGTTATTTAAATAGGATGAAATTAACAAATTCAATTGAATTTTTAAAAATCTACAAAATACCTGAACTACATATTTCCTAGCATTGTAAATTGAAAAGGTGAAGCTCTGTTTTAGTCTCTCTAGATGCAAATCGAGCAGATTTGCAATGTTTTCAACAATTCATTCTATATAGTACAAGAAAGAAAATGCCTGTTTTTTCTAAGCTTTAGAAAGAGGAAAGGCTGGAAGAGGAGATCCTGTAGTCACCCACACTCTCAAAAAGAGGTTCATTATTTTAACTATTAGGTTGCCAAACTTAGAAGAGAGAAAAGGATAAGCAATATTTACTGGGAAAAAGTGAAAATGGAGAACAGGTACTAAAACAGAGAAAAGGAAGCAAAGATAGTGATTGTGGAAAACAATTATATCTTCTTTTATACATTGAATGATTTAAACTCTAAAACAGCCATGAATTTAGACTGGAAGAGTGTCCCATAATTGCAGGTTTTTTGCTACTCTGACAGACCGTTATTATTGTAATGTACATTCTTTCATCCACTTTCTACATGACAGACATATTCAAAGACTGAAGATAATCATTATTGTGGTTACTTATTAGCCCACCTACACTACCCACCATGCTAGTTTTTTCACATCTTTCTCCCCTGTATTTCTTGGTAGCTTGGATTAGTTACAGTTTTTTTCCTACAGTATTTCCTACAACAGTATGCTTACTCCACTGTCCCTCTCAACTTCCTCGCTGCCTTTCTTTGTTCCTGTGGCCCCACAGAACTTCGGATGCAGCAGCAGCAGGTTTAACTGGGCCTATTTGGAGTTGCAAGGCAAACACCATGAAAAAGAAGCCACCATTGGCCCTTTCTCTTTGATCACTGTCTTTCAATCAGTACTCTCTTGCTGTAAAGGAAGTAGAACTGTTATGCTCTCAGCCACAGCCATGTGCATCAACACTCAACTTCTTATTATCTCTCTTTCCAATCAACAAGAAACCTTTGGTATCAGTACATTATATAAAAATCAGTGTTTTCTCTAGCCCTAGCTTACAGCTAAGTAAGGGGTTTTTTTTTAAAAATGAACTGTCAGTTGCTGAATTCAAGAATGAATATGGGCTATCTTTTCACTACTTGAAACATTATTAAGACCCAAATTTAAAAACAAACAAAACCCCCAAACAACCCAGCATTTAAATTCTGAGAAAGGCATGATCTCATGTAGAAGGGGGAAAAACAGCAGTCTTGCCACAACACCAAGGAAGAAATCTCTGAACCACCAGACAATCCAGAGATATCTGGAGTAAAAGCCAAGGCAGAGAGCTGTAAAAGGAAAGAAGGAATTTTGTCTACTACTAATACAGTTTGTTTCCAATTGATTAAGAACTTGGAGTTTGAGTCTTAAACTGCAGAGAGCCTGGTATGTTAAAATACATCGGTTAAACTGTTCTATGCAGGGCTGGCAGCTAACCTCGAGAAGTCTCTTCCTTCTCCTCCTTAACACCGGCCAGCTAGAAGAATGCCTCCAGCTAGAAGGAGTAAGACAACTTCCATTTCTCAGCAGTACTATTGCTACAGCCTAACAAATACTACTTTAAATGAATCTGGTATAGTACCATTTGTCAGCTTTAAATAATGCTCCAAATATCCTCTATATTATTGCTATTTTACAAACTAATGCTTGTGTATCATATCAATTTAATGCACAGCCTAAAACCAAACATTTAAGAAGACGTAACATTATTTGAAAAGCATACATCTGGAAATCAGAGTCAAATCTAATTTAAAGTATGAGGGCAGAAGGGATTCTAGAGAAAGACAGTAGCCGAGAAAAGCACTGTTGAAAATGAGGTAGTAATACACGTCTAAAACTAAAGGTTTGTGGGGTTTTACTTTTAATAGTGTCATATTTAATGACATTTATTTCATTATATTTATTTCCACAGTGGTATTTTGAAGCATTTTGTGCAATATTCACAGGACAATTTCAGAGTACTTAATTAATTCAGCACTAAATGCAACTCTGAAAAGAGTACTTAATCACTCATTTTTCTTCATACTACAATTTCTATCAAGCTATTATCATCATTATTTTAATAGCTTCAGGTAAATTCTAAATTAGCCTTTTAGAAATTTTTTTAAGACAGAAAACCATACCTCATTTAATGTACAAAAATTCTCCCTGACATATAGCATTACACCACCAATGCTGGTGAATTGAATCTGCCCAGTACTTCTGCATTTTCTGTCCCCCAACTAGCAAATGACTGACCTTCCTTGAGACTTTTCTGGCTGTTCAGCTCAAGGCATTCCTTCTCCTTCAGTGGCTTAACATCTCCTGCAGGTAAAATCTCGGAAAAGCCCTGTTGCTGCTTCTTGGAGCTATCGATCATGATGAGAATCCTTTAGAATAGCAACATCCAGCATAGGAAAAAAAAATACTAATTTGTCACTAAGCAGTACACTGCTGTCCCGAACGCTGCTTCCAGGTCCTTGCTCCTAATAAATGAGCAATTGCGCCTTTGTGCAGCCGAAAGCAGCCATCATCATCCTTCACTTTCTAGGTTGACCTGCAGTACGCTCAGGCTGCTTTGGAGCCTGTAACTCACTCAGACAGCAGGCACAGAGCATGTGAAGCAGAACTCCCAAATCCCACCTCTTTTCCCAGACAACCACTCCCCCTTTTCCTTCAGTTACGCTTGCTTCCTCTGCACATTCGTGTTTCAATATGCAGCTTGATGGTCAATCATCTGACAAAGAATGAGTCAAGCAGTTAAAAATAAATCCAGCGTCGCTGAAGGAGCAGCATTTGCTGATACCCAAGACAAACTACAGCTGAGGACTCTCTCCCTTTTTGCCCCTTCCCCCACTACTCTGAACACTGCTGCAGGCAGCAGAAATACTTCATCTTTGCCTGACTGGCACATTCGTTACTCATTAAGTTTCACCAGTAAACAAAGCTGCACATTGGCATTTGAAAAAGTTATGCTGAGGAACCTTCCCACCCACCCCAGCCCCAGGTCTTGTTTCAGACATTTATCTAGCAGAGGTAATGGGAAAACCAGTCATTATTTCCATGTCTTTCCTTGCAGTATAAGGATTCTGTTCCTTGTTGTAAACAGCTAAAACCCAAGTATTTTATTATTTTCCTTTTTGCATTACTGTTACACATCTCATTATTCCCAGCAGTTTCAGGAGTACTTCCTCCCACAGCTTCTGATCTGCCATTCTCTCCAGCATATCACATTTATCTTAAGTGAGTCATCAACTTCAGTATCAACTGGGAAGATTCTGGGGAAATGGATCCCCTCTAATTATCTGGCAGTGGCCATGAGGAACAGCAGACTAGTTTGCATTTCATGTACTTAGGGAAAATAAACTATATGTAATTTTAAGTAGTCACTACCTGTCAACAAGTAGCTCTAGCAGGTGCATCTTCCCCTCCCTTTGGCCTAAAAATGCTATAATTATACTTATTTTCCACAACCCTACTTCATATTTTAAATCCTTCAGCCTGAAATTATGAAAGACATCTCCACTCAGAAAAACTGTTTCACTTTTATGGCATCAGATTTGAAAAGATCTATATACAATACCAAACACCTGATGCAGAATTTTTAAAAGTGGAAACTAGAAAAAAAATCATCTTTCCTCTTTGGATCTTTCTACAAGACAATCATTCAACACCGACTCTTCACCTTAACAACACACTCCCGGGGCAAGCGCTGATACCACAGGGAGCGGGACTGTGTGACACGGCCAGCAGGACTTGAAGGCCTCTCCCCATCTTCCCACTGCTGGGAGAAAGGAGACCTAGATCTACTCAGAACTGCAGATTCAAAGGAGTCATGAGCTTACTAGGCTGTATCAGCTTCTTAACATCTAGAGGAGCTGAAAATACAGGCAAAAGAAAACTCTTGCAGCATAACTGATTTGAGAGGCAGCTCTCCCAACCTAAGGATTTGTTGTTTGCACCTCATTTGTATAAAAATCACCAGCTTAAATTAGATTTTGCTTAAATACAAATTATAGACTATTCCAATACATCTGCTTTTGCAGTGATTTTTACTGAACGCAAGAAAAAAAAAATTACCGTGGAAGAACTCCTTCATAAATCAAATGAACTTCCTCACTGCCTGCAGCCAGAACACTTATTATGCATAATAAACAAAATTACTGTTGAGAAACTCCACACATTCAGGAAAAAAAAATTCCAGACAAACAGAATACAAACACAAACTGCTTAAGAAATCTATATGAAAATCTGAGACAGTCAATAAATAGAATCTTACAAAGTTACGGATATACCAGATTATAACTCCACATTTTTCTTGTGCCAACAGAGAAGTTAACAGTTTGGACGGATTAATTATATTCGAACAGTATGACAATATGTAACAGCAGAAATTGTTTTATGGGAAGGGTACAGTGCACTTCACGTATTTTCTGAAAAATCAGTACTTTGTTCTGAAGCTATTTCAAAATGATTCAGAGAATAGAGTATTTTGAAATTAAAAAAATCAACATACTAATAAGGAAGTGTGTACTTAAAGAACCCACGGAGTAATACATTTTCCTTCAAATGTCATAGTTCTATCCATTCCTATCTGTTTATAGTGCTTTATATAAATTAAGAGTGTCCAGTGCTCAAGTGAATGCTGGATCACAGTAATAGGAGTTGGGTAACAGCAGTTCAAGCCTTCATGAACGTTTCTCACCTGTTGAGAAAGATGAGCTTTAGTAGCATGGAGTTCCTGCTGTCCACTCCTCCCCTTTTTCAAGGGTACCCCCTCCACAGCAGAATTTACAGAAATGAATATGCTTATGCTTCAGCCACTTGGAGTTAAGCCTAATATTTTGCTTCAGATTCACCTCCCAGTTCAATACAAGCTAACATACAGATGAATATGTTAAAACACATTTAAGTCCGATCAAAATCTCAACAGTAATTTGCACATAACTTTATGAAGAAAAGCAGGAATCACAGAATTTACAGAAAATAAGAATGATGAAATTCTTGTGCAGACTAGGAGACATGAATGATCAAAACGATGCTGCGTATTTTCCATATAACCAAATATCGTAGTTGCCAATAAATGCTATACAATATTGAATAGTTGGGGCTGGGGCAGACGTTAACAACTGAAGAGGAAAAGACACCTTGGAAGAAGAAAAATAGTTTTTGTTAGATGCAGTTATACTGTGAATATAAAGAATGCCTGGACATTCTGCCCAAGGAACAGTTTCTCATAAATCCCTACACAGAGAAAGACATTTATCCCCCACATAATGAAAAAAGGCTCATAGTCCAACATCGTCTTGTTTTCCCAGCAGTCTTGAATAAACATTAATCCAAGCTCAACTGATAATTTGGATATCCTGGTTACTTGAGTGATCAACAGTATAGTTCTATTATTTTTAGTGATAAGACTTCAAAGAAAAAATAATCACTGTGTCTCAACATGTCTATTAGAAAAGTCTAAAATTCTGAGACAGTTTCACTGGCACCTGGGGGCATCTCACAACTGCTGGCTCAGTAGCTGTAGTTGCAGCACTGTAACATGGGAAAAGTACATGTTTTTATGAGCAACTTTCTCACATTCCTAAGAACGGTACTAGGAGGAACAGAAACAGTTAGCTGGTTAGCACATTCAAGTACTAAATTCATCTGCTAACTAACAATACTCAGTTGTTCAGAGGTGTCTTCCAATCATGAGCAGGTCCCATGTGAATCAAGGCAAAGTGCCTCCTCATAATCCCCAGAGAGCCAATCCACCTGCCATTTAAGAGCTCCCTTTTCCCTGCTAAATGAAATAAATTTGTAACTCTCCTAGAACAGTTCACATATGTTCTTACCTTTGACTGCTAAAGCACCACACCTACTTCTCAGATTTACTTATGCACTTGCAAATCTGACAGTAATTTTTTTTTTTTTTTTGCTCTTGCAGAATAGCAGAAGCCCTGCCGTTGGCCACCAACACCATGTTGATACTTTAAACATACTTCTTGTGTCTGGATTATATCTGTCTTGAAGGTCATTGTTTTGACAGATAAAAACAGCTTTGTACAGCAGTTACTTTCATTGTTGGTTTTGAAGGATGCTAATTCCACATTTATCTCAAAAAGAACTGGTGAAAGACTTCAAGGGTGGGAACTTAATACTTCCCCATTCAAATTACTCATTTTGTCCTATAACAAAAAATACTCTAGAATAAGTATTAGTGAAACAATAGCAACTTGTTTGTTCTTTGACCACTCTTTAAAGCCTTTTCTCTATTTCAGCAGCTATATGGTAAATAGAACACAACCCATGAAATATAAAATATATACAAAAGCAGCTTGGGATCTTTCAACTCCACTCACAGTTTGGAAGTGCTTTTGTGTTCAGTTTCTAAAAGGCAGCTGGAATTTGGATTGTCATTGGAAATCAATGGCATTATTAAAAAACAGGCCAAAAAAATTTTTCAAATACTGAAATTTTCATCTTGTCTTTCTGACTGTGTACTTAAACGCAGAAGGTTTCATAATAAAGGAAGGAGAACTACTCATTTCCAAAGAAAACACTGGATGTATAACCTCTCCAATTTGAACATGTACCTGTTTCCAAAGAGCAATTTTTAACAGTACAAATAGCTAAATGACACTGAGGATCTTACAGAAACCTATAATGAGCTAGAAACAAAACTGTGCCTGAAACACTACTTTCTATCGAACAACTAAACATAAGTACATATCTCTTTCAGCTAAAAGAAAATCTTAAGTGGTGCATGTGGTATCTTTCAATTACAGGCTTAAACCCAATTACAAACAGCATCAGTGTATCAAAACCAGAAGCTGAAGTAAAAGATACACAACACGCTTATTGTTTCAATAAAAATTAAATCTGTTGGAATTCATATTATCTTCAGAGGGTAGAATTACCTCTCATTTTAATTTCAATTTATTTAAGTTATATATATTGTATACAAGTGGGTGAAATGAAGAAAAAAGGCTTCAGAATGGAACATCCCTGTCAGTTCCATAAACCGGAATCCAGTAACTTCTCATTTATTAGCAATATATTGCACAAGTTTTTCATAAATGTTTGCTTTTAATCTAAGGTAATCTATGTTTTTTCTTTCCATCCTCCTGCAACACGGACTTTCAAGTTCTGCCAACCTTCAGCCTACAGAAAAAGCATTATTTAAAAAGAGGAAGTGCCTAATACATATTCACCAAAATCACAATGTACAGGAGGAAACAATGCAGCAACATTGTACCCTCCACAGTGCCTGCTTGTCTGCCACTCAGAATAGTCCTGTTATCTTTTTAAGTATCAGTGATCTGGTGAGTGAGATCAGTAACTGCAAGCAACTTCACAACCTCATTAAACATGAAGTAACTAAGCAACAATTGCTTTAACAGTACATTCCAACTCCTCACATCATATGGAGCTCATTCCTTTGCAATCCCATAAAAAAAACCCCCAAACGCTACAGATGAACTTAAACTCTAGGAGAAAAAAAAAAAAAGAAAGAAAAAAAAAAAGAACAACCGTACTTATTTAATTTATTTCACTACAACAAGACTTTGAAGGGGGGGAGGGGAAGCCTAATTACTCAAACATTTGTTTCATCTTGGCTTTACGCACACCTTAATGAATTTCTTGGTCCTTTATATTGTGTTAGGATAATCCAGTTCTTGATCATGGTGTAATAATTTCTTCACATAGGAGAATAGTGCTCTGACTACACAAACTAAAATATTCATTTAAATAATTCCTGTTATAATTTATTCTATTATTTCTTTAAACACTAAGAATGTTACCTCAAACTGTTAACTTAAGGGGTTTTGTTTTGGGGGCTTTTGTTTGTTCCCCTCCTCTGCTCCGCTACTTGCAATAGGTTTCTATTCTGCCTTCTTGTTTTGTTAAAAGAAAAAAAAAAAAAAAATTCTATACCAGTACATTAAGCTCTTTGCTTTGAACACTTAAGACATTTGTCAAAAACTCAGCAGTAAATCTCATACAGTCTTATGCTTGTATTCAAGATAAATATACAAACCCCAAAGCATTGAAGTCTCTCATCTTCATATTCTTTTGGTAGTAAAACATCAAGTATATCTTCTATTTGTTTTTTTTGAAAAGTCAAGTGAAAAATTTGAGTAATTTTTGAAATAGCATTGTGTACTATGCTGTGACTAAGGAATTACCTCAGAAGGACTGGCGATTTCTGCCTATGTTCTCCACCATTGTGGTAACAATGACCCAAACAACCCAAATTATGGTCACCATCTACCTCAGTTACTCTTCCCAGAAAAATCGCAAACACTTACAGTGATATCAAATTTATAACTCTCCATGTTCTACTTTTCTCCCACTAAAACCCGCACAAATTCCTTTTAAGGGAGGACATGTTGGCAGTGTTCACTGTTTAAATTAAAATTCCCTACCATTCAGCCTTGCCCATATATACATCTGAACAAATAAATAAATAAATATTTTAAAGTATATTATAAAATACATAAACATATATTTATATATATATATATATGTTTAACTGCACATATACATATATAATTTTTTTTAAGGACAATATTTGGTCATCCACCATGCTACCTATGATTTGCAAAAGGCACATATAATAAGTACTGCACATCAATTACCAGTTCTGTTTGTACTACATTACCTTCTTGTAGTGGCTGATCACAAGCTAACATTTCAATGATAACATATGCAGCTAGGATTTAGTTCTAACAATTTAAAAAAATTATACAGTGGAATTTAAAATTAACTCAACATTCTTTTCTAGCTATGCATTTAGTTATCCACAAGGAATTTCAGGAAAAAAAAGTCAGAATAAGACAGCTTGATCAAGAGATCTCGTTAAAGGAAAACATACTTTCCATATCTCCTGTAATCACTCAAATGCCAAGCCCTCTAACAGGACCTTTTCATATATACCAGATGCCTTAAATTGAGTCAGTCACAGGTCACATCTCCCATGTTAATCTCTTCACAATAAGCAGATAATTTAAGAAAAAAAAATGTAAAAAAAAGATCTATAAATCAAACTAAAATGATGGAATGTTTGTTTAGAAGTTTACCAAATGGTATGACCCTACTGGAATTCTTTCATGTAGCCTGTGAAAATGTCAGAATATATTCCATTTAAGAGGTCACAGTCCCTAGAGAGCTCTGAGTTTTGGCCTGTATGTCTTTTCACATGCTTTAATATTTGAAAATCGTTCCTTGTAGACACTGACTGATGCCCTGGGAATGCTAGGATTGTGGGAACTGGCAGTACCAATGACAAAGACAGACTTACTGGGAAATCAGTACCTACTCAGTTTGCTCTCTCATCTCATAACAGATAAGACAACATTCAAATATTTACAGGGAAACCAAAAGAATCCATACATTAAAAACCATGTTCTAAGGACACTGTTTGTTTAAAAGAAAAAAACCCCAACAAACTCCAAAAAAACCCCACAGCACCCCAGAAAAAAACCCCAAACACAGAGACAAATACGTATTAACTACAATACGCTGTGTGTTCTTACGAAGGATTATTTAGTAGAATATTTGCACCAGATGTTCCATGGACTATTAAAACCTTAGAGGAAAGACAAACCACAAAATCACTGAGGTTGGAAGCAACCTCTTGAGATCACCTAGCCCAACCGCCTGCTCAAGCAGGGTCAGCTGGAACAGGCTGCCCAGGACTGTGCCCAGTCAGATTTTTAATATCGCCATGGATGGAGATTGCACAACCTCTCTGGGTAACCATTCCTCTACACACACACACACACACACACACACACACACACATTATATACACACTATAATATACATATACACACACACACTTTTCTACTGTAAACTTATATAAATTATATACTACTTCTATAACTACATAGGTTTTTTAGAATATACTTACTTTGAAGTTTTTGGGGGTTTTTTTGTTGTGTGTTTTGGGGGGTGCGAGGGTGGTGGTGTTAATCAGAATATCTGTATGCTGTTTTCCAGATCTCATTGCTTTCAGCTTAGTGACTATGAAACTACTGAACTTAACTTGACATTTCCAATTTTTTTCTGTACCAATCTATTACTTTAATCAGAACCAAGTTTTCCATTTGTTGTTCTCTAGTCTTCCCACTAGCCATCTTTTCCCCGCTTTATCTCTCCCGATTCTCAAGAAAATAACTTCTAAGCACAGTAACCTACCTATATAACATTAAGAGATGAAAAAACATGCCTAATTGCAGATCTTAAAAGAGTGGAAAAAAACCCTGTCATACACAGATACAAGGAGAATGTCTGAAATTTACCTGATTCCCTAATATCAACTTTGCAGCTTCAAACCTATTAAGCACACAGAGGATTAAGAATTTGTTCAGAAGCCATAAAACTATGCCAAGAATGCATGTTACCAGTGCTGCATAATGAGGGAGTGGAAGATAAGAGATAACAGCCAAACTAATATACCCACAACTCTTTTAGATGCCAGAAAAATTCCCTTGGTTCATCATATTTATTTAAGTAATATCATTAGGTTAAGTGTGATGTAGATTTCATTCAGTTATTTTGAGAACCGTCTGTCTCCCAGCTGGCTCGAGTGGTCCCTTAGGAGGACTGAATAGACACCATTTGGAGTATTTGGTTTTGGTTTGGTTTTTTGGGTTTGTGGTTTTTTTGTTTTGGTCGGGGTGGGGGTCAGAGTGTTTTGCATCTTCACCTTAACTCACTACAGTTCCCCACAAGCTCTAGTGGCCCCATAGGAAGCTGTCATTCTCATCGGACCTTCAGTGCTTCAAGGTCTTTGCTCCTGAGTGTCATTGTTCTTATGCAGCCAGAGGCACTAATTTCTTCTAGTAGAGATTTTACCAGTCTTGCTTTTACTTTAAGGTGTTCACTGCCCCAACGCTTTTTTCCTGACAAAACATCCAAGACTCTTAGCTCTTTTTTCAATTAGCTCAATTCTGCTGTAGAATATTAGCTGCTAGCCATCAAAGAGCTATATTTAGCAGATAGCCATGGTGGGCACATGACAACCTTTTCCACCCTCCTCCAGTACAAGATATACAACCCCAAACAGAACCAGAATGCGATCCCATGTCTACTCTGGTCTGAGTTTAGAGAAGCAGACACCCATTAGCTGGAACAAAACTGTTTCCCCACACAATGCAGAGGATAGAGAACAGGCACACTCACAATCCGAAATCATTTGTAGCCAAGACAAAGAGCTGAGACAGGCCTACAGAGTGCTAAAGGACAGTCAATGGCCTGTATAGGAGCCAACCAGTTACCCACCTGTTTTACAAGAATATAGCCAGGCTCCCATCTGTGGATGACAACTGCACAAGAGTAACTTACGTGTCTCTCTTTCAGAAACTACTAGCCAGTTTCACAAGGAGTTTCTGGCACAGTGGGCTAACAAAGCCAAGAGAGATTGCTGTAAAACGTAGAAGCTAGGACCTTTTAATTTTACATGTACCTTGAAACAACTATGATTGCGTGGCTCCTGACATCCAGACCTTCACACCTACCTGTACCAGCCAAAGTGGCATGGTCACCAATTCTGAGAAAGTACTAATTCAGCATGCGAAAAGCTTTGCTCATCCAGTATTTCCTTTTTTTGATGGTATCTGCATGTGCAATCCCTTCCCACCCTTCGGCTCTGAAACAGCGAGTTGGAAGGATGCAAGCAGCATCACTCCCATCCACCCTCCTGCTGTCAACAGCAGACAGCCTATCCTTCCCTCCCTTGCCACCTCCTGGCTCTCAGACAGAAGCTTGTGAAACTGCGGTACAGTGCGTGGGTAGCATATTGTTCTGACTAGTACTTCAGCTGTGCCATGCTGCCTGCTACTCTTGTCATTCTTCCTCCACTGCAGTCCAACTAAACAACACCTAGTCATCAATTTTCTCCCTCCTGCTCCCAAAGAAGAGCCTCATCTGTGTCACTTTTCTCCTCCAACCACTGTCCTTCCTAAGGACACAGCATCTTGACTATGAAAGCAAACACAGCGTGCATAACCTAGCGTTCTTCAGGCAGGGATGCAAACCAAGAGCCTCTTAAGGCCACGGCATTCTGTTTCCCAACCTCCATTCACATGAGGAGCCCAACTGCTTACATGACAGACACGGACTATACACCAGTGGTTGCCGTTAGACTGCCAGAATCACAGGCATGTCTTCAGTGTCCACTCTGTAGGTGACAAGTGTGAAAAGCAAAACCAATGAAAAGGTAACTTTTGCTGCTTTTTGGCAAGTGCAACAAGAGTTGGCCTCCAGAGAACAGGCACAATAACACAGCAATAAACAGGGCACAAGTTTACATGATCAATGCATTGCATGTATTGCCTAATTATCCAGAAAGATGCAAACTAATGAGAAACTGAAATTAATTTCATTAGTAATCCAGTATTGCCCACAGCCGTTGACTTAAAAACAACTCAAAAGAAAAAAGGGAATCTTAAAATTGTGACAGTCCAGAAGACCAACGTACAACATCCTGGAAAGATGTACCTTTGTTATTACACTTAACTACATACACGAGGTTACTGTCTACAAACAGTTTGTTGTTCTGACCTCAAATAATTAAAAGCGTTTGCTTTAGAGATGGTTCAGTTGAAGTATTTCAGCCCCACAATAAAACCTTTATCTAGCAAATCAGCTTGAAAACTCCCATTACTTGCCCTGCTATTAAAATATGAAACATTAATTGGTTAGTATTTGTGTTTCACAGACTTTTTATGATGGAAGACATCTGTCTGAAAAATGACATTTGAGAAGACAAGAATATGCTGCTGCCCTCCTCTCTTTCTCACTCTCCAAAGAAATTATCTATTTGTCTTTATTCAGGGAGTAAACACCTGCGTGTAGTAAATGGCTGCAGAAGCTTAAGATGCTATTGCCCTCCAACTGTTTGTTATTGATACTCTACTGGAAGTTACAGCCTCTTCAACAGAGTTGACAGAGCATATCAGTGTTCCTTCGTCAACTCAAGGGACAACAGTTCCACTGGAGCTTAATCTAAACCATGAATTTTGCACCAAAAAATTCTGAGCTACGCTCACCTGAACTCTTATGCTAGCTTTGCTGTATGACTGTGATCTCTGGGGACAGACTGGGCAGGGGAAGAGGAATAAAATGTAAAAAAAAAAAAAAAAGGACAAAGTAGTAACATCTCAAATGACTGTTGGCTCACCAGGCATGTGCTTGCAATTTCATTGTACATTTCTGTTACCCTGGTGTGACTACCTCCATGGTAAATAAAACCAAACCAAAGCATAAGCCTCCCACACTTCTAGTGTCATTGGAAAAGCTTGAAACACCGTTTCTGTACTAACTTGTGCAAGCCAGCCTAACAATACTATGCAGAACAATACTAGAATAATTCACCTTTCTACTGGACTACTGCCAAAAGACTCATTCAAGTAAACAAAAGGTTTAAAGGATCACTACCAAAGCTCACAGAAAGCATAATGCTTCCTGCGTAAAAATATTCGACAAAAAACCTTAAATATTTCAGAATTTTTTTATTAAGTGCCACTGTATTTCTGCATACTGAAATCTCTTATGCTTACAGACTTATAAAATAGTGACATGTTAACATACTCCTGAAGAAATCCTGTTTTGGTAAAAAGTAAAAACAAAGAGTAAGTATTAAAGCTACTTTTAATATGAATCCATCAAGTTAAATTCTACTTTTACAAATTTTCTTCCGACTTTCATCATTTCTACAAAAAATTTACCTTTAACCAAATTAACCAAAACTATTAAATCTGAAATTATAGGCGTGCGATAGTTTGGGTGCTCTGGAGGATGACAGTACCCAAACCTCTTTTTGTTGTTCTGAGAAAGCAATTTGAACACAAACATCCATTTCTTCCAGGAACAAAAGCAGCCAGCCAGTATAAAGTCAGATATTGTCAGCTCTTTCGCATAAGGACAGGAAGCAAACTAGGAGGCTCCTCTTAAGTTCATTTAGGAATTATTTAAATACTACTAAAGTAGCATTCCCTCAGTGGCAGGATACTTAAACAACATTAGAAAGATCTAGAACACCGAAAAGGATAGGAAATTGCACCAGTGTCCACCAAACACTTCTTTATCACGTCTGTCAGACTGTATTCCTCCAATTATATGATTTCTCAATCTGCCTTGCAGATTGTTGAGCCTTTTCCTTTCCAAAAGCAATAGGGTTGTGCTAATAATGGCCTTGAAAACAATGCCTAACCTTTTGGCCAAGCCCAGCCAGATGACTTAGTCTTGTCACAAAAGACACAGATGAAGAGAAGCCACGGCCCATTACGTGAACTTCATACAATCTCTTCCTCAAAGACGACATTAAAATCTTTGTGGGAGGCCTGATACTTACTATGGACAGATGCTCAAAAGTGTCATAAGAGAAATTATGATAAATAACGAGGATTAACAGGGTAATGGTTCTTAAGTCAACTGAGACCTAAGAGGAGAGTGAGAGGCACAGAGGAGCGAGAGGCAGCTTCTCAAATTATTCATTTCCCCTCCACCACTTTATTTATGAAAATCTCCTTGTTATTTCAACAAGCCAGAGCCCTTAAACATTAAAATCTTTTGTTGCTGCCTTTTCTTTGGAAAATAAACAAGAAGCATATTATATATGAAGACAATACAAAACCTACCTATACGTTATTTTATTAATTCATGAAAGCACAAAAATACTTTCAAGTTATGGGAAGAATGCCTAAGAAAAGAAACAACTGTCCAGTATAGAAGAACTAAAAGTGAAAGACTAAAGAGCAAACATAAGTAAGTTTAACACCTGAAGCTGCACACCTCATTTTACTGCTTGTTAGACAATTTACATTTATTAGTAAAAGCGGGAAGATAACAAAACAATTAAATTAAGTGAAGGCAATAAATATGTACTTAAGACAGTCACAGCAAGGTTTGTCAAAAGAGAAACTGACGAGCTTGCCATCTTATAATGGATTTTTCCTGTTTAATTTAGTGCATTCTTGTGGTAGTAGTCTTCAGAATTTAAAAGTTTGAGTCATTTAGACTCAACATAGACACCTGTGTCATCCATTTCCGTTTTACAGGCAATTAAAAAGAACAAATTTTCCAGATGTATAGTTACACACAGGATGCAAAAAACCCCACTACATTCTCTTTTTGATAAGGTCTATGAGTTAAGTGTTGATATTTTTTAGCCTCATTATGAAACAGCTTTCTTTAAATACGTATTTCTGTTGCTTCCTTGATAAAAAGGTAAAATGGTGTAAGCTATCTTAAAACAAGCTTCTGGTATAGACATGCCTATTATCAATTTAACATCAAATAGTAGGCAACAAAAACCAATGTCTCCCAAGTTACAATTCTTTTTTCTGCCTTACAAAAAATAATTCTTAAGGATGTAGAGCCAAAAATATTAATAAGTTAGCTGCAGGTCCCTTAGTTTAAAAGGCTTCGAACATATTATATCAGTTAACACAGTATTCTGTATTTCAAGATCTTCACATGTGGAAAAAAATAAGGAAGTAATTGTAAAAGTCATGCTCAAGTATTCAAAGAGGTTGTCATTCCACATTTATATAAGCTAAGCCTAAGTCTCTCCGCTACCATATTTTCCCTTTATTATGTTTTTCTTTCTTGGAGTGCTATATAATACTGAGGGTATGTACACAAGGCACCATACAGTTAGTCCCTCATTGTGTGAACAGGAGCATCTTGGTTGTAGACAACATTCCATGTCTTTCTGAAACAGAGAATACCATGACTTGGACCTGTCCCTGGATATTTGATATACATACAGCCTAGCAATATATATCCCCATTTTTTCTACTTTAAAGCCAGGATATTCAGATAGTTTTTTTCTTATTTAATAATGCTTATACTATTACAACCGAATTAATAGCTAGCTGTAGCTAAACTGATTTAAAAAAATGCTTCAAAAAATTAAATACTTCCTTTACATAATTTCAATGTTCCCACTATTTACTACAAATACTGGAAAACAAATCTTCATTAATAGAAGAAGTATTACTGTATTACTAGTGTGACAAAAAACCCAAACACCAAAAAAAAAAAAAAAAAAAAAAGAGATTTCTGCCTTCTCCCCAATAAAAATGAGCCTACGTTTGGATTCAGACCTAATTCTTCCTGATGCTTACTGTAACAGTGGAAACACTTTCTTCCTAAGTTGCTATGCCAACATCAACAACGAGGAAAGATACTGGAGAGATTCCCAAAATGTAAATCTTGTTTTTCTTTAGTTGTTCAACCTTAAACTATGTGGTGAATTAAACTTTCTGGAATACAATGTGAAACTTCAATTCTGTATTGTTTTTGCAGAAAAAAAACCCTGTTCTTGATAATTATCCCTTTTTGTCTGATAACAATACAACTCTCAAAAATATTTAATTAATGCTTTTCTTATACACTCGCTGTAGTTTTAAAACTATTTTAAAATGTAAACAACTCCATTCTATATACTTCAACAAAGTATTCAAGGTGGGGTTGTAAAGTCAGACTTACAAGCTGCCATGACAGGTGAAGCTGATCAGGACAGATTTGGTTACAAACACTGTAGCATTTTAACTCTACATAATATGGTTTGGGAAAAGCGAGTGAAGAGAGTCAATTAATGTTATTTGAAGAAATTGAACAAACATCATTATTCCCACAGAAAACATTTAAGCAATGCAGAGAAAAGAACAACAGTCACTTTTGCACTCACCATTCTTTCGTTCGTTGAGAGGAGGTAAGTACTGATTGGGCTGCAATGAGAGTTCCTTAAACTCATGAGCAACTGCTTCGCTATGAGGACTAGGAGCAAGCCGTGTTAGTGATCCAGAGTCGTCCTCAGCGTCTGCTGTCCCCAGGTGATCCATTGTGTTAAATCGTCTGGAGACAGGGAGAGCAAGTGGTCTCTTAATCACACTATCGTTGATAAAATTAATAAAGAAAAAAAAAATCACGTAGACACGTTACGTTTTTTGTTTGGGTTTTGGTCAGTTCCTTTGCACACAAAATTCAACTTTAAAATTATATATACGTTACCTACTGATTTACCACAAGTATTATGGGTTTGCAAAAATATAGTTAAGCAATGTATTTACAAGCATTTTTACAGTCATTTGGTTCTGAGAAGCAGGAGTTTCTCTGCTCACTTTGACAGAAATATTACACAGTGTTAACTCTCAATATGGATGTCCAAAAGCTCCTGTCTTACAGCAAGTGACACAGCCTGTTTATCAGAAAAACATTCTTTTTTTTCAGTAGCTTATATTAGAGAATGCTCAATTAATATATGATAACAAACAAACAGCTTTTAATATTTTGAAGCGCTGTACAACTTTCCTTCAGATCAAAAATCAACTTTGGTATTAATACAGGAATTCATACCACCAAAGAACTATATTAGAACTAGTTAATCTTCAATCTGTCCAGCAAGGAAGGCTTTTTGCTATGAATTTTTTCAAATTAATTTTACTGTACACTAGCTACTTATTGTAAAATACTCTACAGAGTGGAATAAAAGTCCCTATTTATTATTTCTTTCCTTTCTACCATTAATGGGGTACTTAATCTACAGTGAGGAGAGACGGAAACATGAATTACTGATACAGACTTTTTCTAGCTCACAGAACTCTGAAATCGTTAAAATGTCAATAAATCAATATGGACTTCAATGAAGTCCATCCCTGGATTCTTGGAAACTCGAACAATATGAAATATTAACAATTCATGAAGATCCATAAAACTGAAGAAATGTCTTATTATTGTTAAATTGTTTGCTTATTTTTAGTTATTTTTCTTAAGAGACACTACTGCTTGCCCATACTCAACCTTAAATTTCAAACTTCAGGTGTGCTGAATGTAAATACCACATGTGTTGGGGTGCATATTTAAAGGTTTTTAAAATGCAACATGTGTTTCAATGACCATACCCAAAATATTTCAAGTGTTACTTGATATTTTAAAAAACACCACCATGACAAAAAATGATCATGACCACCAAAGAATGGCCTACACTACAAAAAGGGGTAAAGAATCATGTTGCTGAAAGTGCCAATTTAAAAATAAGACATATAAGCAAGTACTGCTTGATATATACCTCAGTAGAACAATTATGATCAAGTGTATATTTTTCATTATTTTCCATAGTTACCAATTGGTGCTTTCACATTAAATGAAGACACATTAACTTACTGTTATGCAAGATTTTCTTCTTTGTTCTTCACTTTTAGAAGCATAATTTACCAGCTCTCATTTGATTTCCTGACATTACACTCTCCTCAAACTCCCACTCACCCATACAAATTAAGTACATTATTAAAAAAGCAAGTCTCTTCAGAGCAGAATTTAAGTGAAAATTTAGCTGCTTATCTGCTCATATTCA
The DNA here is from genome assembly GCF_900496995.4 of Aquila chrysaetos chrysaetos. Taxonomy (NCBI): domain Eukaryota; kingdom Metazoa; phylum Chordata; class Aves; order Accipitriformes; family Accipitridae; genus Aquila; species Aquila chrysaetos. The sequence continues at coordinate 12,048,248 of NC_044028.1, read as the reverse complement.
CAGCATTTTATCCACAATGTATTACCTGAGTTATGTCTTAGAGTCACTTTTCAAAGAGATTAAACTACATGAGCTGTATTCATGCCATTAAATCCATACGAAATTAACAGAAACACCTTCTTGTACTAAAGGTTTAACATTTATTATGCTGCATGTTAGCTTTGACTAAGTGTTTTCCCCATGACAGATAACTAAATATCTTGCTTTACATTAAACCGGTTTAACTTCCATCACTTCTACAACACACTGCTAAATGTCCATTTCTTAATTTTCATTTCAGGAATATACGTGAATGTGGTTTTATTGTCCAGATTCAGCTAAGAACAAGGCATGCAAGAATTGTATGCAACACATTAAATTATACTGATTGCAACATTGCAGTGCAACTCAAAAAAAGTTGACTTCTCACACAAAATATGCTTAATTTGTGATTTGAACCTGATTAAATCAGGTTAGAAGGGACCTTCTGGAGGTCATCTAGTCCATCCCCCAATCTTGAGTAGGGATACCAGATGCCCAGGAATTTGTCTTGTCAGGTTCTGAGAATCTGCAAAGCTGGTGAATCCACCACCTCCGGGTAACCCCATTATGAATGCCGTGCCCACCTCTTTCAAACAGAGCTGCTTCTACTGCAACCTGTGACTGTTGCCTCTTGCTATTTTGCCCTAACACAGATGATATTGCTGATTGCGACTCTCAGATCCCAGTTTTTACTGTGGTTTCATACAGTACACGAACTTGATCATCAGGAAACCTCTAAACTGAAAGTTCTCCAATGCAGAACCTAACCCTGATTTGAAAGTTTCCAATTCACAGTAAAGTCTCAGATATTGCAAATTCCTTGTCTTAGATCTTTTGGATAAACAATTTTAACCACTAAAAATAAAGTTGTTAGTAAAAAAAACCTGTAGCAATCCTAAACATCTACTATTTATCAGTTTATCATCCTTTACCATTACAGAATTTCACAGGAACAAGCCTCTAGGAAGGAAAACTGAAACAGGTTGTAGCATGCACATTGAATAACCACAGCTGATGCCTCTTTTGCTTCCTCAAGCAGTTGTCTATACTGATTGACAAAGCAGGATGAGGTCACTGTACACTGTTACAGAAAGCCCTCTTTCAATTTTTTGCTACAAGGGTGCTGAAAGCCTATAGGCTGTTAAAAATCTAGGTTTTTTCCAAAATGATCTTTTAATACTAGAACAACTAGAATCTCATTTCTTTTCATTTTTACTGATGAACTGCTACCATATCAAACTACGGAAATATTTTTGAGCTTAGAACAATGAATTCTCTTGACCTTCCCCCAAAAAAGAAAACACATACCTCCACCCAACATTTGTAAGCTTTTTTTGTAGGGAGGAAAAAAAAAGTCAGTGACCTACATCATCAAGATCTGGCTCAGATACACTATGATCAGTGACAGCTCCTTCCTGAATCAATGAACAGAACATCTGAACAATACTATAAAGATGACAAACTGAAGAATAGTAAAATATAAACAATTAATTTTATTCTCCTCTCTTGTTCCATTGGCATCTACAGGAGAATTCAGCTGTTCAACTTTCTAAACAGAACTTTAAAAATTAGCATGCATGAAATTACTAGTTTGTCTTAGGCATAAGGTTTTCCTTATTAACAAAGTAATTCTGAAACTTAAATAAAAATAATTTTGATAAATACCTTTCCAAACAAACAAAAGAAATAAACAAGAAAAAAATATATCTCTATGAAAACAACATCTTTTTACACTGTTGTATGTATGAGATGATAAACCACTACTATTTTTTAGCATGCTCATTTTAAATGCTAGAGAAGATGCATACAATTGCTTTATCATCAGGTAGAGGTTACAACCAGCAGCATTTACTTCACTTGAAACTAGACTTAAGATATGCAGAATATCTCCCATCTATCTTCAGTTTTCAAAAGCTGTATTTCATTCTGACATTTCTAATATAACTGATTGTTTGGACATTAGCAATTCAAACACAAAAAAAACAGTAGGAGAAAACATTAGTTCACCTTGATTAAAATCAAACCCTGTACAATAAATAATTTATCATAGAATCAGAGTGGTTTGGGTTGGAAGGGACCTTAAAAATCATCTAGTATCCAGTCATCATGTGCAAAAGTGAGAAACTTACCTGATTTAGAATTTAATGTACCATGATACTATCATATTTTATATTAAAGATAACACATTTGCCTCCCATTTCTCATTTATTTGAAACCTCCTCTTCAAATCTTGAAGAATTACTTCATATTTGCCATCTGCGTTTACAGATGGTAACCATTATCTATGTAACCCCTGACTTCAAGCAGACCTGTACAGAAAAGTGTATTAATAACATAACTGAAACTCAACAGTAAAAACACATACAGGAAAAATACAATTAAAAGAAATCCATACTATTAAAGTATCAATGTTCTACTCTGCATCATCTAAGAAAGCACCATTTTATACAAGGCTAATCTGACAGACAGAAATCAGCTGTCACTTCAGGGGTTTCCACTCCCTTCCTTGAAACTAAGACATCCAAAAGTTTATTAAGTTGTATGAACCATAATTTTATTTGGTATGAAAAACATTTCTACTTACAAAGTGTTGGATAGTATAATACCATCTTATTTGTAGCAACTAAAATAAAACTACTCCACTCTTCCAATAGTCCCAAACGATTTCAGGTTTGGGTTGTTTTTTTTGTTTGTTTGGTTTTTTTGTTTTAAACACAGAATTCAGCAAAATGTTTAAGAGCAGTAAAGTGAAAACTAGAACAAAATTATTTTCCTACTTAACCTTCAGAATAGATTATGAAAATAGAATATGCACCAGCACTGCAAGCAATGCTTCGGTTCACATTTATCTGACAACTACATAGAAAGAGCGTTCCAGTACTCGCAAGAGAGAACTCCTGTACAGTGTATGAGTCTTATGTAAGCGTTCTCACAGATTGTAGGTGGTTGCTATCTTTTCTTAACTGCTGAAGACAAACGCTTCTTTTATTTTTAAACATTTTATCTTCAAAAGACAAAGTATATTTCCTTAGAAAAATCTTAGAAGGGGAGAAAATACATACTTCCCTGCCACTTGAGACACTAGAACTGGTATTTTATTTGGCACAAACTGTGAAATCTGGATGACACTTAGGTAGTAAATCAGATTTTAGAAATCTGCTGGAAAAAACAGGTCAAGAATCACAGTGCATTCAAACTCTGGCCAAGTCAAATGGCTGACCTTAACATTGCTCACTCACGTAGATCTGCAAGGAACTTAGGTCAGTATACACAGTGCAGTATCAAATTATTAATAGTCACACCAGATTATATATTAGCAATACCAGGCTCCAGTACAGAATTTATTACAGAATCATGGTGTGAACATCAGCAGTCAAATCACCTAGGTTTAAGTTTCTCCATTTATGAAACTCAGTAAAATTTTAAATTGTATAGCTAGCAGTTTGTAATACACCAGAGTCTTTAGTGGGAAGAATACCAGAATTGCAAAATGTTGGTTTTTTTTTTTTTTTTTTCCTTCTTCTTCAGTGTGTCAGGAAACAGTAGAAGAGACACTTAAAAAGCTTAAGCACTGCATCCATCAGGTTAGCTTAACACTTGCCAGGGAAGGTCATTTGCATTACACTCTTGGATCTCTTTGTCAATGCCTAGAAAGACTTTAAAATCTGTACAGGGGGGATGATGATCTCTAACACTATAGTGGTTAATATGCATTTAGGGGACTGTTACAGTTTCAAATATTACTTCAATTTGAACAGTAAGCATTAATGATTTGTATCTGAGATAATGTGCTAAGTGACAATATGAGACTAACTTGGCAACTCCTCCTTCCATCTCATAAAAGAAGGGCAAGGACTATGCTTTCAGAATGCAGCCGGCCCGATAGGGCTATGTATGATAGATATGCCTAGAGTAAACTTCCTTCAGACCCTTGGAATGCTCAGTACCTCCTTTCTCCACAGGATCAATACAAGTAGGACTTGGACATCAACATTCAAAATACACAGGAACATTTAGCTCACTGAACAATACGGTAACTATAAGCTAAGAGAGTCATTTCCCAGAGACAAGAACTGGGGATGAAATACCCGCTTCAAAGAGAGGAAAAGACGCAGTATTTTTAAAGGAGGACTCCTCTTGGCATGCTGCCTATCAGCAAGGGATTAAAAGAAAATTAAGAAACAAATAGTAGGGTTGGCTGCAGGAAATCCATCTCAAGTCAGTTCCTGGAGCAATACCAAATCTAGGTGTCTGCTACTGAGACAATAACGCTCCTTAGTCTAGTACATAGTGGTTTCTCTGTGACCTCTAAAATGCAGCATCTTCTATTTGGTAGATAATAGCACATATCATATATGCACAATTTCATTTCAGCTGTGCTTACATCCTATTATACATGTGAGATCTTACGAAATTCCTACATGAAAAACTATTGGGGCTCCCTTTATAATTGTTCTGAATACCTTTTTCTGTATGTCCATACATATTTTTTCCCCAAACTCTAAGGACTACTTATATTTCATTACAAAATCGAAAGACAAATAATAATAATAATAATTAAAAAAAAGCTTTGGAAATACTTACAGAGTGTCTAAAAGCCACTTAAAGCTATTCCTCCAAATCACTAACCTGTCCTTCACACCATGTCTCATATACTGGTGTTTTTAAAATAGTAAAGATGTAAAAAACAAAAAATAACCTTTTGCATTTAGTACTGCAATTTTAACAATAAACTGTTACAGAAAAGTTCTTTTTTTTTTCTTCTTTTTTTTGTTTTCTCAGTAGGTTTCAAATCCACTTACTGAAATAGCATTTAGAACCAGTAAAGATGAATATATGACTGAGTACAAAATGAACAGACATGGAAAGTACATGCTATTAATAATGATCCAGATTATCAGTAAATTAACCGAATATGTTCATCTAATTTATTTTTGACATTCATCAATTTCACTGATTGGAGAAAATGTCTCAAATTGTTTGCCTCTGTTGCAAGAACAATGCTTATTCTGTTGAGATTTATGCCCCTCACTTCGTGTATTCCACAGTGGATTAAAAGACCAACAGACGATTTTCACGAAAAAAAGAGTCTTGAAAACATTAAATCATTTTAGTATTTCACTTCACACAGTATAATGCTGTTCCTTTTCCCAAAGAGACGTAGTGTCAACACTGCTGACAACTCAGTGTTGCTTATAACTTCTGCAGTTAGTTTCTTACACAGCCTCTCTCATTGTAAGTATTTTGGATACAGTATATGAACTTTGAAATTAAAACTGACATTATATTACTACATTGAAAGAGAAATTGCAATCCTACAGTTAAAATACAGTGTTATATTAATGAAGATACATTTTGTGGTAAAATATACCGCAACAAGGATTTAAATCATATGGCTATTTTTACAAAGGTAATTAGACAAAAGCAGAAAAAGATGAGAAATATCAACGGCTGACTAACTATGAGTAATGATCTTGGATTATGCATTATCAAAACCTCACTGTTACTATTCATTTCTTTAAAAAACAGTGTGCAGAAGTATATGACAGAACTGAGGTCCTATCATGCTTCTCACCATATCAGTAATTGGAATGACATGCCTCTTGAAGGAGCACAGAGTCAAGACTGGACTGATAAATATTTCAGATAAATTTCCTCTTTTACTAAATTATTGAGATTAAATTTTTTAACTGTCTACTCTAGCTAAATTAATACCACTGAGCAGACACTAGAAGACCTCCAGAAACTCATTTAACACTTTTGCGTATTTCAATGACAATGCTACACTGAGATTCTCTCTATTAATTCTTAGAAGGAAATCTTAAAGTCTTAAGTCTTTGGACCGATTAAAGTCTGAAAAGAAATAAGCTACCCTAGCAAATGCATGCCATAAATTAGGTAAAGTACAGAAAATTACTTATACCTGGACCAAGGCAGGGGATGAGTCAACAGAATACTAGATGATAAATTCCTTCTTGTACCATCTCCAGGCAAAAAAAAAAAAAAAGGCGCACCTCATTTGTAATAGGAGATGCGGCCTGCTAAATGCAAATTAATTATCAGGTGGAGAGTGTGGGTCTGTGATGAACAAAGGCAGCCTCCTACAGCTCCCTTACAGCATAGGGAAGCTAAAGCTTACCCTGTTGCTGTGTAGGGCCATACAGATGATTTACCTATTTTTTTTTTTCACGTTACTGCCTTCTCAAAACTAACCTATTCAAATAACATTTGGTAGGTAAAGTCTTCTGGGCTTCACGTAACCCTTCAGTGGAAAGGATATAACTCACAGGAATGTTGTGAAGCTTAGTGTTTAAATACTTCAAAGGCCTCATAAAAATAATTGTAATATACGTACTTCAAATATCTTGGTAATACCAAAAATGGTAATTAATGATAGAATTTATCCAAGATGATAAACTTCTTACAAATATTTATAAAGCAAGCCAAGGTTCAATGAGCATAATATTCAAGTCACTAAAACAAAACCAATCCCTTCAGATGGAAGTAATGTTTAAATTGTTTACTGATTATATAAAACTTTTCAAATCTACCATCTTTCTTTAAGAAACAGTTATGAAAATAACTTTGCAGGATGCACCAAAATCAATAAACAAACAGTCTGATGGACCAAACGAAACAGTAGAGTCTAGGATTAGCTGCCTCTTAAAAATAATACACGGTCAACAACCTTCTTTAAAGAGTATGAACTACTTTCCTATTCTCTCATGTGAAAGAGAGACATCGTCACCTAGGTAGCTCTGCAAGCTCTTTAAAAGCAAGCATCGAAGCCAGCACTTATTAATCCATCCGGATAACCCCAAACATCTTTTAACACACCTTCCACTGACACAATGCTTTATAAGTAGAAGGTACATTATGCTTAACTTACAGTACAGTACTGTTTGTAGCACGAAGTTTATAAAGACTTAACTCATGTTGAAAACTCTGCATCACAGTAAGAAGATATGTTATTTCATAAACAACTAAGTCCATCCTTCCTAACAGCTGCTACCTGAGCACTCAGTAGCAACAAGAATTATGACAACAATAGTTGAAAGTATAATAAATGTTGTCCTACGACTTGTCATAAGTGAAGGACTTCCAGATACATTATTCAACAACTTTTTGATCACCTTATGAGCAGACATAATTTGATTTCATCTCATCTTTTTTGTGGATATTCTTAGTCAACAATGCTCATATTGAGGCAATGCTAAGTCATTCAGCTGGATTAACTTGATTAAATAAACACAAAGCTGTTATAGCACATATCCTCACTAGCTCTATTAAAATAAACAGCTTCATAAAAATACTTTAAGCTAGAAAGGTAAAACATGAAATAATATCTTGTTTAGCTGTTACACAAACGCACACACTGCGTATGGAAATATGCCATTTGCAAATGATCAGAAATATCTACAATCCTGGTTTTCAGTCTATGAAGATGATTTTGATTGTCAACATTCTACATTTGCTTTAATACTCTACTAAAATCTAAAATGCCTGTATTAACACTGGCAGCAAATAAATTTAGACTCAGCTTAGAAAACAACACAAGATCAGTTTTATAATACCTAAATTTAGCAAGACAAAGAAACGAAACAAAAAGAAAGCATGCACGTTATTGGTGTGCAAACAAATGATGCTTCTAGTTTCTCATCCTCATGGATCTCGACACATTTAAATTAGATCTCTCTTTTCCAATAAAACATAAGCGACGTATTTCAGAAGCAATTTATTTGAATTCCAATTAAAAAAAATTCAAAAGATCTTAATATCAGTTTTAATATGAAGCACTTAGTAGTAGTGTTCAAATAATTGCAAGCTAAACTCAGATTTACCTGCCAAAAAGCAAGTTCAATTCTTCTGGTCTATGACAGAACTTTGTGGAAGGAATTAGGAAGATAACACATGCTCCATGATTTTCTGCAGCCAGCACACATAAACAGTGTAGCCAGCAGAATCTATTTATGTAATTGAAGTTGACAACATATTTAAAAAAAAAAAAAAAAAATCAAAACACAAGTATTCATTTTGGTTTTATAAAAGCACTTGATAGCTCAAGTCTGGAGTAAGGGTCAAATATTTATACGAACACATCATACGACTGCTAAACATTTTAGTGTCATGTCCTAGAAGTGGGCATTTATTAAAAACAAGGAAGAGAAAATATACAGAGCTTTTTAGAAGAGGTGTTCTGACAGTTCAGAAAATAATTAATTAGTAACTTTTATCAATAAATGGTTCATAATCTTCAATAATTCCTTTATGTGTTCAGAGTCCTTTAACAGCCAAAATCCTGATCTTAAAAATGAATGTTGGTAGAGCATCTAAGGCATTTCAGAAGAGGTTAAATTACTCCATGATTTCATTTGTTTGCTTAGCTACTTCAAGATGTTCCCATTTATGACTAAGCTGCAGGTGCTATTCTGTTTATTTTAGTGCCTGTAAACCAAGCCCTTGAATTGAACAAAGCAAGGAAAGCATTAGGATTCAAGTCAAAGAGGAAGGAACTGCAGGACTATTTCCTGTTGAACATGCTACTTTATACCTTGCTTCATAAGCATGACTGAACATTACACAATCATTTCTATAAAACGAAATTTGTTGAAGAAGATATACTTTGCTTCTTTTTATTTCTATACATTGTTACAGATATTAGCAAAATTTTATTATCATAATTGGTGTACCAAAGACTGATATTTGACCTCTTAAAAAAATACAATGAACTTCTATAGGACAGAATTTAACTTATTATTCACATTCAGCAATAAACTAAATGCTAATTAGACATGATTTCAAAATAATGTAGCATAATTAGGGATTATTAGCAACTTCAACTTAGGGGATCTTGCAAATATCAAAATGATTATGTCTGAACTGCAACTCACTGCACTCATGCAGATGATACTCAGTTAAGTAGTCCCTATTCATAACCTTAGGACAACTTAGAAAACCTCTCTTTCACAAACCTTTTGCTGCATATTGACTTGTACCAACACAGCTACTTTCAGTTATTAACAATGCAAACAATAACTTGAATTAGCTCCCATGGAAACCAGTCAACTTGTTGCTCTTAACTTCTGAAACTAAAACTTGTAAAGTTTAACTTGCTAAGGGATGAAAGAAAAACTTAGAAGGTGACAGATTAATGTTTAAATTAAAAAAGATAAAAATCAACTTTCTGTACATCTTAAGCAGCAGCTATTTACCATGTGTTCTTTATTTGATTTATGCTAAGTGCTTAGAGTTCATCTAAAATATTCTCTTTTCTGTTCTTTTCTTATTTATATCACATAACCACCCTGTACAAAGCATGGCAGAGCATTATGATATGTATTTAACTGTCCCAAATGACTGGTTTTACTTTGCAAGTTATTAGAAGTATTTAATCTTCTCCTCTATTCTATTTCCTTTAACTAGAAAGAAAACAGAGGCCTAGTACCAAACGATTAACATGTCTGGTTTACAAGTTCATGGGACGAGCTCTTCTTTTCAACAATTCAATTTACATTGGATGACGTGACACATTTTGAATAGCAACAAAAGTACGATTAAGGGCTAATTAAAGAAGGTGATGGAAGTTTTAAGATTATTTTTTTATAGTTCTGCTGTCCTGCTTAGACAAAACCATTGGGTAAGCTGCAACCATAAGATTTTGAGGGCTCTCCTAGCGCTCCCAAAGATAACTCACAGTTAGCTACATACATTAAATACATGTATTCATCACATGCATGCTGTGTGGGTACGAATGCTCATCTTTCTCAACTAACAGAGGCAGTGACACAAAGTTTTGGCAGTCCTGTAATACCACTTTATGCTATCACCAACTCTTCTACTCAATACACGTAAATTATTCTCCACTGTATTTGTCATTATCTTAGAATCAGAATGAGGTCAATATACTTCTCATTTCTTACAGCCAAAGCTGCTACTGGAACTGGGCAAATATGTTTATTTGCTTGGCTTAGAAGTATTACTTTCTATTACAAACTTTTAAAAGCACTTAAAAGGGAAAGAGCACAGTTAGTTTATCACTTGTATACCAGCTATCATTTAGATTTGTGGCTTCAGGAGGACCTCTTGCTCCTCAGTCTTCAACTGATGCCTTCTCCAAGTTACACCTACCAACATAGCAGGGTTAAAGAAAAGTTATTACACCTTATCTGGAAGCAAACAGAACAGTGTCACATTACATTTGGTTACAGTGAACCACTGCTCAACTGCTCATATCCCACATTGTATTAAGTGACCTAATTTTTTATACAACACTGACAAAAGGTCAGAACGTGAATGCAGTTACATCACTTGTAATAGATTTACACCTTGCAGTACCTTCCCAAGAATTAAAGTGGGCTTTTTTATAGATCCAATAAGGATGCAGACTAAAAGAATGCTAAATTCCATGCAATCAAGCACAGCCTTTCAGGTAGGAAAAAAAAAAAACCAAACCACAACCCCCCAACCCCCAGCTTCCTAAACATTGGAAATTAAGCATGAAGATAAACAACAAACATAGTATTATGACTTTAACAGAAAAATAAATTTTGTTAAAGACAAAATAACACTCTTTACCAAACAAAAGCCGAACTTTTACTTCTCAAATCAAGAACATTTCTTCTAACAAGGCCAATAATACTCTCTGTGAACAGGGTAAGACCACAGGAAGGAATATCACTTATTGTTTCTTTATAAACACAGAACCAAGATTGTAAGTGATCAAGCTTAATCCCCAGATCAACACCCATATTCTAAAATAATCAGAGAAAGTATGTTATTAGTATGGTGCCTGAAAACTCTAATGTTCTAAACAGTTTAATGCTATAATCCACGGTCCATGCCCTCGGTGCTTTAAGAACCAATTTCTCACGATCTCCAAAGCTAAAATGAACTTGAATTCCATTTTCCATACTGAAATTAGCTAAAGACTAATAGGGCAGAAACTCTGGGTCAGGAGAGTTTATGTTGCCTAAGGCCACTTTCAAAGAAGTCTTATCTGTTAAACTATTGTGTGTTCCAATACTTCATTCCCCACAAAGCTGCTTGTTTAAAAATAAATAAATAAATAAGAGATAGATGGTAACCATAAAATTGTTTACAGTAGATTTCTGCTACACTTAACAGCTGTAACATCTAAATTCTGTATTTCTTGGGATGTTCCCATAATAGAACTTGAAGTGAAAAGCAGCCATTAAACCTTCCCCTTACAAAATGATCATCAGTTATCTCCCTCAGTTACAAAGGGGAGAAAAAAGTCCTGTTTATGCAGAAATGGCAGTAACCAAGAACAAGTTGATCAAGGAAGAAACATAACGGCCTTCAGAAATACTTAAAATCTCAAGAACCACTCAACAGGAAGTTAATAAACATAGAAAAAAAGGCCTCTTGTATTCAAAGATATAAATTTTGCATGCATAGACTTAAAAATGGGAAAGCCTGACTGCAACAAATTATTTCCTTCACTCTGGTAAGACTAATTATTTCCAAAGATCATCTTTAAGGAAAATAATATTTAGAAATTCACGATGAAAGTAATAACACACACACAAAAAATCAATTTAACACTGATATGATGAGTGTAAAAAATGCAGACAGTCTGTACCCACCCTCCCCCCCCCCCCCAATTTAAAGAACAGGATATTTCTGAATTAAAAGGGAAGAAACACTATTACTGAAGTCTGCTATACTAATATAGAAAGCTGCTGTGCAACACTGCCTTATTGTTACAAAACTTAAACAGCTCTTACTAAAGGTTGTTCCTTAATTCAACACAGAACACCTGCCACCACTAGAGTACCTACTTCAAACATTTACAAAAATTCAACTATAGCTATTGACTAATTAGATCCAATAGCATAGTGACTAAATACAGGGCATTTCTGTTAGATCCACCAAGTCCACTTGCAATTGTGCTGACAAAATTACCAGTCTCTCAGATGTTTTTTCACCACCCAATTTCTAGTTATGATGATCCTGTTCACACTGCTGGGTCAGCTGTTGGCATGGGTGCTCCTTATCCACAGAGAGTTCAATCAATCAGCTTAACGAGTTTGAACAGAGTTACCTTTGCTAACTTGGCTAACCTGAACTGAAATGGTTTAGGAGAACAAACCTGAGCAGGCAAACATCTCTGGTAGGGCTGGGATGAGAGGCTCCACCAAAAGACAACATGTATCATCTTAATCATGTTTCAGTAAGTTATGTGGCTGAATAGTTCTCTTCCACATTTGAAGTACATTTTCAACTGAGGGAGTAAGCTTCATGAGCTTCAGTAAGCCAAAAAAAATCCTTAAAACACAGGCTGAAATATTTTTAATGTATTTTCCTAATATCCTTCTGCATAATGCTAATGAAAAAGCTCTTACTGAACATTTCATTTCATGAACACTTCAAAACTAGAGTAACAGTCAATTTACAAACTCATGAGCCTAAAAATACGTCAAGCCATAATTTCTCTCCTACATAATGATTTTATTTGTATACTAGACATTTTCAGTCTTCGGCAGCATAGCAGAAAATATACTTGCTTTAGTATTCCTTCTGATACATAAGACACTTCCATCACTTAACACTCATCAAATGTAATTTATTAGGGTAAGTGTGTTTCAGAACACTTGGGTTAGGTCCATTTACTAACACTAAAACACACAATGTATTTAATAATGAATAAATCAGTAAAAAAAGGCTGAAAGATCTAAGCAATGCCACTCTTTACTCAAAGGTACATTTTTTGAACAGCATTAAAAATATTTTTGCAAAAAAATATACTACAAAGGTTTATTAGAAACCCTGTTGGAAAACTACTGATAATCTAATGAAAGTAAGATATTCATTAAATAGTATCTCGTCAAATATAATTACCATAGCCCAAGTTTCTCTTTTTCTCTTGCCTTATTTTCATTATTTCTTTTCTGGCAGCAGATCATAGTTCATTTCTTCCCCAGATCATTTCAGTACCTGCTTTCCTTCTCAATTCCTCTTCCTGAATTCTCTATTTTTTTTTTTATAACCTCCATCTATCATTAAATCACTTCTCATTTCAGCTTCCACTTTACCCATCAAAAATGCTCTGTATACCATCCTTCCTTAATACATCTTTTCTTCTCTTGACCATGTTCCACGGCCAGCCAGCCAGCATAAGGCTTTCAAAAGCCTACCTACAGATGCCAAGAAGCCACAGACAGATCAAAGAGATGCTACGGAATTCTATCTTTTGGACTACCTTCTGGCCCCATTACTGCCCCAAGTACTTGAGAAACAGTAGATTTAGAACTGTGCCTACGTTCAAGAGCCTCCTCCTGTCAACTATCAATCTGTTTAGTCTGCAGAAAAGGAAAGTACCTTCTAGGGTTTTAGGCATCCTCCATTTCAGATTTCTAGTTTGTCTCCATCTTGCCCCCCTTTGCTCCTGCTCAGAACTTTCTCAGGGCAGAGAAAGATGAACTCTTGGCTGAAGTAGGTTGTTACCATCTGCATTTCACCCTTTCCCAGAGATTCCACCCTTCTGCTCTCCCAGTTCTGCATGATGAGTTTTTAAAATCAGGCATATTTTTACAGGACCTGGTAAAAGAGCAGTCAAATGGTTAAACTGGCAGAACAGAGGAAGGGTGGAACATCTGGCAGAGGAAGGAGGGAGTCATTAACCACTCAACTTAGATCCACCACCACCGCCAGAACAGTTTGCCTCACCATGCTGATCCAATTGCAGAAGAAATCACCAATTACACTATGTTATTCATAGAAGCAAAGAAAGTTGGTTGAAACTGTCTACAGATGCAGAGTGAATTATTTAAAGCTTGATTCACATTGTAAGATTTAGCATTCCTATAACCATAAAGATCATTTACATTTTGCAGAAACTGATAGCATTTGCTCTATAAACCCTTTACCTTACACCAAGTGAAAGTATTTGAGTGCTGCTGTATTGACATTATCGTAAATAAGCATTACTGTAAATAATCCATACAAATTCAGAAATAATTAAGACTGTATAATAAAGTAGTAACTTCTCACGAATTAAGTATTTACTAGAAACAGAGTACGTGAGCATTACCCTCATAAACCAGATATTAAAATCCTTCTGCTGTACAGAAAGTCCAAATGAAATTACAGTATTGAATATGTTAACTAGAAAATGGTGAGGTTGTCAGTCATTCCTAATTTCACACAGTTGTGTGATGATGATGTGATTATTCTCAATATTTACCTAAACTATATAAGCCAAACTACAGAAACATTGGAAATTTTTAAAGAAATAACAGCAAGTCCCAAATAAACGACATGTTAACTGATCAACTTTGCTTTTGGAGCAATTCTTCAGTATTCCGTGATAGCGAGTATTATTAGTGCTTTCAGTACTTGCAAATTGTATTTAATTTTTGGATTTCTTACCTGAAAAAACTTCAAGGTTTGCAAAAATACATTAATCAGTATGAGTTCATGTACTCCTCTGGAGTGCAAGCATCAAATTCTGCAATTTTACTAAAAAAATCCACTTTGTATTAGTGAAATACTTAAAAATGAGAACTGACATGCAAACACACAGCTTCATTGTCAATTTTGCATTCAATTTCATAGCAAATGCTGCTACACAGTGAATGAAAGTCTGAATTTATCTGTCTTATTTTCTTACTAGGAGTGTACATAAATTTATTTCCTTCTGTTGGATGTGAAGCAAGCACAACTGAGAGGAAAATGTGTGAACAAGAATATTGCCATCCAAAAAAATTATTTTATTGATTTGAATTAATAGAAAATCTGACACATCACTACAAAATGGTGTTAAGAGCTGATTCAAAAAGATTTTTAAAATTATTTCCTAATTCACAGGCTTACAAGTCTTTAACGAAAACCTTATAAATATACTAAGTATACTAAGTATATTTATAGACAGTATAGCTGTACAAAGACTACAACTTACATATTGAAAATCATTAGCAAAACATTAAGGCATTTCTTTTGGTTACCTGTCTTGAGTTGTATTTTCCGTGGAAAGATATTTTTAAGATGATATTTTTTCAAGATATTTTTAAGGTGATATTTTTTAAAGAGAAAATCCTAAAAAAATAACCTAGCAAGTAACATGATATCATAATGAAAAAACAAACGCTCCAAAATAGTTGATTTATTAGTCCACTAAAAAACTCCTAAAATAATACACAAATGGTACAATTCAGACCGACCATAATGAACATAAAGATCCCATTAATTTCTGTATAGTAATCTCAACATACGCAGCAAGCTCCATTTGCAAATTACACACATTCCAAGGCCCTCATCTGCCTGATTACCACCAAAGAAAGATTACAAAAGCACAAATACAATGCTTTGCTTTCACACTTCCAAAGTCACTTACATACAAGAATAAAACAAGCTGAGAAAGATGGCTAATTCACAACATACAAAAATATTGATAATACACAAAACTTGTGCAGCATTTTAAAACAAAAAATGAGATTAATGGTGATGTCACATGTTCTCTCAGGTAACGTTTAAGTATAAACCCTTACTGAGGCCGTAATTCAGAATTTACACTGAATACCTATCACTGTAAAAGAGATTACCTATACACAAAATTGCAGCTATAACACTGTGGTGCAAGAAGAAATACATCCACCACAATGACATTTATACACAGATTCCTTTGCTTATGTTAAGTCACAACTATTACTTTCCTAAAGCTTTACTAACATGTGGTTCTAAATCCTGAAAAGCTTTAAGCATGTGTTCAACTTTGTGTAACCCATTTAGTCTCATAAACACATGCGTAAAGCTTTGCTGGATTACAACTTCACCAAGCAATGCCTTTTCATTTTTAAAGAAGGGGAACAAAATTAAGGATTTTGCCAGCAATACAATTAGACAGAGTGTCAGTAACTGGAATTCTATGTCTCTTCTATTTTTTTTGTGTGTAGGAAATACTGAGAAACTTGCCACTTCATGAGATGTAAGAACCATTTATGGGTATTAACTGGACTTTACTGGAATACACTTAACAACTTGAACTCTATTTTAATGAGGTTCTCTGATGAATTTTTATGAGCTACCTTTTTTACATTTATAATAAAGAATGACTGGCAAACTAATTTTAATGTCTCTAGAATTTTTAATCAAGTTTTCAGCAACTGTTCCCTAGCCTTCCAGCAGACTTCTAACATTGGAAACAAAATGTGGAAATAAAAATACAATTGTCTATCCTTTTCAGGGATATAAATTAGGGCTACTTATCTTGTAAATTCACAGTTTGAGAAGGGTAGAAAACCAGTGGGTTTTGTCTTTTTGTCTTTATTTTTAGTGTTTCGTTCATTTGTGTTTCACAAAGTCAGTGTGAAGATCAAAAATGAGCTTAACTATGACTTCTCTCTCACTTTGTTGCTTTTGGCGTCATGCCCAGGTTTAAGCCAGTTTTCAAACATTTAATTAATGGCTTTAGTCAAGTACCCAAATATGAAATCTTAAAATACTGTCTACTGAGTCAACGATCACAGAGATTCAGTTTATTGCACAAGTGCAAAACTGTTATATTAACATCTGGATTTAATAACAGTAATCTGAACACTTTAATAAATTCTGTAATGTGCATTTGCTTTGGAGTTTCAGGATATGGAAGATTTTTGTGGCTGTGGCTTTGACAGAGCCTCAACAACCCTGAAGAGTAGTTTTACAGCAGCTGTCAATCTTTACCACTGAAGAAAAGTCTGAAAAAGTTTTATTCCACAATTAATATTTTGCAGTTTAGGCTCTTGAAATTCAGGTGATAAAAAAGCTTAAGAAACAATGCCAGGAATACTGGTTCACTGTGCTCAATGCAGCACAGAGTAATTTCATTTAAAGAAGCAAACATGAAACATTCATGGTTGTGAAGTGCAAATAAGCTTAATTTCAGTTGTTGATCTCTTTTTTAGGCATGCTGCTAAAAAAGTTGCAGATACATTCACAGTAAGAAAGAAAGGTTGCCCATTTACTAAACCAGGACATGAAGCGAACGGGTTTGCTAAGTCTAATCAAACCTGCTCTTCTTCATGTAGCCTGAATGCAACCCTAAAACACACCTTACCTTCAGGTTAAAGGAAACTCCCCTATATTTAAGTGTTTCCAGTTGCTATTTTTTTGCCTAACACTACAGTTCTGGGGTTTGTTGGAATACATCAATGCTCCAGATACATACCACCTTCTGTGTATATCCAGGAATTTTTGTACGTCTTGCCGTTCTTCCATTCTCTGGAGCAGTTCTTAGCCATGAAAGTTGTGTGCAGTGTCTGGCTTTTTCTGTAGAGGTGGAGCCAATGCTCTGTTTCATCTTAGAGGGGCCTCAGCAGAAATTATCAAGGAGGCTTTAAGCTTGATGGTCTGTCTCGGTTATTCTGAAAATAAAGCAATGCCTCCCACCCCCCCAACAAAGCCCTTTTTCCCATACAAAAGATGGGGAGGGAGGGAGCAGGATCAGAATTTTCACCATTTTGGTACCAGCTGAACATCAGAGACACACAGTTCCAAAACTGAGAATGTTTTAGTTGACATAACCCAAGTTCCTTATTTTACTAAGCTGCTTGAGTCCCTTCCTAATACCTACTGAAATGGAATTTTATCAACACCCATTAAACATTCTTGGTTACTCCCTTCGAGAAAGAAGTTTCCTCTCCTCATCTATAACTGGATTTATTTAATCAAAACATGTTGGGTCTGGTGGTACTTTGGAAGTGCTGTGCTGTTAACTGCTCTGGTGCTATGTTGGTACTAGCCTGAGTCTGTAGAATAATTGTTAAAAATAAACACAATGCTACATAGGCCAAAGTTTCACCTACCAATATCAAAACTATTCACATTTAGAAAAAGTCTAACATAATCTGTGAAGGCTTGCAAGCATGACAGTCTTTTAAAAAAGAAAAAATATTATTTAATCAACATACGAATATTTAAGTAAAAATTCTAAGAGGTGATTGAAAACCACTCATATCAAATGGCAAAGCAAAAACATCACAATAACTTGCTATTAGCTTATGTAACACATGTACTATATATCCCCGAATTCCTGTTTGTATGAGAACGTATCTCTTGGAAAACCTTCCATTTTAACAGGATTATAAAACCAGCATAATTTAAAGTGATAGACTGCTCACTAAAAAACAGCAGCTTTATAAAAAACTCTGTATTTATAAAGTTTTAATTGTTTTATGAAATAGTGCTTACCTTGTATCTCTAGCCTCCTTCTATAGTGTCTGTTTCAGCACATTTCTGGTCAATTGGAAAGCAAAGATAGGAAAAACAAAAATCACAAAAATGTCACGAAGATTCTTTATTTTAGAAATTACATATTCTATTCCACCTCAGAAATTAAAACCTTACGAATACAAGTTGCTCTCAGTTTTGTGATGTCACAGTATCTTATTAGGTTAAAAATCCTTAAACTAATTTCACTATGCTCTAAGCTCATTTTTTAGCACCTTTCATATTACTACTCAAATTCTAACATACTAATTATTTGTCTTTCCAGTTACCTCTGGCAAGAATAATAGTGCTAGAGGTGCATCACCCACTCCTTTTAACTCAACTACAATACAGAAGACCAGCCCTAGCTCCTTCAAGTCCATCTTGCATAATTCCTTAGAGCTGAAATGTCTTCACACTTGGAATTATATCTATGCACTATAACATCATTTAATAACAGAAATCTATTTTAGTTTTCTATAGATTCTAATACAAAGGAACCTTTATAAAGAAAAAGAAAAGGAAACCATTCATAACCACATTTTGGCTTTTTGCTACGACAACAACTCAAACATATTTGTTCCGTCAACAACATTTCATTTATTAGTATATTTTAGAGTATGTGTGTACATATACGCATATACAGACACATATGATTATGCCAATGTAAAGCTACTGCATACTAAATTTAGAAAAGTTAAAAAAAAAAATCAGTTATCTTTAAGGCTGGCATTTATTAAATGCTGTTTCATAGAACATTAATGAAGTTTTCCAGTTTTGGTTTTGAACCTGTAGGTATTGGCCTAAAAGGTCCCATACAACGCTCAGCCTCACAATGTTGCTTTTGCTCTGAGAGATGAATCCTAATAGATAGGGTTTTTCTTATTTTAAAGCTTTGCATGCCTAAAGGCTGAAGGTGATGTTATGGTTTCTATACATATCAGTGAAAGAGGTTAAAAATTAAACATGTCAAAAACCAAACCAAAACACACGAGAAAGAGGTTACAAGACGGAAATGCCAAAAAGGCCTAAAAAAAGAAATGGCCTACAATAAAAGGTATTCCCTCTTCCTTCCAGTAATTATTTAATCAGTAATTTAAATGCCATTTAAAAAAAAAAAACAAAAACAAAAGCAAACCCACAACTAAGTGTATTTCCTATCTAATGTCATATTAATTCATAATTTCATCAATTATCTAATTTGATTTCTAGGCTAACAAGCAAGTGCTCCAATTTACTGAACACTTTACGCATATAAAAGACAAATTTGTCTGAGTATCTGTGTATTAACCTCCACCTTTAAAGCTTTTTTTATAACAACTCATTCAACAGAATCCCACAAATTAAAAATGGTAAATATTAAGGTGATTTTCATGTTCCTGTATGACTGCTCCTAAAAATTCACCTGTATCAGTAAGTTCAGTTTACTGCAGTTCTCCAAATGCAGCCAAATCATGAAAGTTGTTCTGCACTTCCAATAATGTACTAAGGATTTTCAGCTTCCAGATGTTTTTAGTTTCTTAATAACTGGTGTGATTACCAGACAGCACTCTGTCAAGTTTTAAATGCAAGTTATACCACAAAATCATAATTTGCCCTAACTAATTACACAGGAAAGAAAACTTCAGAAAGGAACTAGTTAAAATGTCAAACATTAAGAAAATAATCTTATGAAATGCCAGCTGTGCCTTTGTTGAGACCTTTAAAACATAAATTTTCAAAACCTGGGCATTCTTCCATCATAAAGGGAAAGATGTAGTGGGAGGAAGAAGTGTAATCACCTTCCCATAAACAAGAACTTCAGAACATGCTGTACTCACAGTACAGTGTAAGCTGTTTTTTTTCTTAAAAGGTGACTGATGTTAGTCTAAATCTCTTAGACAGTGACAGCAAAGGTATGAGATTTCACAGTGCTGTTTGTGAAATATGCATGAAAAGACAATTTTCTGACACTTACTCGACGATTAAATAAATTATTCATTTTAAATCCTGTAGTTTTTATTTCAGCTATACTGCCTGCTGCAGTCCTAGTATTATCTCTTGACTACGCTGAGATAGCATAACAGCAGTTTTCTGCGCTACATACTTAGAAACCAATTAAAAAAAACACATATAAACGGCATAAAGGCAAATGTATTTGCCGGCACAAAGGAAAGGCACTGCAGCACAGCTCTGTACCTTGCTCCCTCCATTCTGCGGAACGTCAGTTTCACAAGTGTTAACCGATTTACGTGCATCTGAGATACAGATCTGTGCACACAACTGCTGCAAACCCACTTGTTATTTTCCGCAGAAAGCTGATTAACCAAGGGCCATCTAAAAGCTATGTATTTCATAAACAACAAACCAAACGCTTTAACAGTCCCCGGCCTAAGGGCAGCCGCTCTTTTAACAGGTAAGCGAACCTACGCCGCAGTTGCATGGCTTGGGTTATCAAGAGCAGAGGTCTCAACTTCATTGCTTTCAACAAGGAAAAGCTTTCATTTCAATGCACGTATTTTTAAGGCCAGGCCCTGCAGTTACGCCTTTCTACCCACAGGCCCCGTACCTCACCCAGGAGTCAGTGTACCTCACTAAAATAGTAATAATAATAATAATAATAATAATCCGTGACCGCAGTGCAACAGAAGGACAATCTATCAGCGTGAGCGCGGCAGAAGCCGAGCTGGGCAGGGGTCCGGGGAGACGCACCCCAGAGCGCGATGCGCGAGGTGCCGGCAGCAGCACCCCCGCGCCGGGCTGACTCCACCTGCGCGGCCCCGCGGGGCGGGGGAGCCCCCGCAGAGAGGCCCGGCAGGGCTGAGGTCCCCTCAGCCGCCGCCGCCACCACGTCCCCAGGCGCCGGCCCTGCGGGGATCCCGCCCTCCCCCGGCGGGCAGTGTGTGTGTGGGGGGGGGGGGGGGGGCGCCGCTCCCGGCCCCCACCAGCGCGGCGAGCGGGCGGCCGCCCCTGCTGGCGCCGGGCCAGGGCGGCGAGGCGCCCTCCCACACGCCTCAGCCGCCTTAAGATGGCTCTGGCTGGCGCGAGCGGGCGGCCACCCGCGGGCGGGGCCGTGCCGCAGCCTACCTAGATGGCAGCAGCTGGCTCGCGGCTGCCGCTCACCGCCCTCCGGCCCCTCCGCGGCGGCGGCGGCCGGCCCGACCCCGCGGGCGCGGCACCGCGGCCATCCCGCCGCGTGCCGGGGGCGAGCCGCCGCCGCCGCCCCGCCCGTCACGTGACGCGCGCTCCCCCGCGGACCCCGCGTGGGGGAGCCCGCCCGAGCGGCGGCACCGTCCGCCCCCCACTCACGCCCTCGCTCCCTCGCTCACCCTCGCTCGCCGCCGCCGCCGCGGACATGTCCTCTCGCGAGCTCTGCGGCCGAGACCGCCCTCGGGCGCGCGCCCCGGCGGTTGGCCCGGGGGCGGGGGCGGGGAAGCCGCGCGCGCTGGCACTCTGCGGCGGCCTCACACGTGTGGGAGGCGGGGGGTGAGGGGGCGGGCGGGGGGCGGGCCGGGCCGCGCCGGGCCGGCTGCATCCGGGTACTCGCGCCCCTCACGGCGGGGCAGGTGAGGGGGCGGGCGCTCGCGGCTTCTTGCTCTGCCGCTCGTCCCGGCTGTCCTCCAGGCGCCGAGGGGGCCGCTCCGAAAAATGTTCCGGGGGTCCCTCCCCCAGGGCCTGAGGTAAACCGCCCCCCTCCCTCGCAGCGGCCCCTCGCCCGGTGCCCCTCCGCCACGGCGGCGCCCCGCGAGGGCTGTGACCGCCGCCCGTTCTCCGGCACCTCCTCGCTCCGGACGCACCTGGCCGGCAGCGTCGCGCCGGACTAACCCCCTGCCCCGCGGCTTGGCTCGGGGATGGCAGGGCCCAGCCGAGGGGCCCGGGGCTAGGCGGGACTTACGCAGCGCTGGGGCGAGGCTGGGGTGAGTAGAGCGCACCTCCCCGCCGCGGCGGCACGGCCCGGGCCGGTTCCACAGAGCTTTCCTCCAGGTGCTGCCGCGCACGAATTTGAAATTCGGAGCAAAACTCAGGGCACGGCTTCAAACTTCGGCTGTGCAAACAGACGTAAACAAGATGGGACTCATGTGTTTTCCCTTCAGGCTTAGCTATAAATGTCTGAGGTGACTGAACCTGATCAAACATCAAACCAATCAGGAGGGGAAAAAAAGAAGCATTTCGTAGAAGAGGTTTTAGAAACCTGATGATGTCGCTTGAGAACGTGCAATAGAAAAAATAGGCATTTATTCTGCAAGCAGAATATGAGCGTGCACGCACACAATAATTAGTTTGTTGCATGTGTTGTGCAACATTGTGCTCACAGCAGTGAATACCTTGCTAACAAAAGGACTTTTACTAATACCGAGCTAGTCCATAAGTGTACTGCATCAGGCCCATTATTATGCGACTCTGCTTTTGTTTTGTATTTTTTTAGCTCGCAGATTAAGAACTGAACTGCCACTTAGTGCAACGGTCCAATACAGCTTTTTTATTATTTGCAATTTGCTAGTGTCCAGGAGCTTGCTAGGAGACTACATCATGCTTATGCTACATGGTAACAAAGCAAAACCTGGTTCCCTGCTCCAAGGAGTTTTTCAGTGCATTTGTTCAGCAGGATATCACAGGCAAATGGAACAGATACATGCCCTAAAAACACCCCTCCCTAAACCAAACCAAAACCAGTTTTTAATTTCTTATGGTTTTAAGATGCTAAACAACATTTTTATATGCTTCATTATAGACTAATGCTTTGACATTCAAAGAATCACTTGTTCAAATTATTTAGATGAATTGGAAGGGTTATTATTTGTTTTGCCTTTTTAAACAGGGTATGTATCTTTTACATTCCTCTAAATTACATTTAGCTAATCAGATTTTATCCAATGTCAGCAACAAACTAAAACCAGCAATGACCCAGAACCTTAGCAATGAACGGTGTAAAGATCTCATTAAAACCTGTAATTTGCTCCAGATTTACTTCTGTCACCCTTCAAATAAAATAGTTCAGATGTGAGTCTGCTGTGACAACCAGAAATGTGAACAACTACAAATAAGTACTCAGTTTAACGTGTAGCATCTAATTAATCAAAATAGGATTACAAAACTGTTAAGGTGAAATTGAACAAAACCAATTTATATCTGAAATTTCAGATTTCTAAGAAAATGGGAAAAAGCTGTGTAATGGCACAGAGATTAAGATCTTAGTCCTGCTTTGCCATTACATTATTTGGAGAGGGTCCTAAAACTTTTGAAGCTAAGGCAGAGAAATGATAAACATATGAATTCAGTGGATGTCTATTGAGTCCAAACATCATTTTCTCAGCCTGAGAGAAATGATACTCTAAATTCAGGACAAGTAATTACATAAGACCAAACAGCTATTGCTGTTAACAAAAACAGCAGAAAAAGTAATGGAGATGTACGTAACAGGGAAGTAGGTGAGACTGATAAAGTTAAAAAGAACTGTGCAGTGGAACAACTATAGGAATACCTTTAGTTCAAGGTCTTCTTGCATGGACAAATGCTTTTAACATGATCACAAATTTGTAGAGATTAAAGACGCTAACAGACTGATTCTTATTCAGCAGTATTTGTGTTTTAACACAAATGAGGGATTCAGCTGAACATAGCTACATCTCTTTTACGTATAGTCTCTGAGGACAAATCAATGAGGCTTCATCAGGTCATCTCAATGACCATGCCTAGAACATGTATATTATCTTTGAAAATCACTAAATTTTTAGTGCTGCCCTCTCCTGTAAAATCTTCTAACTTTTTTTATGTTTTGGGAGTAAAAAGTTGGTCTAGAGAGTTCTAGAAAAACTAATAATTAAACAACAACAACAAAATCCTCACCTAAAAATTCAACAGTGCACAGAAAACAAAAGTGATTGGGGGAAAACAGATATATAATGTGAGTTCTAGCAAAGAATTTTGGGTATGAATTTTACTGAAGATCAAATGTCAGATAATTATGCCAAAGAAATTATGTTATGACTTTTTTTCTCTTTTAAATGCACTGAATAACAGGAATATTTGCCATATTAATCTTTTTGGAATGGCTTCCATTCATAAAGAATTCTTTATTTTCTGTTTTCCTGAAAACGCAAGACATCCCTTTGCTGCTTGTGTTGACAGAGTTCAGTCTGCCTCTTCACCTTTTTTTCCTTTCAGTTAGCCAACACAGCTAAAAACCAGAAACATAAAAAGATTAGCTGTGATTTAAGGTGTCCGTAACATATAAATCACATTTCTGTCTTGTATATAAGAATTGAAATGACGTAATTATTGCAGAAATGCAGATTACCGCTTTACAGAGTGTACAGAATATGGCGAAACAAGCATGTACAAGAACATTGTGCAAAAGGGGTGAAATCACTTTAATGTCACAATGCAGTCTAGATTATTCTAGTTATTTCAACTGCTGCATGTATTCAGACATTGCCAATTAATTGATTAGAAGGTTATAGACGTGCTTCATATTATGGAATACCTTGAGTATTCCATGATAAGTAATACTATAGGATACCAAAAACCTGAAAAAAAAAAGTATCAGAGGCAAAGGTGTGTTAAAAGGTTGACATTAAGCACAGTTAATACTCATTTCTTGAAGGTATTTGTGCTTTTTAAAACAACTTGGTGATACTAGCCAGTGAAAAGGAAGACGCATTTAAAGCAGCGAATAACTACTTAAAAACAGTTTTTCCCATAAAATCACTCTATGGAAATTGTCCAGCTCCACACAATAGCTCTTGTCTTTTGAGCACCACCTTTCCTGTCTTGGGCATGAACATGTACACCACTTCCTTCTTATTACAGAAAAGTTCAACTAGAGCACTCGGCATTTGCCTCCAAGAATAACAATGAACTCTATATTCCCTTTCTTACAATAGAAGTAAGCATAAGAAACAGAGGTACAGTGACTTTAACTGCTAGAGTAATGCTGCTGTTTGAAAAGATTGACCTAACTCTCCCTCTGTTGCTGACAAAGTAGTGTCCTGCTGTTAGAAACTGCTAACCATGGAAAACAGACAAATGTCACAATATCAGTATTTTAATATCCAAATTAATGCACAAATAAAAATATTTGTTGTGATTTATAACAAATATGTGTTTCACCATGCAGTTGTAAGCTGTATATTTTAGGAAAGGATTGTTTATTTAATAAAACAATGCAAAAAATTTTTTTAGAAATTATTCAGAAACTACAGATGCTTTTCAATTCTAGTAGAGGCTTTATATAAAGAATTTGATTGTTCTAGAGATGTAAACACTGTGTTCAGATTTGCTAATGAAGACAGACAATTCATTATTTAAAACATAAAATAGAAATATTCTGTAATTAATTTTAAATTAACACAATCATTATCAAATTCACCCATACAGTTTTGTGTGGTTTTACATGTCAAAGTCGTATCAAACACAAGCAGTAGTAGTAGTAAAATCATCAATGTACTTGTCTGAGATGTATCTGTAAAAATCTTACATATGACACCTCGAAGTCATTTGAATTTTTTTCCAAAAGCTTTCCATCAGTTATTTTCTCAAGCATATTAGAAAAGAGGGGGTTTATTATATGTCTTCTAGACCAGCAAGTCCATATGTGGGTTGATAAAGAGAAGACCCTGTTGTCCAGAAATATTAAGAGTATCTTGCTGTCACTCCTGCCTGTATATATAGCTTCATGTGAACATGGAATTTCACTGCTGTTAATGCAATAACCAGTGCATCTGATTGACTAATTATCAATAACTTGCTACTAGTGTTTATAGAAAGATTGTCTCTTA
This sequence comes from Aquila chrysaetos chrysaetos, assembly GCF_900496995.4. NCBI lineage: Eukaryota > Metazoa > Chordata > Aves > Accipitriformes > Accipitridae > Aquila > Aquila chrysaetos. The sequence goes on along the minus strand of NC_044028.1, from coordinate 12,022,263 downwards.
GTGCCTGTATTCTGCAGGTCTTTTAGTCTGTTTTTATTTTTTTCAGATACATAAGTACTTGGTAACTATATACAAGAATCACACTAGCTTTCTGGGGAGGAAATTCATATACACCCCTCAATAAAACCACATTCTGTGTAAACTCTAGCGAAGAATTAAAAAAAATGTTAGTGTACATTTTCAAGTAGTGTTTTTTTGGTTATCCTAATCTTCAGGCATTGTGACGTTCATTTGTAACATCCTTCTCAAGAAAGCACTTGAAGCCTGTATCTGCTAACACAAATAACTGAAGTACTTCATTTAAAACATAGCCAAATTTATGCTATTTAAGAGACAAGCTTTTATTCATAGGTTACCTTGCCAACCACAATCAGCATCCACTCAGATGAAGTGTATCATACAGTTACAGCTCTCTACAAACAGAAATATCATGTAAATGAATTATATTAAACGTAAGAACTTTAATTTATTTTTTGTTATTTATAGGCATGAGAATGTCTTGAAACTCTTAAGAATTTTTAAAATGCTGCTTTAGAACATGTTGGAAATATACCTTCACTGAAGCACTGAAAATAATATATTTGTATACATAAAATCAATTTCTACACATGAGATTAAAATTAAGCATTTCAGAGAATTTCTGTAAATCTGCCTTTATCCAGGAGCACCAGTGAACTACCTTGGTTTTTTTCTGTTCAGGTTGCAATTAGTATATAGGGTGTGAGGGTTTTTGCTCAACATGAATGTTTATTGAATGATTAACCTTTAAGAGGTTTAATTACACATTATTAGAATTCAAATGCTGAGAAAAGCATTTTGTAATACTTATTCACTGCTCCAGGTATTTTTGTCAGAAAGTAGTTCCAGTTTTTCCAGCATATGTATGGGGTATCCACAGTGCACAAAAGAACAATTAACACTGAAGCTCAAGAGAGGTTAAAATACAGGATATGACTACAGAAATTGCTTGTTAGGAAATTTTGATCATGTCCAAGCTAGAGGGAAAAGGAAGATATAGAGGAAACTTTCTAGTAACATTGTAGATGTGGTTACCTTATTTTCACTTTCCAGAGAGATAAATCCCTATTTCTATTTCTTTGAGTAGGTCCTTAAGTAGGGGATATCTTAGCTTTTGCAAATATTTGTCTGTGCTCTTTCATCGTTTTAGGCAGGCTATATCCTCAAAGATTAGGACCACCTGCAAAAAAATAAATGCAGTAATTAGCCTTGGCTCCCAAAGCTAAGTGTCAACTACGTATTTGATGGGGGATCTTTCATTTCTTGGTAGAATTCATTGAGTAAATATCACAATTTTGCCATGTAACTTGCAGGATTACAGAATAGTAGTGCAGTTAGCTTACAATTGAGCAAGCTATTTTGAAACTAGGATGAGAACTATGGCTTCTGTTAGTGTCATATAAATTGTAATTATTATATTCCAATATATTCTTTAAGGGCCTGAGATCAAAATAAGATTGACAAAACATGCTATGCAATGTAAAAATGACTCCTTTCTACAAAGAGGATTCTCCAAAGGTCTTTCTGAGTTATTTCAAATAACTGAGGGGGAAGCGGCTAAGATGGCTTGTTGATACAGTGTTATTTGGATTTGAATAAGCTTTTAACACTCCTGTTGCAAAGGCTCTTACAAAATGGCAGCATGGTTAAAAAGGGGTGGTTCTGTCACAGAGGAACAACTCCTTCAGTTCAACAGGAAACAAAGGATGGGAATGTTTATGTGAAGCGTCCCATTGTGGCTGCTCTTGGAGGGAGGATGCTGGTCTAGATGGACTTTTAGTGTAAACCACAGTACCAGGTCTTATTTCTGTATGACAAGGAAATTGAAAAAGACAGCATTTATCAGCATAATAGCTAAGGAAAAAAAAAAAAACCCAAATACAAAAACCTCCCTCCGGATGACTGGTTAAATAAGTATATAAACCGTTATTAATTTGAAACAGCCATGTTACAGAAACAGTAGGCTGACCTTATCTCTGCCATAACTTTTTTGTATTCTCTAGAGAAACTTACAGTGGGTTTAGCCCAGTGATTATACAGAGGGGACTCAATGTCCAGAAGCAGTGATCCTGCAAACAGTTTTATTCTCGATTGCCAACTGTAGTCATGCTGACCCTATTGAATGGAGCTCACTGGAGGTCATTGGTGGGTTCTTGTAAAAGAAAACAATATTACACTTAGGGTTATATCTGAGAAAATAATTATAACTCATTAATATTGGCTGTTGCTACATCAGGTTGTAGCAGTAACAAACAGCAGTTACTTATATTAATTGTAAATTCAGTCTTGCACTGAAGCTTGAATAGTCTGTCACAAGAAATAGGTATTTATTAATGGCATTTAAATTCTATTTTTTCATTTGTGTTTGATGGTTTAATGTTAATGATGCTAAGATTAAAGCTTAGAACCTATGTTTTTACTTTCTCCAGATTAAAGAGCAAACAAACCAACCAGCAAACATTAAAGGCAAACCTTCATTAAATATCTATGTTTCTGAAAACAGGCAGTTTTTCTGTAGCTAGCTTTTTCTATAGTACCTGAATGGCAGGTGTATCTGTAGCATTTGAAATATTACCATGCACAGCTATTTCTTATATTTTTTTTTAACTGAGTTTTTAGTTTTTGATTTGCTGTATGAATGTTACATGTTATCTCCTCAAAAACAGAAACCAAGACGCAAGTATGGCTCAACAAAAATGGTTTGTTACAATCTGTCAGCTGTACACATAGTCTGGATATATAGTTTATCCAGATCTTTCCATTCTTTTCTTTCCTCTAATCCTCCTAATAGCTTCCCTTTTTTTTGGTTATTTCTTCCTATGGGATACCTGTATCCCCTGTATCAGCCCATTTTGCCTGCATTAGACTTTTCTGCCTGTTTTTCCTCTTGTGTAGATGCAGCCCCACCTTTGAACACGTGTGTATTCCATCTCTGCAGCCTCCTCATGCCTCTTTACTTCTCATCTGCCTGTTCCTTTAAGCAACAGAAAGCATGCCAGAGACTACTGTTCTTTCATGTCTCAGCCATAGTCTTGCAGTTTTGCAGAAACTGGAGACTTGCAGGGATGAGATTGAGTTGACAACAGGAGTCTACTTACCCGTAGGCTGCAGGTTTTGTTGCCTGCTTCCTGTCCTTTTACTCAGCAGCTGGTGGGGAGAAAAAAAGGTGAACAAAGATTAAAAAAACAGTCTCTGTTTCTCTTTCCTCCAGGTATACCAAAAAGAGGGAGAAAGGCTCTGTTGACTCTTGCTACTGCAAAAAATTTGGCTTGGGACATATTCTCATGTAGATGTGAGGTGTAGGTCCACAGCTATTCCCAGGCAGTAGGTGAATATAAATGACCAGGTTGTTAAAGCTATTTTGCTGATATATTAATTTATATGAAACAAAAGTCTTCTTCAGTAGGCAATACTCCTTGCCAGAACAGTGGTGGCCTAAACAGTGGCAGAATGATGCAGCTGCTCAAAGTTTGGGGGCATAGGTAGATGATGGGGCCAGGTAGAATTGTTGCTTCTGTGAGTGCTGAGGCATCTGGAGGGTCACGGAAAGATGTAGACTTAATTTGTGTGGATTTGGGCCAGTGGCTATATGAGAAGCAGTTATTAGCTGTGTGGCTCTAAAGTCTGCTACAGTTAGCCAAGGAGACTTGGGAAGCTTTCAGGATATCCCCTTGGGAAATGTTTTTCTAGACAGCTGAAGATATATTCTGTGGTTCGGCAGGGGACTCCAGAATCTCTAGTCAGTCTCAGCCAGTGGGGAAAAAACCCAAGAAAACAAAAAAGAAGCCCTAGTGATGGTAGCTGTAGTCTTATTTACTGCTATCCAGTAGAGAGACTAGCAAGAAAAGAGTGTAATTTATCACCTTGGTGCCAGTTTAGCAGACCTTGCAAAAACCTTCTGCCTTTTCTGTAGAAATGAAGGAAAAGACCTGCTTTAACTATTGAATATGCCTTTTCTCTCATTGGAAGGCATCTTCTGCTCCAGGCCACATACTCCACAGGACCACCAATGTTATTCTACTTTACGATTTGTTCATTTCATGAATATCAAAGAAGATGGAGCTGATGGTCAATTTGCACTTTAAAATGATTACTCGTTTTGTTTAACCGAGTTGCCAGTGTAGTGTGTTTAAATTGCAGACATATGGGGGCTAAGTGTGGGTGATTAGTAGCCCACAGTTTGTGAAAGATCCTGAACTCTTTGTCAATTGCTTCTCTTGGTCTTCAAGAACGAGGATTTCTGAAATTTCGGGTCACGCATCAAAGCTTTTGAGGAAAGGGTGTTTGCAGAGGCGATGCTTGGTATTAGTTTTGGAACATTGGCAGCCAGCTCTTTACTTCTAATTAAATGAGAGAGATAATTTCTCACACAGAGAGGTAGTTGATTTAATTTTAATTTTTGTCAGAATGCCCAGAGCATTGAATGGGTATTTGATCATTGGAACAACATCCTTAGTACAGATTGAAAGAATTAATACAATTAATTCACCACCACCATGGGAAAAATTCTGGGATTTTGTTTATGCAGATTGAAACTGATGATGAATATACAAAACCAAATGTATGATACTCTTGCCTTTTCCATGATGCAAGTTCAATTTCTCATGTAAAGCTCAGACCTGAGGGCAAAAAGCACTTACTTTGGTACATGGGAGATGGAGGCTCGCCTAATTCTTCATTGGAGACTGGAGAGTCCACGGGCTACTTGTCCCGGGTAGTAACTGAGACCTTTTCCCAAGGGATGAAGATATCTCAGTGCTCATCTTATTTTGTTCTAGACCATTTTGAAATATAGTTATAATGAAAGCTTGTTTAAAATGTAAAAATAGCAAAACGTGCGGAGGCTGCTCTTCATTTTGTAAGTCAAAGCTTGTGACTAAAGAATGCTGCTTAGCAACAGATGGGGAAAATCTGAAGGTGATGACATAATTTTGCACGCCCTGAAAATTAATTATTCATGTTCATCCTACCTTTTAAGCACCATCCTTTTCATGTCCCTGTTCTGCTTGTTTCTTGGGATTAGGACTGTGTGACTGGCTCAGTCATGTAACCCAGTTTTATTATCACCCATACTCATGCTGATGCAGCTGTGATTCAGCTGCAGAGCTCTAGCTCAGGCTTCTTCAGTCTCTGTCCCACTGTACTGTACATAATGTGTACTGATCCGTATGGAACAGAACACAAAGGTGTCCTAGAAAGGAAGGAAGGACACCACAGACTGCAGTTTCTGTAGATGGTTGTTTTATTAAGCACACACTTCCATCTCAGCTAGCACCATTCACCACCAACCCTTGCTGTAACTCCTCTGCAACTTCTCACACCTAGTTCACCAACAGTTTGACTTCATAAGTCTTTTTTGTGCTTTCAAAAAGCAGAGGGTTGCAATTGTTTCTAAGTTTGATTTTCCTTAGGAAATTAATCAGATCCCAGATAGCAATATTTATAAAATAAATTTTTCAAATTAACTATTCTCAGATTGTGGCATTTGGGAAGCTGTAAAGTTCCCATTTGATTCATTTGCCACTGCCATCATTCAGCACGCACAGGGTGGAAGCATAAATATGATATTATAAATTGGCAAGTAGTGTTTGATTTATCTGCAGACGCTTTCTGTGTGAACCAAGACTTATGTTGACCAAGTCATTAATCAGTTTGGTAGGCTTAAAATATAAGCACCTCATACCCAACTATTTATTTGCATAAGTAGTTAATGAAGCAGTGATCTGCGTTCATATTTAACTGGTATATGCCACCAGATGAAATCTTGCCTGACAGATGGTAAAAAGTCTTTGATGGGATGTTTGTACTCTTCACTGGGTGAATTTCAACTTTTAAAATGTAGTTTTGACACAACGTAGCATGGGAATTATTTACAAAAGTTACATTTTTCTTTGTTTCTTCTTAGCCCTAAAGCAAGGTGCTTCAAGTAAGGATACAGATTTTCTGTACATACAGAGCCGAGAAAACTTCAGGGTGAATTATTCAAGATATTGATTAGGGATAAAACAGCAAATTATAAGAAGTTTTTTTGGTAAAGACTGTCGTCGTATATTGATTATGCTTATTACTTAATAAAAGCATGTTTCAAGACTTGAGTTTTCAAAGTGTAGAAGTTACTACCTCCCTCATTGTATGCCTCAGTGGCATATAAATCCATGTAAACAAACAGAAAGGATAATCCTTTTTATAAAGAAAGTAGAACAGCATTTACCAATATGTAAATAGGCACTAATAAAAGTAATGAATATTTAAATTTTCTGAAAGAATGCACTTTAAAAAAGATCATCTTGCTATCTGATTTGTAAGAAAGATATACTTTACATTACATGCCATAATTACATGAAGGATATACATAATTACATGCCATTAAAAGAATGCATACACGTGTCCTCAAGTTTTCTTTTTTATTTTTCCAACTAGCATAATAATTTCATGTAGCAGAGGCAGGTGATTGTATGCTTTACAGAGTTACAAAAAAGTGCAGTTAGAAAGAAGTGCAATCTGTACACATATCTGCTACATGGTTCTATTTTAAGAGATTCAGGATGAAAAGTAGAGTTATGAAAGTGCATATTATGACTTTATAGTCAATGAACATATGAATAGCCATGCTGCAGAGGACCAGACATCTGACTTACCTGATACTATTTCTCTGACACTGGACAAAAAAGTGGATGCGTAGGGAAGACTAGATGATGTATTCCCAGGCTCCACCAGTTTGTACCTTACAGACTTTCTGAACCATATGTGGTGTGGAGACACGGACAAGTAGTGTACAGTGTTGTGAGCTATTCGTGATCAAATATGTGTTCCAATGAGGAAAAGAAGCCCATGTTCTTCTGGAGATTGTGCAGGCCCATATTAAGAATTTTAGATCTCTTTTGCATAGCACTAATTGGGAACTAAGGTGCATTTGTAATTATAAAAATTGAGATAGTCTTGGTTAGCAAGTAGTCCGATATATGAGTACATTGCAGAGTGATATTGCTTGCTACATGTAATGGGTACAGTGAGTCTCAGCTATGTATACTATGTTTGGAAACTATTTAGATATTTGAATGCTATTTTAATATAAATGAATTCGTTTTGGGTATGTATGGGATATCCTTCAGTTAGCAACAATTTTGTGCTCTCCCCATGTTAACATAGCTTGAGAGGCAGAGCAGATGTTAATAAGCACAGGTATAGCATTAAGTTTAACCTTTACAAGAAATGAAAAAGGCCTGGGAAATACTAATTCTTAGGTAGATTACTCTTATAATGCACTCATAAAATGAAATAGAGCTAGAATCTAAGCTGCTGATTTGTAAATAATTGAATATCTCATTTAGTGTTTATTTTATTTGCTAATCTTGTTTACTGGCATTTGAATTTATTTTCTTGCCTTTTTGTTTGTTTGTTTGTTTTTTTGTTTTGTTTGTTTTCTTTAACAGTTAGAATAAATTAGTCTGGTGTATGGATTATTTGCCTGCATTTGAAGAAGGACTTTTCGCTCCTAAAAAGGTACATTATAAGAACTGCTAAATAATTAAATAGTAGATAGCTAGTGCAGTAAGCATAGGTTTTTACATATTCTCAAATGCAAAGAGGTAAAACAAAAGTGTTATTGTAACAAGAGGCAATAGGACACAGGTCTCCTCTGCTGAAAAGACTCAAGTCTCTCCTCCCCTTTCCTGGGTTGCATAACCATTTCTTCGCCAGTTTCCCCTCTTCTTTGGCTGAAGTTGATTAAAGAGTTCTCATTTCTATTTCAATCTATTTTATACAGTACTTAGAAGATGCCTAGATCCTCCAGTTGGCATCTACACACATTTGAAAAAAACCCCCATCATATAGCTGCTAATTTGAGCTTCCAAGTTGAAAGTTTGGATGTTCAGTTAAGATGCAATTAGTAGAAAATGAGGCATTATGTACCAAAATCCCCATCTCAGCTTTGAAAGTTAAGCTTATGATGAAATAAGACATTTCAAAATTGAAGTTATGGCTGCATTCTCTCTTCCTCTCTAGGCCAAACATGTGTTCATAATCCTTTCTACTTATTCATTATTTCTTAACACACAATAGCAAATTAAGTCCACATGAGCCTTTTAGATAAATAAAAACAGATCATAACTGATTTGGCCCTGATGCTATTTTGGAATCTGCTGGTTTAAGCAGTGTAACCCTAACAATAAGGGTCAGGCTAATTATAGTTGCTTAGAAATCCAGATTTTGTAGGTCTGAGCTGGGTCCTGCCTACCAGCCTAAATTTCTCTGTAGTATTTGAAACTCACTCTTTGAACAAGGACTTGAACTGAAAAAGTCTAGCAGCAAAACAGTAACTTCTTGGTTCTTGACTTTATGCTACCACTTAATCCCCAGGCTTTCTCTCTACAGGGTAGTTAGAGGCAACCCAGAAGGTAAGATGAAACTGGCTTCTGGAAAGGTTTTATTGGTGAGTTAGTGCCATAGCATAGGTGTCATACTGTGTCCCAAAGCTATACTGCAGGTGGCAGAACATTTCTGCATGTGGCTGAGACTGGCTTAGGGTGAATCAGTCCTATGAATCAAGAGAAACTTCAGTGTATGCTACTCAGAGTTACTGAAATTAAGACTTTTACCTTAAACTGGTAATAAATAACAGCATCTCAGAAGTGAAAAAGCATATGGAGGGATATGAAAGATAAGACTTTTAAGGTATAAACTGACCTATGAGTCAGTGGCTAATTTCAATTTCACACTTCATCATAGATTTGTTTTGTCAGCTTGGGCATATCCCTTTGCCTTTAGTTTTTCTGGCTGCCTGTTTGTGAGATTAAATACATCACCAAGTGCATGACAGAATTAAGCTCTTAATTTTATAGTCTATTGAACAGGCACAGTACTCTCCTTACAGGGTCTGTTTGGTATTTGTCTAGAGGTTGTATTCTTTCAACCACAACAGGTCAAGTTACATGAGTTCCATTTATGTCCATAGTCATTAAAAAAGAGTTATTGTATTAATATAAGAAATCACCAGCAAGCCTGTGAGCAAGCCTACCCCATTACTGTGCAGTAATTTTACTTAACTCTGAACTTTGCATGCTACTTTTTACCTCATCTATTTTTTAGTGCACAAACCGAGACATAGAGGAGCCATGTATACTGCTGATACGTTAGAAGAAACAAAGCAAAATATAATAAGAGCAAAAACAGAAGGGATTTTTTTTTTGTGTTGTTATCAAGCCTTTATAACCTGTTACAGCTAAAGAGTTAAAAAAAAAGTTGAAAAAGTAATTACTATACCTGTTTAAGTCTTTTAAAATCTTTTTTTCTGAGATAAAATTTATAGTTAAGTTCCCAGTTTAAACTGTTGTTACTCAAGGTAAATAAGATCTGTACAATACCTTGGAAAAAATCTGATGGTAGTCTTCCCTAATTGACAGAGTACTTGAAAGCTTTTTCTTTCTTTCTTTCTTTTTTTTTTTCTTTTTTTTTTTTTTTTTTTTGCATGGAAGGAACATCTCCAATCTGGTTAGAATCCTTGATCCAGTTTTAGGATTTGAACTTGTAACAATTTTTACATTCAGTAAACAAACACTCCAAAACCTCACTTATGTGCAGAATGCCTCATTCTTGAAAAATTGTACTGTTCCTAAAATTGCATTTAGATAAAAGCTGTTCACCTTCAGACAATGAAACCATTAAAAAACCCCAAAACAACAACAAACAACAAGACAAAGGAGAGGAGATAGCTCTGACTTGCAGAAACAATCCTAGCTGACTGTTCTGGGAATGATCTTCAGAATTACCTCATTATTTATTCTTGGTGCAGCCCACCAATTAAACAAACAGTTTTATATATAGAAACAGGGATGGGCTTAGCTTACTTTTTCAGGGTCATTTTCAGAGACATGGACACTGACGATGTGCAGGCTCATATTACCTAACACAGCAGATACTCTGTGTCTGCATGTATATGCATGTGCAAATGCGTATGTGTAATGTTACACTCTATTGGCAGAGTTGATAATAAGTGAAGGAAAGTTGGAAATTCCTGGTGGATATCAGTTGAAATCCCTCTATTTGGGTAATAATGCATGTGTTATTCAAGCCACTAGAAATATGTCAGGGATCCTTAAGAAGCTGGTGGGGCCGAGAGAAAAAAAACCACTACATTTTGGTGTCAGTAACAATTTGTGGAAAAAAATTCAGATGACTTAGCATGTGATTATTCAAACCTTCTGTCAAGTAAATATTTAAGTGAAAAAGAAAATCTTGATTATGACTTCTGTCAGCTAGCGATGTGCAGTGTAATGCTAATATTTAAGAAAACCCTAATTTACTGTAATAGTTATACGAACCATAATACAGCAGATTTATTGCTGCAGTTCAAGGCTTGCTTGAGACATCTTCACTATCTCAAAGACTATCTGAATAGATAGTACCTCATGCACCAAGATTTGCATGGGACATGCCTCAAAAGTTTCTAGGTTTTTTTCATATATGGTATGGGCAGGACTCTTTTCTTGAAGGATCTCTAGATTTTTGCTGTTGTATAGCTGAAGGTGACCTGAACATTTACATACTGGCCATCTCTGTGTTAGGAGTGTGTGTCGTCTCCAACTAGTGGTCACAACATAATGCTTTCAGACTGCAAGCATTATAAATATAGTATGACCTTCTCTAAGTTATAGTAAAAGAAGTGGATTGATACACTTCAGAATGCCTCTGTAACAAATGTAACAAGTGGATTACATAGACTTTAGCGGTTAAAATCATGTAATAGTTTAACACAAATATATGTTGATTTTTGAAGACCATAGTTCTTTCCAAAACTTAACATTCACAGATTTCAAAGGTAAAGCAGGAACAAAGTATACCTTGACAATGGGAAGAGCTAGATAAGGGTATTTCATTAAAGAAAATTTAGACGAAAATAGGAGACATGGCATTAATATTTTTGCTGTTGCAGATGTCCCAAGTCCTGATATAAATGATTATGCAGGGAATATGAGTTTTTGCAGGCTCTCAAAACTTGCGAGCTGTATTACTGCAATGTGTTAAAAGGGCCATGAGATATAAATACCACAAGAAAGTTTGCAAATTCTGCGATCTATGTGTAAGATTCCAAGAATTTTGTTACATGTAAAAAATGCTTTGAAAGTTCTCCAGGGCTGGAAATAATTTGTAAAATCAACTGATTATAATTTTATTGTATCTATATTTGGCCTGGTTTTAATCTCTTAAAAAAAAAAAAAAAAAAACAAGACAAAAATGAGAATTACACGTTGCAAGAACTGCCAACCTGCTGCTCTGTGTTTTCTCTACATGTCAGTTTTCCAAGTATGTCGTGCCTCAAGTCTGAGACTAAAATTAAAATGAAGTACAATTCATTTTTTATATAAGCCCCTGGATATTAAGTACTGGACAAGGCTCCAGTGCAGCCAGTCTTGCAAAGAACTCAGTGTTAGTTGTGCTTAATAGACATCACAAATTGCAGCAATATTTAAGCAGCATTCTTGAAGGCAAACAAATAGACAAGGATACAGACAGACAGACATTGTTAGGATAAGAGAAGCAAAAAATAAATTAGAAAATTCCAGAGAAAAAATAGAAGAAAGATAAAAGTTGAATGGAGAATTTGAGAATAATGCAAACACAGCATCATGAGAAAAAAGTTACAAAGAAACTGTAAGCTCTTAAGTCAGTGTTAAATGATGCTGTGGGTGTATGACACAGACCTCCACTGCAAGTTCCTGGTGCCCCTGGGCCCTGTGATGTTCCATTCACCCAAGAGGGTGTTCAGAATATGGATGATAATGTGTGTGTCCCACTGTGTACGCTAAAGGGAACTGAGTAGCTCTATGAAAATAACTCAAATTAGAAATATGCTGCCTATTTTTAGGGGGGCTGAAATGCAGCTATGTCAAGTTTAGGCATTATGTGCCAATTTCACTGGGCCAGCTCCTGGGCTTTGAATCACTTGGTAGATCATTTAGTATGTGTTTGAAATTTGAATGTGTGTATGTTTCTGTGGACAATAGGTAATAGTCACAAGAGAGAGATAAACCAGAGCTCTTTCACTGAATCTACAAATGGAAATTTGCTTCTCTTCTTGCTAATCCAATTATGTAATATTCCAGTGTATACTTGTGAGCTTTCTGAGTTAGGGTTGGTGGAATTTGAATTCAGTTGAACTACAGTTATCAAAGAGAAGCTGGACCAGTGAGGAATGGTGGTTTAAAAAGAAAACTTTTATAAATTTATAGTACACATGTGATATATTTAGTAATGATTTTGAAAACTCTACCCTCAAAAATTATAAATGTACACTCTAGCATTCTTGAAAATCCTCCTGTAAGGCCCCTGCCCAAATTCCTTTAATCAGTAGTCCCAGCTGTGGTTGCTAGCTTAATAGTTTCTGAAACAGTGTTTAGTCTTCTTTGGACCTTGCTCATTGTAAACCTTACCATCTCATAAACAAAGAGACTTATGTGTGGTTGTACTTTGAGTCTCCATAAAAACACTATTTATTGTGATCTGCTGAACAAACTTATGTGAGAAAGGTAGCCATTAAAAATGGAAGGCTGTTGCAAAACTTTTTTTTGCCACCTGACCACTGTCTCTTCATAAACAAAAAGAAAGAATAAAAATGAGAATGGTCTAAGTGCCATTCTGAGAGTTGAGGAAGAAGCTGGGAGCTCAAGAACAAGACTGCATTGCTGAATAATAATTTCAGTTTGGAAACAATGATGTCAGTTGTTTAATAACTACGGTGTATTGCTCTTTGATAGTAGATGATGAAGGAAAAAAGAACACTGAGTGACAGAGAACCCTAGAAATTAAATCTGTGTCTTTATTTACAGAGGGAAGTGCTTACAAACAGAACTATGGTAAAATGCAAGCTAAGAAAACACTATCTATTTAACCCCAATTTAATATTCCTAGGAAGACTGCTTTATAGCAGTTGTGGAGTAAGATAATTTCACCATGCTCTAAAAAAAATCGCACTAAAATCAGTACATATGCAGGCCCATTTTGATATATTGCAGCAACATCTTCTGTTTAGACAACAAATCACCATAGCAGTGTAGTAGCCCTGGTTACCCTTACTAAGTTCAGTAAGACTAAAGAATTCGTCTCTTAGCTAAGTATTGGCTAGCCAAGCTACTGAACATTTCTTCCCTGTTTTCTAGACTGTGTGGCTGAGAATATTTCTTCCTTCCAATTTATTGCAGAGAAGCTTGTAAAATACAGATCAAAACTCAAGTAAAAAACTGGCCAGCCTATTTGTATTAAAAAGTCTGGGAGATGAACTCGTAACATTTTGTACTCAAAATAAAAATGGCCCTGAAGCTTTAAAACATTTTAATATTTCCTTGTACAACTTTATCGAAACATTTAGTCAGTCATGCACATTCTCTCTGGCCTTTTACAATAGAGTAAATTACTTTTTTTTTCCCCACAACCTACTGGCTGATTCCAAGAATAAAGTACAAGGGGAGGTAATAGTGCTAAAGTGTTTGTCTTCTACAGGATCCTCTTAGTTCCCTCTTATTTAGTTAGCTCCATCAAGTCAGTAGGGAAAAAAGCTAAGTGTTTTTATTCAGTCATTATGATACTGGTTCCCTTAAAGAGTATTAAGAGAAGCTAAAGCTGAGAAATGAACAATTTCAAATGTCAGTGTTTCATCAACTGAAGCCAAAGAGAGGACAGTAGCACTGAATTACCTCTCAACTACATTCTGGGTCAAATTTCACAGTGACTCTGTCCGATCCCATTTTTAGTGGCTGGGGGGGGCAGGATGGGAAGGTTTAAAGGTACCCTTTCTTTTACCAAATACTCTTTGCCATCATTCTGTATCACGAATCATTCAACCTTTCAAATTCATACATGTTAGAGCTTGAATTTTGATTTAAAAATAAACAGACAAAAGCAACTCCAGATTACAAGAGACGTACCCAACAATTACACATTACTAGCCTCACCAAACTTGCTGTTATCACAGTTAAGTCATTTTTAACTGATAAACATCAAGGAAGATTCTTGGTGTTTAACTCTTCCCCATCATCTTGTAGATGAGAGGTATTATTTCTCCTGGTTTGAATCTGAACTTGGAATAAAGTGGAAATAAAAAAAAGAAGTGAGAAATATTATTGACAAAGACATGTATCAGTTATGTCTTATTCTTGACTAGTTGCTAGCCAACTGTGGAACAGGATATTAGGAATATTAGTTGAGAGAGGAAGTTTTGGAAAGGATGACTATACAAAAAAAAAAAAAAAGGAAAACTTTGGGAAAAAAGTGTATGCAATTGCAAATTAAGAGAAATTAGTGCATATATTGCCAGTGAGTGTATTTTCAATGCAAGAAGGTAGCTCACAGTTAAGTACATATTAAAGACTTCATATGAAAAACATAGAAGGGTTTATGCTTAGAGTTGATTCTGCAAATGTCCAAAATTCTTGCTATTACGTCAAGAAAGAGTGAATATGTGAAATAAGTTATAATTACAAAGTATTACAAAATCCTGGAGCAATAGTTTCTGAACTTTTTGGTTTATGACCCTACTTGCATTTCTTAAAACCACATATTGTAGGAAACAGATCGACTGAATATTAATTTAATTCAGGCTATCTTTGAGTAAGAGCTAAGGAGAACTTTATCCTAAAATAGTCCTTATAAAAGGATTGTAAACCTTGCTGGCATCTAGCTTATGGAGCCTGAAATAAAAATTGTCAATTGGTGAGCCCACACATGACAAGTTCCTTTAACAACCCTCAGTTACATTTCTTTATGCTGTTTGGCATTTAAATAATGTATTCATTTAATAACTTGTTTGGCAAATGTTTGCTTTTGGATTCTCTTCTACAGTCATAGAACTGGAATTCTGGATGACTAAGGAAAGCTTTAGAGACAACTGTTTTTATTTTTAAAAATTAAGTTACTTGTGGTTGTACTACCACTCTGCAGATGAGAAAGCCTCACAATCACAAAATGCTTACATTTAAACTTTTGTACTTTTTAAGAGTCACTTTTTTTAGAGTACAGCTGCATATTTTATAAGCAGTGTGGATTTCTGTTCAGCTGGTTTACATTTAAGTTTTGCAAGCATAAATTTGAAAATGATCAATACAGCTGGTACTAGAAAATCCTTAATATATAAGTTCATGCAGAAAAAGTAATTCTGAAGGTAAAGTTTGTTTTGGTTAGGGAGTGCACATAGGCAACATGGCAAGCAAAATGACTCCTTTGCAATTGTAGCTAGAAACTGCAAGTGTCACCACTAGCAGGAATGGTATCCAGACAACTTAAAACTTAGGAACTACAACATAATCTATCCTGTGCAAAATATATTTGGTAATATAAGCTGCATTTGTTCCTAAGAGATTTTGGTTTTACTGTTTTTCTAGAAGAAACCTTGTGCAATCAAAGCCTAGGATGAACTGCAGAAACAAGCTTACTTCCCAATAGCATATAAACCCCACTGGTTTCACATATTCAAGTGACTTTGAAATGTGTAGTCTTGGTTTGGGTATAAGAAAGTCTGAGACACTCCCAAACTGAAGGCTGGTTTTTTTTGTTTTTTTTTTTTTTTTTTAATAAAAACCCCACAAACTTAAAACATCAAGCAATGACAAGATATACAAAATTTCATCACTGTTGATAATAGCACTATAAGGTCAGGGAATGCAACCTAAGGATTTTCATCATTCACTCAAAACATTTTGTTGCATCTGCATAGAGGTAGACTCTTTGGCTTGGTTATTTCAGGATAAGTGGTTTCAGGAGACAAGACCTCTTCCACCTTTGTTCACAATTTGTACCTACTGCCCCAGAAGGACACACCACTAACTTGCAACCTAACCAAATACAGTAAAATGCCAAAACACAAATAAGCAGTAATAACATATAACAATATTACTTGTGGTTGTTTTAAAGAAAAAGCCAAATCCTGCATTGAAAAAAAACAAATAATCAAAAAAACCTTACAAACATTCCACATATATATAAACAAAAGGCAATTTAATCTAAGTATTTAGCAAATATTAATTGCATTATGTGACTTTGATCTAGTGTACAACACAAAGCTACAACTTTATAACCTCTTCATATACCCTTCATTTTCACGTTATACAAATCTAAGCAAAAAAAAAAAAAAGCCACTGACAAAGCCAAGATGCAGTACATCTGAAAAAACCCCAAACCTACAGTTCATTGAACATCTTAATGATGCAAATGCATGAACAATACATGTTTTCAAAGGTTGTTCAGCTCTCCTTTTCTGAATCAGGCTCTATAGGCCATGTATGCAGGACACTTATGTTCTTACTCTGATTTTCTGTTTCTTAGCACCACTTTACAGGCATTCTCAACACTAAACATTTCTGACCTCATTGCTTTGAATAAGCAAAAGTCTCATGGAAAGACTTCTTTTTATACTAAATGAAATAAATTAGAATATAGGGCAATAGAAACCCTAAGATCTGGATTATAAACCACACACTAAAAATAAAAATGTTCTGATATCAATACAGCCCAATGAGAAACAAGATAATTAACAAATTTTAATCATATTATGGATGTATTTAATACTGCAATTTTCATCTGCATAAAAATGTTCACTTTGAACTGTCACAGCTCAGTGCTAGACTGTAAGTTAACAAATTCATAATTCACACTTAAAATGCACAGTAAACATTAGACCTGAAAGTGCACAGTACAGTTTTTACTGAACCTGAATATAGAAAATCAATATTTTCTCCTTTAATGATGGAGATTACGTTGATCTGTTGTTAGCATTAGAATCATATAAATATATATGTGCAAGTCATTATAGATAAAGATTTTGTAAATAGCTAATGTAAATACATTAGCATGTAATGACACAGGACCAACCCTTTTGGCAATGGCAGTTTGTCACATAGTTCTCATATCAAAGTTCAGTGCAGAATATGTTTTTAACAATATACACATTCACAAACTATCAAAAGAATAACAACTTTTTCCTGTTTTATGCTACACAGAATGTTAAAAGTTTTATCTTCCAGGTGACAATAGCTTTACTGAATTTATTGACAGATGGTCTATTTAAGACATTAAAATACAAGTGCAATAGGACACAGAAAGAAGACAATATTGGAAGAACTGTCAACACTTTTGGAAAACCTTACTTAGAAAACTATTGCATTTTATGAGAGGAAATATGCTCTGGTATAAAGGAATAGTCCAAATGGTATAACTAGATTTTTCACTTTCAAGTGAATGAGGTGAAAGAGCTATCAAAACGGATTAAAAAATTAAAGCATCTTAAAAGCATAAGTAAGGCACGCTGAGAATTAAGTTGTATTGTGCCACCACAGAATCTCTATCCAGTCTAGACCAAAGGAATGCACTTCGCAAAATCTAGCAAGACAGAGCTGTACTGACTTTGGAATGTCAAAAAAGAAAGTATAACTTCTAGTAAAGTAAGCAAATATAATGTAGAACGTATCACACAATTATAGTTTACTGTGACAAAGGCTTGTGATGACGTTCTGAAATTCACGATTGAGTCCAAGTATGTTCTCCTAAACAAAATCCTGACAAAAGACCACAATGTGTTTCAAACAGCTCCATCACTGTCAATCAAAAATTGGCAGTTTCCAGAGAGCAATACATTAAAAAAAATGGCAAAAGCAAAGTGATATCTCATGCAGCAGGTCGCACATACTAATCAAAACACAGTACATTTTTAGCTTTAGCAAGACATCATAACTTTCAAAAGAAAACACCTTTATCAATTAGTCTTAGCACTTAATTCTTATGGACTTGGTGAAGAATTTAATTTAGTTCATTCAGTGATATTATAGAATTGATTAAAGTGCTATAGGAAGAATAAAAATAATTTGCATTTCTTACTCCTATTGAAACTTGCCTTCAATAATAACTAACTCAAATGTTAAAACTGATGGAACAGCATTAGCAAGAAACAGCTGGTTATCTTAGAAGGCATTTATTAAAATATTTCACGTACTTTGCCAAAGTACTGTGCAAAAAAAGCTTATCTATGCCCTATGTTGAACAATCTCATTAGTCATCTTTTGCTTTTTCCTTTAGATATTGCGTCTCTGTAGGTCAGGTGAATAAAGTCAAAGAGTTGCGTGGCATTGGCAGCATTACCCAAAATTTTGGAGAGTTCGTCTTTTGACAGTGTCACTAGCTCTGCAATGCTTTTAACGTGGTTCATTAAGGCACGGCAGTTTTTTGCATTAATACCTGGCATTTTTAATAGAAAGTCCTGAGGACCAGGGTTATACTTGTCTGACTCAGGAAGAATTTCAGAATCTGCTGTGACAGCCATTGCTGTTTCTGCATCAGGTTGGGGATGGTTTTGTTTTAACTCTTCAAACAGTTCAGCAGTAGCATGGGGAGAGGGACACCACAGGATACGTAACTTTGGGAAATGAAGTGTAAGAAGGGTTAGTTTAGAAGTAACATCATTACTGGAAATTTCCTGATGTAGAGAGCCTCGTGGAATCAAGGAGAAAGATTTGTTAGGATCAAATTCAATCAGGAGAATTGGTCGCTTATAGTAACGGGACATAGAAATGCATTGTGTATACAGTCTTCCATTATTTAAGGAACCAATCAGATCACTGATACTTTTCCGCTCTACACAGATATCAGGAGTTAAAATATAATCTCCAACTTCCAAAGTAACAGGCTCAATGTCAATCCCACGACGATGAATCAGCGATGGAAGCTCACTACGAAATTCCCGCATATCCACTATTACAGTTTGCTGAACACTCTTCTGTTCCTGTCCACCTAAAAAGCAAAATAAATACAGTTCACCTAATACTTATGACCTCTGACTCTGGTTGTATAGTTGTCCTGTGTGCTGCCAATGCTTCTGTAATGGATGGACTTCACATCTCAAATTATACCTCAAATTCAGCTGTATAATAAATCCAGACTAATTTTTCACTGTTACAGAGAAAAATCAGTTGCCAAATTATATACTGTAGTTCATGGAGTATGCTCTGCAGTTTAATAGAACTTGTATAAGTTTAATATAAGCCTTGTATATGTGACAATGAAATATGTTAAGCTGTAGATGAAAATTATTTAAATGAATCAGGAAAATCTTTAAAAAAGTTGCCTGCGAAACAAGATAACGAAGCTGATCCTTTTTATCTCCAGCTGTTTCCAAAGAAATACGGCATTTTATTGCAGGAGTTATATTTCAGCCTCTATAGATCTGTAGAAGGATACATGAAGAGACTGCAGCATCAAGGCCACAAAAGACATAATAGCAAAGATTAGAAAGCATATGGTGAAGGAGAGCAGGATTACAAAAATGACAGCAAAGAAAAACAGGGGCAGAGCTGTAAAGATGAACACAGAGTATACGTCAGAGCAAAGGAACAAAAATGTGGTTAAAACTGCAACAAAAGAAAGATGCTTTATTGCAAAGAAAGCAGACAAAAACCACAACCTGCAGTTGTTTACCCAGGCACTCTGTTTCACCAAGATCAAAAGAAGTCCCCAACATTTACTAGCTCAAGGACAACACTGCCTTTGACTACCTGTAGACTTCAGTTTTAATGTTTTAACTTCTCTCCACCTCCCTACAAGCAATACTAGACAGTCTTATAACCAACTAGCTGCCTAGAAACAATCTAAATGGTATCTGTCTCAATAGTAAAATACTTCATTAATGGACATTTTCTTTTCAAAGAAAAACATAATACATTGTCATTTCACAGAGAGGTAGATAGAGTAAGGGAGATAATGTTTCTTTACCATCAAGACTGCAGAGTCAACATGCAATGTGTCTATGACCCAGACGCTTTGGACAGGATTTAAACACAATAGTTATAGGCCTAACTTCATGAACTGCTCACCTGCTTTGCGTGTGTCAGTGGAAGCAGAGGCAGGTTTAGCATCTCTTACTAGGTCTAAGTTTGTTTCATCTCTTCCTTCTCTTTCTTCAGGAATAACCATGCTGGCCTTCTCTCTAAGGAACCACAAAGAAAGAAACACTAAAGACTGCAACTATATGAGAAAAATAGATCAAAATACTTTTAATACCCTTCAGCCAGATGTAAAATTATATATAGTTTAATACGAATTGCAAACCTGATCAGAAATGCAATTTACTAGGTTTTCCAGATTGTTGGGCTAGATGCTGTATTTTTATTTTCAATTGATAGCACTTTTTAGCATCTGCTTTTTTTATTTTTAGAACTTCTCCGGGCGTACGAAACAAAGGAATTAATGACTAATAATAGCAGTATAACCTGGTGAGAAGACACTGTCAGTAAAAATACTGTTTTACACAGTCTAAAAAAATAATTGGTTTGTTCCCCAAAAAGACTTCAGTCTTAAAAGCCTTAGAAATATCTTACAAGAAATGTTACCTGCAGCCAAAAACGTACATTTACAGAAATGAAATTCATAGACTATTAGGGAAAAATACAAGTGGTGCTGTTTAGCCTTTGAAATTTAATATTAAAACCCCCTAAAATTAATAAATAAAGTATCAGGGGCTTTGAAAAGGAAGGTTTTGACTTTTCGTTGATTCTCAGTGGGAAAGTTCTTTTAACATCTGAAAAGAAATTGAATTAGAAGTTTATTTAAAGCCTTCACACAGTTAAGCACTTTAGTATTTAAAATGTAATCATATAAGGGAATTACGTGAAACAATAATAAAGGTAGTAAACTAATTTTGTTACCGAATGAGTTTTTCAAAGGCCTCCTTTTCTTTTCTCAGAGCTGTGAGATAGCGCTGTTCTTCTGTTGAGCCTCCATATATAAGAAAATAAACTCTGCAGGTTTGGAAGAGAGGGGAAAAAAAAACAAGAGGAAAGAAAGAGATCACAAAACTTCATATTAAGTTAAAAACACCCACAACCAATAGTTAAGATTAGTAGCAGTAAGTGCCTGACAAGTTAGTATTTGTCTTAAAAAAAAGGCAAGTGAAAAAACACTATCTTTTTCTGTAAAGCTATTCTAAAATCAGCAACAAAAATTCTTATATCCAGTGTTCCCTCTTTTCCCAGTGGCAGATACACTTACTGGAATTCTGGGATTCAACCAGAGTGGACTCAGACTGCAGTCAGCCATTCAGTAAAGACACAAAGCAAGTATAATGGAGAAGTTACTTTCTTACTGTTTTTAAAATCTTCCCAGTAGAATACATATATAACAAACTAAAAAATCTCCAATCATCCTGGGTTAGGAAAAAACGCCACCTAAATACATCTAATGATGTACAAGGAAATCGTAGGTTCTACAAAGAACAAGCTGTCATTTATCTCGCAGAGATGAGCACACCGACAAATGAAGTTTTATTCTGCAAATAGCAATTTAAATGGAACTTATAAGAATTAATAATTACCTTAAAGAATTAATTGCCTATAGCTTTTCAGCACAGTCATTTTTTTCCAGTATATTTTAATTGAGGTACATTTTGACAGACTGATAGGATTTTATTCCTATTACTTTTTTCATGTGGTACACGTCCTAAGCCCTACTTGCATGACTGCATCTGACTTTCCTGCTCTGAAGTATGGGAACGTGATGCTGGAGGTAGATATAACACATGCTGAATAGGCAATTAAAAATAAATTGTACAAATAACCCAGAAATTATCCTCATGCAATATACTTTGTGAGTTCTGTCATTTATATCTGCAATAGAGAGTCCTTCCCTGGAAATCAGGTACAGACACACTAAATACTGCCAAACTGATTTCCATTTTCAATTACGTTGCATATATACAAATCTTTGACTGGAAAATTACAACTGCTTTGTTAAATTTATGCAAGTAATTTTCATGAGGTGATTAAAGTATAAAGCATTAGAATTCAAAAGGTAATAATTTCATATGCCAATAAATTGTGTTTCAACTGTAGTAAGTAAAGTGTGTTTATTCTAAGACTTAAGTAACTGCTGTAAGTTATTTTCAGAGAGGTAGAGGTATAACTACAGTTTACTGTATTCAAGAAACGCTGTATCAGGCAGCCATATAAATGAAAAATAATGCAAAAGCTCATATTATATTAAAGTTTTCTATATTTTTAATTAGTCTGTAACATTTATTCATAAACATGAGTTTTGCAATTCACGAGTGTATCAAATATATATACACAATGCGGAAATCTTTCTGTCAGCTAACACCAGAACAGAGTATAACTGCAAATACTCAGTATAACTGCAAATACTTCTCAGTTTCTTTACTGCGTTTTCCTTTACTTGTTTTTCTGTTACAGTTTCTGAATTAGTGGTCGTCAGCATGACCAGACATCAGGAAATGTGAAAATTAATTGAATCCAAAATGAAGCTTATTGTGTAAAAATCACACCTATAGAGACGGTTCAAAATGAGACTACAGCACCTCCAAATGGATCTATTGCCACTAAGATCATCTAAGCAGAGGTCTTGTAGAAGATGGAATGAACTTTTTTTTTTTTTTTTTACAGGTATGTTTCTGCTGAAAGTGCACTTTTTATTTTTTCTTTTAAGACTAAAATTACCCTGACCAAGTCAACTTGCCTCAAAGGCTTCCCAGGCCTGCTTGCCTTGTAGATTTCCAGCTGCCGAACAAAAGTTAGTTCTGCATCATATAATACAACGTATCTTGGTTCTACTTCATGCAGTACCCGAGTGAGTGCATAGGGATCACTGCAACCCTGCAACGGATGAATAATTGTGAGCGGGTTCTTGAAAATACCGTAGTAACAATCTGAGGGTAAGCTGACATGGAAATCTTCAGGAATGGTCTCTTCGATAATGCTTTCTTGGCTACTACTTAATTCTTTGTTGTCTTCTACCTCTAACTGCTCTCCCTTTTCCTCCTCAGTTTTCCCTATCATTTCGATTATAGTCCGGTCTTGCTGCTTCTTGTGTTTATTTTGTTTTGAAGAAGCTGTGAGTTTGGCTTTTTTGGCTTGAGGCCCTGTGTCTGGTCTGGCATTTCCTTTGGACTTGACAGCTTTTCTGTCCTTAATCCACACTTCTTCAGCTTTCTCATCCTTTCCGAAGGTTTTGTTATACAGTCTTGTTAAAAAAGCTTCTGCTCCAGCAATAATATACTCCCTGAGCTGCGCACAAGCTCGGTCATCACTGGCACAAATAAGCACTTGCCCTGCAGTCAAGAAACAATTATCATGTTTATAATCTGTTATGCTGTACTTCTTATCCAGCTACAAGACATCTCTTGAGCAAATTGTTTTTAATGATCCTAGAAGCATGCCTGCCAAATGCCTTTACATTTGGTTGTCACAGTTGCTCTGGACTTTCAGGGAGTCTAAATTGCATGACGTTTTGTACCAAAAAAGATTATAGAACGTTGATGGAAGTTCAGCATTCCTTATTCTTATACCATCTAAATTAGTGAGGTCTTCCTTTTGACCATCTGAAACGAGGCAGATATAGGATGTATTGAAACATACTTAGACAACTAATTTTTTTTTCTTTTTTTTTTTGAATGTGGAATAAGAGAGAACTTAATTTACACCATTCTAATTTTCAGCCTTTGTCGGCTGTGTTAAAGAGTCTAAAAAATACGTTTCACACAGTATTATTGACATTTGTGGGCCTTGAATAACGATTCCCCACAAGCTGACTCAGATAAACTCCTACAACACTAGGTGAGAGCGCCAGATCTTATCCAGAGTCAGAACACTGTGGGTGGGAGAAAAGAGCACTTTTTTACCCTTACTATTTCCTAAAATAAAAATTGGTGAAATTTAAGGGGACGAAAAGCCCTGAAATAGGAAAGGCAGCAACACAGTTACTTAGAAACACACTTGCCTTCTACTGTCTACCTCGTTTAGGTGCATCTCCCGGCGAAGCAAATTTTCAGGTGCACGAGAAGAATGTGTGAGATGGAAACGGCATAAGACAGAACCCCTATTTTTTTTGAACCTGAACTTGAGAAATGAGTTAACGGTACCTTCATTGATTATTACAAATTTCCACGACATTAGTTTTATTGGTTTTGAGACTACGGTATCAGTACAATATTGAAATGTAAGTTAAAAAATTTTTTGTAATAATACAGGGTATTTCCTAAACAGTATTGCATAGTAACGAACAGCATTTCTCTTTTAGAGCAAGAACTAAATAGGAGTTTATATAACACAATTTAGTTTTACATAGTTTAGGTACATAAACTCCTTGTCTTAAGTCCACAAAATATTAAATTTAAAACTAGCTCTTTAATAAAACTACAGTAAAGAGTTAGGGTCCTTCTCTCAAAAGTCAAGTAGAAGTAAAAACTAGCTGTACTTTGAAAACTTACATCATTTAATATTCTCTCACCTGGACCACCAAGGTCTTCACTGTTCTTATTCTCATTTTCAATCTCTCTTAGTACTTCTCTCAAAGCTTCCCATTTTGGGTTACTTTCTAGAACCAATTCCCTTTTCAGTTCTGAAACAAAGTAAGATTGAACATAGCAGCTCTTGCAGCCAAAATACCCTCCAGAACTTTAAATTAGTGGTTAGATGTCGATAGCTTGATAGTTGTTGGCAAATATGATATTCAACAGCCTACATATGCAACTTGTTATGCTAATGGGTTGGAGAGCACTCTTACAGAAACATTAAAAAATGGGGATAAGTGCTTTAGTGAAGCAAAAAATTTACAATATTCACTCATTCTTCAATTCTGAAACTCCTGGAAATATTTTAATAAAAGCAATAGCAGCCTCCTACCCGTTCACATAAAATAAGATCAAGCTAAACACCGATGTAATTCAAGAACAATTCCATAAAAGCTCTCCCAGTGATCAGCTGAGCAAGCTTAGAAGAACCCCTTAGTTCTTCATGACTCTGTTTTGTGTTTATTATATGCTTTTTGAACTAAGATTATGTCTCAACTTATCCCAGCTAACAGATTGAGATCTTGAGCTGTTTTAAGATGTAGGGAACACAAGTAATAATATGCAGAGCGTCTGAAATCGTGTGACACTCTCAAACTTAAAATTAGGAATGATCAGTACCATTTTCCTTCTTTACATCACTTTTCTCAGAGACTTTGCCTTTCTGATTCAGTTTCTCATCTGCAATGCGATAAACTCTAGCTCGAGCATTTACAAACATGGAAGTACTGGCGTCAAGAAACAGCCAACCTAAAGAGGAAAAGAAAGCAGTAGTAGTTTGACATTTGCAATGTGTATGTGTTTCAACCCTTTCCAGTAAAAGCCCCAGATCTCTCATCTGGAATACCTGTGCTACCTGCTTGCTATGTAATTACTAGCTTAATAAAAGACAGAAATGTGATGCAAATCTCACACTGTTAAGTAACAGCAGTTAAGTGGGAAGATGAAAGCATTATCTGTCAATAAAAACCTACGTCCTTATGGCTGGTTATATAAAACCTAATTAGATACCTTCATATGTTTGGGAATGTTAATTAAAAATACCAATATTTCACTGTTTCATGCATTAACTTGTATGGTCATTCAGTGTTTACCTGAATTCTCACCAAAAGCTTTTTCACTTGCTTTCAGTGACTCTAGAAGATTAAGGAAAGTGACACAATCATACTGAGTTAGATACAGTAGCAAAGTACGTAGTATCTTCAAATCCTGGACCAAAGATTTTGTCTTGGCTCCAAGCTGATGCCAGAGAGGATCTAAATAGTGACGTATTGTCTAGAAATATAAATTGGAAAGTTCAGGATGTCAAATACATAGTATACTAACAAAGATAATGCAGTTTTTTTTCCTTTACAGGGCATGCCACTAGTTTCCAAAGTTATTAAACATACTCAATTAAAAATTTGATGGTGACGTATTTGTTTTGATAAGTAATCATTTTTTGCAAAGTTAACGTAATATAGATGCTTATATGTAAAACATTTCAACAATTAGCAGATGTATATCATTTAATGCTTTCAGGGCATATTTTCCTGTCCATATAATAAAAAAATACTGGTAAAATAAAAACCCCCTTATTTTACCACTACTGGCCTGTGCCTTTAGTATCTAGTATCCTTTACTTAAGTAAAGTAAAAAACATTATAATGTCATTTAATTTTCAAAGTAAGATGAGATGCACAGATATGCAACCTACAAAGCATAAGGAAAAAACCTCCAAATATTTAAAGTACAGAAGGCCTTACATCAAGATTAAATCACAGGTAACTTAACCATGTTTCACTATGATGGTTGAAGTTTATGATTTTACCCTACAGAAAGCATACGCAAGCCAAACATTGCAGATCTACCAAAAATAGCAATGCACACACAATTAGTAACATAAATAATGATTAAAGACACAACAGATGCATGCATGAGCCATATTATGTATTATACACAGCGCTTCTCCTAATAGAGAAAATAAAAAATACAAGCAGGAAATTCAAGAGGAAAAAAAGGTGGGTGGGCGTGTAAGTAACTGCATACTTATCTCTGAAGTATTTTGAGCTGAAATTGCGGCCATCTTTGTAGTAATAATAATAAACCAACCATGAATCAGGATGTTCTTACCGCAGGGACTTTGGAAATGAAGGAAGAACAATAATACCAACACATCAAAAACTCTACTGGCAACTGCAACATCACCATTTAATACAGTTTCTCTCCTTGTACCAGTAATAAACATGTCATGGGAGAATACTCAGTTGATGCTGGTTCGTTATTTTACAAATAATATTTTTGTTTGCATGGCAGACAGTTTGAAGATCTACATCCCTTTAATTAGACACAGCAAAACAATCAAAACAAGTTACCTTGTCAAAAGGTTTACCAATAGCATTTTCTAAAGATAGATCTTCTACTTCAAGAGCTGGATTATAACGTTTGAGTTCTCTCAGACATGCGTTCAAAATGTCCAGGACTGAAGTCTGGATAGCACGCATAGCGGGGGTCATTGACACATGTATTTCCACCACTTCAGGTTTATGCTTCTCTAAAAATGAGTTCACTGCTATATGAAATCTAAGAGGAAAACAGCTTATTGAGATTTACATGGATGGTTTGCTTGACCTACAATTATTCAAAAGTTTGTATAAACTACAATTACAATTGTTTTAAATGTAAACAAGTAAGTTAATTACAAAATAAATCAGTTTATACTAATGTGAAGACTGCAATCTTATGAACAGCCTCAGGAAACCATCTATTCCACAATTATGACTGTAATCATGCAAGCCTATAGTGCTGATGAATGATCCATGTAGAGATCCACTAGATTCTACATCATTATTACATATAACAAATATTAAAGTAAAACCAAAAAATCTCATGAGGGAGAAACTAGAATGGGTTCATAAATCCTTTTGAATCACATGGATCCACTAGCAGATTCTGTGACCTTCCCAGATTCTGATTATGGCAGGTGCTTGGTAGAACACTGCCTTACAGCCAATGCGGCTGTACAGGTACATAGATGCTAGCTGATTTTCACCAACAAAACAAGGCTCAGAGAACGCTACATCTGACCTCTGAAACTCAGTGGGCATTTCCCTTACTGTATGCTGCACTCTCAGGTCTTTTCATGGTTCAGAAGCCAAGGAAGAAAATTTAGAGAGCTTTTATTCAACCTTTCCTATCCTAGTTATGTCCATTTCTACTTCTGTGTGATACTGGAAGACTGTTAAAGAGTTTACAATGCAGAGTAACACTACATTAAGATGGAGTGAAACTCATTCTAGACCGGACAAAAGGAACAACTGGGCAGACCTCCTGCCAAAGGCTAGAGCACTGAATGGGTAATCAGCTAAAGTGCCCAGTGCCATTTGTGGCTTTGCTTCTGAAAACTTAATGCATGTCACAAACTTGGCAATTTGGTTTCTATCAGTCATCAAGAAATATTCTTCATACACAACATACACGTAAAAGAAGATTAGAAAAAATCTGACACGTAGAAAGAGATCCATGGAGTTGCATCGCAGTTGGAAGCAAATACCTCCGTGAATGGCAGAACTGAGAGACTGTATTCCTATTACTTCATGGCTTAAATAATCTGTTTAATACGTGAAGTTTTTCTTAAGCTATTAGGAATGTCACTTTCTGCTGTGGTTTCTGTTGGCTAAAAGGACAGCTATACCATAAGGTTCAGCCCCTTATAGATTTAATGTGGGTCTATTTTCAAAAATACTTACAGAAATTTAGCATTTTTAAGATCACTTCTGTCAAAAATTGAATGAAATTTGTTCAGGAATACAAGAGGGAACACAGATTAACAGTGTGACTGCATACACCTCATTCTCTTAGGAACCCATTGTAACATCCTTCACCTTTTCCACCTTTTTTTTAAGTTTAAATCTCCAATGAAATAAAGACGTGCTGTACCTTGGCCACAGATAAAGCTTCCTGACGAAAAGATTTCTCATCACTCTTTCCACGTGGCAAAAACCAGTGTTAAATGCAATCGCATTATCTGTAAAAGCTTTAATGAAGCCTTGCTTGTTTTTCTGGCGATAAAGTCGCAAGATAAATGCTTCCTGACAAGACTCAATGATTCTGTGCGCTTTGTACACCAAAATGCCTGGCAAAATAAAAGGTTTTCAAGTTACAAAAAAGTAAACAAAGGTCCAATTTTGTATAGATTTTTCCTCAAAACTCGTATTTTTTTAACCTTCTTTTCTTAAATAAAAGACAATAGGAATTTAAATCTTCTAAAGTGATGGTTGAACAAACTTTCCAGGGTTCAAACCAAGCAATTCCTCAGTTTCAGTACCATGGAATCCCCAAATAACAGAACTGGGTTAATGATGCATCTTTAGCAAAAAAACCCTTGTGCTAGAGTGGCAGGACATATCAGCTTAGAAAATTCTTTACTCCTAAGGCAAAACTTGAACCTTATAAAAGGAGTAAAAGCAAATACAAGACATAACACACTATTACAACAAAGCAAGTTTAAATATGTTCAAGATTGTGATATTTGAATTATTTTATTAGAGAAGTTCTGGAATTACAGACTTGTCAAGTATGTTTCATTGGTAACAGTTCAAGTCTTTACATAATCAAAGAACTTCTGAAAATATGTATTTTGCTTCCCCCCCGCTTTCTGATATTCATATTCACACTTGAGGACAGAAAGTACCATCAACTGTATGAGTATACCACCAATTTTCTTTATGGCTATGGGTGTATTAGGAAAAGAAGATTTATCATGCACATTTTAGTACAGAGAAGTGAAACAATAGTTAAGTGTTTGAGGTGAATACTTCTGGGATTTACACTTCACTCAGCCAAGACCTGTTAAAATGAAGGCTTATTTTGTCTCATGCTTAATTGTGTTACATTACACACATTACATTTTTTCATTCTCCCCCTAGTGAAGTGAGGCCTATGTGGTAATTTTATCTGTTCACAGCTTCCAGTGGAATAATAAATGCCTTTCTAAAATGGAAGCAAAGGACATCAAACATCACATGTTTTACCTTGTGCCTACATAAGCTGACAAACTTACAGTGCATTTAATTTCTATAACAAGTTTCTTCAACTCAGCACCCAGCCATTGATTTTAACATGCCTTTACTTTGTAAATGAAAGAGCATCTATATGAAAAAGACTTCCATATAACTGCTAGCCATTCATGATCAAGTCATGGAATAATCCACTAAAAGGTATTTTTCTGTCTAGATATTACGTCTCTCCTGTGAAGCAAATTTTTCAGAACATAATAATGATCGTACTCATTTCTGAACATCTTCCAGTTTGTCAAGATGTGACTCTGAAAGGACATTACAGGCGAGACGGAATTTGTAATGGGCCAGTAAGACTATGTATTTATCATAATACCTGCCTACTTTTAGTCAATATTTCTCTGCTTAGGAAGTGAGTTTATACTGCTGTGTAAGCCTTGGTAGAAACAACTTGCCACTGTTTACTACACCAGCTTGCATCACTTTTACTATGCTATTAAGGAAATCATTTCTATTTGGCCAAAACCACCAGGAATAATTCTTCTTTACTGCAGTGATAATTTCTTATTTTCATTTAGCTGAATTTATGAGTTCATCAGGTCTTAATTCACATGTGATTCTACATTGGTTTTATAAACAACATTTATAACACCTAGAAACACTTTTGCTATGTTAACTCCTCAAGAAACACTATTACAAGTTTTTGTTGGTTTTGTCATGCAATTTCACACACAAATAATATAAGTTTCCAACAGAACCACGTGTTATGCAAGTTTTAAATGAAGGAGCCAAGTCTATCAAAGCTGCTGTCACACTGACCTCCAGTGGCAATGCAAAAACTATGACAACTGTGTCATTATAGGACAGGACTATTTTTTAGACCTTTAGTGTATTTTTTCTTTTCATACTGACAAAGTCCAAAGGTGTGTTTTCTTTCTTTTTTTTTTTTTTTTTTTCTTCTTTGGTAGGACAGAAATGTAGAGAGGAAGGAGTCAAGGGGATGAAGAGAAATTAAAGTAGGTTGCCCAGAAAATGTGGTCACTTTTTTTTTTTTTAACCTAGAATTATCAGAATTGACAGATCTGGCATCCTTTGGCTGTAGCATAAAACTGTTCAAAATGTTTTACAGATTAGAGCTTGTCATATATTGACTAAAAGAAAAGGGATATAGCTTCTGAAGCAGAAACTTATGTTCTTCTAAGCATTCAATATTCAGTTATGTTTAGCCATTAAGATGTTAACATTTAGATAATGGTAAAATATTCTTATGTATCTGGCTCTTAGATATCTATTTTACTAGCTCTCCAGGCTGTAACAGGGTTTCCAGCTTAGACAAGAACATAAAAACAATGGTGATTGAGGGAGAAGGGGAAAAGAACATGGGACGAAAGAGATAACTCTAACATCTTTCAAGTATGACTTCTATATAAGAACAAAAAAGGTCACAAGCTATTCCCAAAGTCTTTACGTGATAGTAACAGCACTACTTCATAATACTGCTATTTAGATAGTGTCCAAGGTGTGTCAAGACAAAGATTAGTAAGGTATTGCTATTTTTTGATGGGAAAAGTCATCAGGAATAACTTTTTAAATGCAAAAAATAGGTAGTATGCATGGTTGATAAAACAGGACATCTAAAAATCAGTTTTAATCACAGGGCATTTAATCATAGGCCAATGTCCTATAGACCATAGGACACTATTTCACCAAGTGCAATCAATTCTTTTTCTTTGAAAGCCAGTCTGAATTTTGTTTCTTAGGTCAATGGCATAGTTTAACTGCTGATTTGTTTTCCAGCCACTTATTGATATCAGAAAGCCGTACAAATGCATGATCCAGTATCTAAAAATAATGTGGATGTTTACAAATTCTATGGTTAAATAATGCAAACAAATCTGGAGCAAAGAAAACCATTGAAAAAAATGAGAGAACTACATATTTACTCCTTCTACCTCAGTCCTTGTGCAAAAAAAGGAATAATTCTTCAACCTCAATACCGGTTAGTAGAACTCTTGATATAGAATTAAGCTTTATGTATTTTCAAACAGAATAGTCTTACCTTTATTTCATTAAACTCTTACCGGTAATGAGGTTTGCGGGAATTCTGTCAGTAAGGAAATCTACCACAAGGATTCGACTTGTTGCAAAGATGACTCCTCCTTGTGTGTAAAATTCATATCGAGTATTATTTGTAATTTCATTGGTAACACGCCGAGGAAGATGAACAACTCCATCTGACCTCAGCTGATCAATAAAATACTCCTAAACCAAATACAATAAAAACACAAGACATCGTTGTGGAAACTGATGAAATGGATGCAAAAAAACTTTAATTATACATACTCTGTTAATTTTGAGGAGCTGTCCAAAACCAGTTAAAAGCATGGTAGTGTAACATACTACCTAAGGAAGTCAGAATTATGTTTTTTTTTTTTTCTTCTTAGGTATACTTTGTTCAGTTTCAAACTCTTCCAGGTGATTTAAAAATGCATGTATTTTCAGTAGCAGCTAGACAATACTTAAGCAAATAGGAGCAAGTGACGCTCAAAGAAGCTTACATTTTCTTATATTTTAACAGATCTTTTTCAGAGAATAGGCAATTTCAATACTGACTTAGTAACAGAGAACTGGGAAGAGATCATTTTTGAGTCCACTCACCTGCTATCAAAGACAACTACAGCAGGTTGGTCATATACATCAAGCTTAATCTTATAAACTACAGCTGTGATATTTATTCACCTATGGTCACTACAAAGTCCCCAGAACATCACCTCCCGGATGGTGGGAAATCTCCCTGGTTCCAGTGAAAACAGATGGGCTTTTTTTTTTTTTTTTTTCCTCACAAGTAGGGTCAAATGTGTCAACAAGTTTCACTCCTTTCTGCTCACTGGCTACTTAGAGATTTCTGCCATTTACAAGTTACGTATATAAGCTTATTTTAGATCGTTATTATTAGGACTCCACCGTGCTGCACGAGCAGAAATTCGGACCTTGATGTGATGCACCTGGTCCGACAGCTTCCCCCCAGTAAGTGCAAGGCCCGGCGCTGCCCCCACCCGCGAGCCCGCCCGCTCACCCGCACCCCGGCCTGAAGACCCCCTCCGCTCGGAGGGAGCGGGCAGCAACCCCCTCCTGCCCGCCGGGACAAGACGCTGACAGGACGCCGCGCCGCCGGCCGTCGCCGGGATGCGCCCGCCGAAACTGAGAGAGGCCGCCGCTGAGGGGGAAGGGGCGGGGCAGGCGCGACGCCGCTGACAGGAGCTCCCTCACCTCCTCGGCGGGGCTGGTGTTCAGCACCAGCACCAGGCTGGCAGGCTCGCAGTAGAGGCGGAGGAAGCGCAGCAGCAAGCGGTCGATGCCGAGCCCGCGGGCGCAGACCACCAGCCCGTCCTGGTGGAAGAGGTCCAGGAAGATCTGGCTCTCGTGCTCCAGAAGCACCGCCATGGCCGCCGGCCGCCGCCGCCGGTGGAGCTGCGCATGCGTGCCAGCCGCCGCGCCCTCCCGCTGCTGAGGCAGGCGCCGCCGAGGCGACGCCCCCTGCCGGACTCAGGCGTCGCGGTCCTCCAGCGGCGGGCGCGGCGGGTTTTCCCGCCCAGAGCGCGAGGTGCCTCAGGCGAAGCTCCGGCGGGTGGAGGGCGGCGGCGGCGGGACAGGAGGATCCCGAGAGACACCGGCGCGGAAAAGGAGGTGGGAAAGGGACTTATCTGCCCTGCAAGCTCCCCACAGGTGCTCGTATTGAGGCGAGCTGAAGCCCCCTCTCCTCCTGGTGTGTGGGGGGTGTGTGTAAATATGAGATAGGGGGTCTTTTCCTTTTTTATTACAAATTATTTGTTGTTTGCTACTAATTACCTGCATTTCTTAAGTAACAAAACCAAACCTGACTGAACTTCAGCCTGCATTCCTCATACAATGCATCAGTACCTCAGCATTTTCCTGGTGCCTCGTTTTTTAGTGTCCTTACCTCAGTGCAGAAAAAGCTGTTTATTCCCACAGGGGTGACAGACTCTTCAGACCTGCTTTCAGGAGCAGCTGAATATGAAGGACACTCCTCAGAGTTACCCTACAATTCAGGCTGGTGAAGGGCAGGTGAACTTGTCTCCCGCCCTTCTCAAAATAAGCAATTTTTCTGGGCCTCCTGCAGGGGAGATGGATGCCACTTCAACTGGGTTAAAATCCCCTGAGAAAGCGAGGGGGAAGACTGACAGCTTTTTCACAGGGTTATTGGGTAGAGGGACAGCATACAGCCAGCTTCTTCCATAACGTGAATGTGTGGAAGAAGTTCCAAATCTCTTTTATTTACACTGGGTATTAATTCCCATTATTTCCCTCAATATCATCTTCTTTTGGTAAAATGCTATTATCAGGGCATTGAGTCAACCGTCTAATACATTCAAATAAATACTTTCAGTTCTTTGTTTCGCATTGTCACATGTTGGCAGTTGCAATGTGGTTTCTTTGGTTTTTGTTTTTTTCTAAGTAAGAGAAAATAAATTGTACAGCTGCTAACGTTCTTTTACTGCATACTTATTCAAGTTGACGCTATTAATGAAGATGCACTTTACAATGCATTATTTGTAAATTTGCCACACGGTCAGGATTATGCTATAGAGTCTTTTAAATTAATATAGGAATTTTTCAAATTATTTTATAATATATGTATTTGCATTTTTAAATGCAGTACAGAGACTTAGAGCAAAGTAGAAAAAAAGCCTTTAAAAACTGACAAAAAATAATAAAATATGGGGACTATTCTTGATTTTTCTCATACATGTGTCATATTTCTGAAGTTTTATGCTGATACCTGAACAATTTTTTCCTTGCAAATTGGATCATATTGTCAACGGTTATATCAAATACCGTGGCTTGGTTCTCATTTTTAGCTGACTGCAGCTAAGCTTTTTGTCATTTGTATTTTAAACTTATTTTAGACCATAAAAATGTCAGAAAAACAGTATTTTTACTTGGACAACATTTCATTTTTGTGGCCTGCAGGTCGTTTTACTGACCATAACAAAGTCTTATACAATAACACAATGATTATCATTAACATTTATTACTATTTTTGAATACTGTATGAGCAGCTGTAGTCCAATAAGGCTACTTCTTTGAAGAATTATGGTATTCTATAGAATTGTCCATATAATTTAGGAACCAGCCATTTCCTTGACCTACTGTTTCCTACATTAATTACAAATAATACCTTTTCTAATGGTCCAAATAAAATATTTCAGGCATCTCTATAGTCTGATTTTAATTTGTACTATATATATTTCTATATTTTTCACTTTGGCTAATTATAGTATTAATGTAAAATTGTTGTGAAATGTACTTCTTGTGCTTATGTATTTATTAACCAGTAGAGGGCTGTCATTTGTTACCTTAGAAGAGCAGAACTTAGGCCTAAATCTTGCAATTCATTTTTTGTGTAGCTTTTCTTTGCAAAACATTAGAGTAATATTAAAAAAATATTCATAAAAACACAAGTAAGAACTTGTATAGGAACATGATAAATAAAATTTGTCTAAGAATTATATATAATATGCAATTTTTAAGTTGGGAGTAATAGGCTAGGAGAATGATATTCAGGGGAGTACATGGTAATACATTTCTGTATTCAACAATGAAGGCTTGATTTTAATTTTAGACATATTAAAGCTTCTGTTATATATATGTATGTAATAAACATTTGGAATAACTTTAGAAGTTTCATTCCATATAAAATTACAAACAAACACAAACTATAGGCTACTTTCATGCTGATAGATTATATGACATGGTCAGTACAGCCCATTATCAACCTCCCAAGAAAGACATTTACTTGCATGTTTTAAAAAGGCATTAACAGACCTACTTACTCCATCTTATTAACACTATATGAAAAGCAGGTTAATTGTATGGTAGTGCAATAGAACAAATCACTGGAGGTGGGATTATTATTTGGATCACTCATTATTGGGATCACTAATATTAATCTTCTCTTTAAGATGTGCTTTTGACAACTAATTTTTTTTTTGACAAGTTATTAATCATTACTAGGGAAGAGAAAAATGCACGAAACCATGACTAAGTCATTAATCTGCCTATTTGTGTAATGACAACAGTCTTTTCTGAAAACTAGTAACAGTTCTTGTGCGTCATATTAATAATTTTTGTTAATGATAATGTAAAGAGCTGCGGAGGACTCCCTGTAAGAAGAAAACCAGTGTTTAGACAACTTATGTAAAATGTATTTTATAGTCTTTCTAAAACATCAACATTTTATTTTGTCCTCCATAATCTTTGTATTTAAGTAAAACTCAATATTTTCAGCTGTGAAAATGTGAGATTTCCCACTCTCTGGATTTTTCATTGTGTCTTTGGCCTAGTTTGTTTTTTGGATTATAGCCTTATTAACCCCATTATGTACAGAGAAAAATCTCTGATTTAGGGGAATTTTAAAACCTCAGTTGTGTTAGCCAGCTAAGACGACTAGGGCCAATGTCTTTGAAATGTCCTAAAAATTATCACATTTTGTGATTTTTCCCAGAGCCAGCTTCATAACAAATGAAATCTAATATATTACCTCAAATCCTATATACATTTTGATTCATTATCTCTGATTAGATTTATCAACATACTAGTTCCTAAATTCATTAGCTGATGAATCTTAAGAGATTAACATCCATAGTCCTGTTATTAGAGTTATCTTGCATCATTATATCATAGACTATATATTTATACTTTTTCACACCTCTAGTGAAAACAAAGACCTGTTGGAGCTTCTAGTTGAAAGATAAGACTGCTGAAGTGAAATTTTCTGAATTAATGCATAGTTTTGTTATCCAGGTTCCCAAGGAAGTATATTTATTTTTTTAGTATAAGAACAAACTTCCTTTCTAAGAAAAAGAGCAAAAATAGAAATACTGATATTTATCTGTAGGTATAAAGGTACATTGGAAATTGAGAAAACATGTTCCATAGTTTGGAAATTTATTATAAGCCATCTTTTACCCATATCTATTAATGTTCTTAGAAAATTTGATTCTGAGATGGGCACTTTCTGTAATTTGTAATTGGCTGAAATAGATTTTTCTCCAGCAGTCTACATATAGCACATCCTTTACAGGTTAAAAAATATTTTGCCTATAAAGGAAAACCTAATTATTCTTTTTCAAGGAAGCTATTGTAATATTTAAACATGACATGCTTTTGCTGGGTTAAAAATGAACTCCAATAAAATAATTGATTTGGGCTATGGTCTGATGGATAGGAAACATTAGTAAGGGAAAGGTAAGTTCTTGTCCTACACTGGCTCTGCACAGACCATGAGACCCTGGAATTACTAACTCTGTCACCTTCATTTCCCCCTTAGGTATAATTGCCATACAAGTAACAGGAAATGTGTTCAAGGTACTTTGTCTTAAGTAAACTCAGAATTAAACTTAAGCAGCTGTTAATGATTTCCACAGTATTTTTTCTCAACAATTACAAAGCTAGGTTAAAAACTTTAAAGGTATGTACAGTTCATACTTAAGTACCCTGAACAACCTTAATTTTGATTCCCCCCCCACTTGTGCATCTTGTATAAATAATATACGTGGTGTCCATGTAGAATATCCCACTTTAATACTTTCTAGATGTAAAAGTCATGACATACAATGAGATTTTTTTATTGTAGCAATATATAAAATGACAGCTAGATGAAGTGTTTTAATACATTACTTATGTTCAAGTCTATTATACATTTCTAAGGGATATGGTCATAGTCACTCAATGTTTAACTGTTCATTTAATAGAAGTAATTTTACAAATTAACTGCTTTGTTATTAACAAAAGAAGAAGCAGTTGGTGATGCAATGGGGAATATTTCAGCATGGATGTATATAGACAGTATTACATATGCATAAACATTTGCACCATTGTGACCAGTGTAGATTTGTTGTATAGTAGTGGAATGCAAATCTGGTTTTGCAATTTTAGTTGAAGATTTTGTGTTTACTGACCCTAAGTTGATGTGGATGAAAAACATCATTTTCTGAGTGCTACTAGAAGCAGGTTTTTGTGAAAAGAAATGGTCTTGCAATGTTATTACTTGAAACTTCTTCATCTGAACTGCAGCTACATAAGTTCTTGGACCACGTAGTTCAATGAGTATTTATTTTTCCTTCTGATTCGGAGAGAATAGTTATAAAGGGATTAGAACTGGAGCTTTATGAAAATATAGGTTATTCTCACGCACAAACCAAATATTCTGTCAAGTTGTTACTTTGCTAAAGACCTTGCACAAGATCTTGTAGAGAAAAACATGTTAAGATTGATGCAGCATTCTGAAGAGCATGTTTTAAGGCACTAGGAAAACAGATAGGCTGATAAGGAGCTAATTTGCTCCTCAGCCTGTTATTCTCATCAGTCCATGTCGAGAAAGGAGTGATGTACTTTTCTTTCCAAAGCATATTTGCTTTGGTGGGTAAACCAGATTTAGTCATTGTTTTTAAAGCTGTATTCCAAAACCAGTGTTTGCTGTGTAAGTGAAAAAGATAACTTTGTATAAAGTATAGAGCAACAACATTGCTGTAGTAGTGTCCTGTGGGTAAAGCAAAGAAGAGACAAAATTGCGACTGTTCCTAAATTTCGCTGGTAAAATATTGTTACCTTACAAGTTAGTATGAAGTATCAGTTTTATACAGACATTTTTCCTGAGGCATATTATTGAATTTACTGTTTCTCCAATACAAGAGTAGTTTAGCAAGGAAATGTACTAACATGACAATTAAAAACCTTTTCATATTAATTTGAAAATTGTAAAAGTGGTTTTAATACTGTTTTACATGATAGACATTTCTAATTAGAGTGCTTGTAGCCTATTATTGAAACAGGATATTGCTGCTAATGTAGGATCACATTTGTAATAATTTACTTAACACTTTAATAACTGAAGGCAACTGCAGTTTCTTCACCGAAGGAATATTCTGATTTTCTCTGTGGGGCAGATTCATACCTCTATAACTTCTCCTTGACTTTTAAAGAGAATGTAAAATTAACATGAAGCAAACTTTCCTGATATATGGAATTTTCCAGTCCTCTAAGTGTTTGGTTATAGAATATGTACAGCAAAGACAGCAATTTTACACTGTTGTGCAATGTTCTGTTTATGTACTTCCTGAACCAGCAGATATATGCAGGGGAAATTGAGGATTAAAAACTGAGTTGACCAAATCCACAATTACTAGAACTTAGTGCTATGCAGGCATGGACAGCAACCAAGCAGAGGAAATCAGGACTCAAATTTCAGGCTTGATCTTCTGAAATGTGCACCATCAATTCATGCCTTGCCCAGTGATGTCAACTCTCCTATAATGCACTGTATAAGTGTGACTGTTCAAGGAAGCCAGGAAAATGGCATCTTACTTTAGATAACTATTTTCTAGGAAGAGAGATTTAGATTTCTGAACAAAGGAAAAGGCTCATCCCTGCTTTTACTACACCAAGTAAAACAGGACTTGTAAGCTAATAAAATGGCTATGTGCCTAGCTGACAAATTCCAGTGAGGTAAAGAGGATGGTTAACTGCTTATAGGAAAGAAAAACTAAGTGTCTGACTAAAAATATGATGTATAGAAGCTCTACAGTACAATGTCACTATTTTCTTAGAATGTTTTCATTTTGGGCAGTTCAAAGTGAGAAATAATGCTACCTCCTATCAGTGTCATGTTATTCCAAAGGAAATAGTTCAGCGATTGTGATACTTTTGCTTTTTTTTATTTCAGTAGTTGGCTTTTACATCCTAGTTTGAATGTATCATATTTCCCAGAAACACGTCAAGAAAACTAGCCTTGTCTTTAGTAAATAGTATCTGGAACTTCTTTCAAGCATTTATAAGCTTGAATGAATTTCCTGGGATATATCAGGCAATGCAAAAATCAGAATTGGAATCTACATCTTTACTTGCATTTCAAATCAATACGTCTTTTCTACTCTTTACTTTCAGTAACTGTATCTGAAAAATTAGATATGTACCAAATTATCACACCTCTCAGACTTCCGTCTTAGTTAAGATAGTATTATGAATGTGTGATCTGTTCTATTTTTAATCATGTTTTAAACTCAATTTAAAGTAGAGAGAAAACTATTGGCTTACATGCTTCAGAGCCTGTAGGAAACCTCTAATTACAAAGCAGCAATAATCATGTCATAGTTAAGACTGGAGCTGGCTTCTTATTTTAGACCCAAATAGCTAATTGTCTTTACTGAGCTCCAAGAGTTCTTTGAATCACTTTTAAACTTGGCATGCTGCATTTTATCCAGGAGTGTATGTTTCTAGGGAGTTTGTAGGTTAGTCAGATAAAATGTTTTACAAATATAACACTCAAAAATCTCATCTGACTGTTGAATTCTTTCTTAGATCCTTGAAAGTGTGAGGCCTACAGAAGTCACAATCATTTAATTCTTTTCTTGCTAAGAAAACAAGTACATAGTTTTAGAGATATAATCTTTGTATATTAATAAGGAATTATACAATTAAAAAAATCTCACGATATGTGAGACTTTCCACTTTCCAGCCAGGAAAGCAAACAGAATTCTAAACATGTGAGTCCACATAAGTAAAGGTCATATAGATATTGAAGAGGTATGGATTAAATGATTCTTACTAAAAATGCAGTTTAAACCTGCAGCATAAGCATAATGTAAGACAGAACTAAAGCTACACAGGGTTTTGTTAAAGCAGTCTGTAGAGGGCTGGGGCAGGTCCCTGAGAAGCAAAACCCCAAATTTTCAGATTCAGATGTATGGACAATATATCAGTTAAAGCAGGAAACTAAACCTAATGCTGGCACAAGATCAAGTTAATAACTACATTTTTTTCTTTGATGGAAGTACACACATCTTGTAAGTATTTTTTTTTTCAGGTTTTTGGAAGCTGCAATGTAGAAAGCTCTAGTGGTGATTTCTTGAATGTTGTGTTTGAATAGAAATATGTTCTATGCAGAAAGATATGTGCTTCTAGAAATCTCATCATATATCGACTCATTCTTTCAGATTCTTCATTGTTGTCTTTCTCTCTTCAACTCCCAGTTTCGTGGGTATTCTCCTCTGTCATCCCAGAACTTCATGCTGTAGTCCCAGTTTGCCTTTCCTGTGCATTTCCTACGATTGCTTCAGTCTGATTTTTTTTTTTTTTCTCCTTACGTAGGAGGCTTACTTAAGTGTATTAATTTGTTTGGACGAAAAAGTTATTTTTATTAATCACAGTGAACAGTCTGTGCCAGAGTCAAAACTTTCTGGTTTTTTATTCCGTTAGTCTAAAAAGAATAAACACTACATGTTTCTTTCCTTTTAGACATTTTGACCAATACCAATTTTTTTATACATTAGTTTGCTAAATGTGGTGATGATATCCCAGTGAAGGATTTCAGAGAAGCAAAATCAATATCCTTGCTATATTGGTGTTACATTTTTTTTTTAATGTTTTACAAACATACAATTTTTTTCTGAAATAATTTTAAGAATGAAACATTATTTTGGCTTGTACACAAGTGTGTGTTTAACTGTGTGTGTAACTTGCTGTATATTTTGGTCACTTTATCCTGAGACCCCTGGGTGTGGTTTGACAGTGTGATAAATCCAGCTTTACACCTGACAGTAGCTATAAAAAAAGGCTGTGACTGTATAACACAATTATCTGTAAGGTTCACATCCTGCCAGTTCACAGTCATGAAAAAGATGTTGGTGGATTAATACTAAACCAAATGACATTATGTGAGGATAGTTATTTTTTGTCTTGTGATTACCAGAATAATGCTAGCATAAAATTTGCATCCTACACTTTGCTTGACAAAATATGATTATTTGCTCACATCTGACTGGACTTCTGACTGATTGTAATGTGGAAAACAGGTGTTCCGTTGAGTTTGTTTTCTGTGGGAAATTGGTTGGTTTCTATAGCTTAGAAGACTCTTAACTAAAAAAAAGGTAGGAAAGGCAAGGTTCACATGATCATAAAACAAAATTCTTATTACACAAATACTGATTCACAAGACAAGTGTACAGAATTTTCAAATAAAGTAACTTTTTAAAAAGTGTAAGTTGTTGCTTATAAAGACCAACATTAATGACTTATTACTCTAAACCTTCAATAAATCAAAGTGTTTGTGGACTTTTGCTTTATGAGAGTGTATGGGATGGGATGTACCTGAAAATAGAAAAGTGAGTGGTTAGTCTTTGAAATGCAATGTACTTCTCAAATAACATTTGAGATGGTATTCTTTCTGGAAATTACGTACCTAGAAAGAATAAAGGCTAGAGCATCCAAAGTAATGATTTTTGGCATAATTTGGAATAGTAGTTGTATGAATATTGCATTTACTAGTTTTATTCAGCAAATGAATTTGAGAAGTGGTACAGTGAAACTCAGAAATAGGTGTTGAGGTTGATTAGGAACAATTGTGGGATTACCTCTGGTTTATCAGCAGGCAGACTACTACAAGAAAACGATGAAATGTTGAAAATACTCAGAACTACCCATTAACACATTCATGTGGTACAAATACAATAAAATAAATTGAGACTATTTCATACAGAAGAAATGAAAGCAATAATCTAAAATAATTGGGGGTTTTAGTCTAAAAATAGTAGCTTCTTATTTTACCCACCTTTATTTACATTAAAGCTAATTGCTGTCATTGATGATCTCTGAATCCTTGACCCTGTTACCCTTTTTGACCCTATCACCAGTCTTCTTGGAGCTTGAAAATGAATGGCATTCCTTGAATACAGTTACATGTTTACAGGTTCCCAAAATTTCTAATGGTGACAGGTGGTTGAAATTATGATTATTTGAAGAATAGACTAAAGAAACAGTATGCTTCTTATTGTAACAACTGTAGCAATTCTGCCAGCCCTCAGTGCTAGTTAAGCAGCTATTTGGGAAGCCCAGGCAGAAAACAATACCAAAGGGCTCATCCACATAAATATATTCCAACAAGAACCTGGAAGATGGGAGAATGTGAAGGTTTTTCCTACACGGTGGTTTAATTTTCTCTCCGATTTTGAACTTTGAAGTCTTGGGTAGTATTACACTTTCTTTTGCTGTCATTATATCATGACTTGCCTCTGATACTTTGAGACAAAGACTGAATTGTTAGAGATGGTTTCCATAACAATTACAACTATCTGGATATGCATGGAACTGCTTTCTCATTGTTTCCATTTTTCCAAGGATTTTTATTTATCAGATGAATGCTGCAAGTTACAACGTTATTAAGGAGCTGGAGGGGGGATTTGCTGAGTTTTTTGGGGGAAGGGAGCGGCTATCTTAATTGTGGCTTTACCATGTTTGTCAAAACCATAGTGAATAATTCAGCAATTTTAAAAAATACCATTATTATCTCCCCACATTTGTAGCTTAATGGAATATGTACGTGTGCCACAGCCATTTCAGTTCACAGGGCATTGTCTTCATGCAGATAGATTATAGTTTAAGCTGCGAGTGGTTGAGATGTGTGTACATGCCTAATTTTGCTGGCTGTTCTTCAGAGTGGAGTCAAATGGAGTGAGTAGTGTCATAGTTTGTCAGATGACATCTGTAAAATCCTTTATTTTGTGTTTGTGCACTAACAAAAGAGGATCAAGCGCTATTTGGGATTTTCAAACTCTACTGCTATATAAAAAGTGAGTATGGTTAAGTAGATTATGTCCAGTTCCGCCTGCCTTTTGTCCTTGAATGATCTATTGACAGAATTCCTGAGCAATGACAAAATTCTCCATTATGTCTATTATATATGTATCATTTTCTAAATTATACCGTAGTGATATAGCAACAATTAATTGTTCTGCAGAGTAACTTTTACAAAGAAGAAAAGCACACTTAATTTGTAAGTTAAATTAATTCAGCACTGGGAAGTGCCCAGTAGTTCACTGGGAAGTTTTGAAAACAAGAACAGAAGAGCATGTGTTATACATGGAAACTATTAGAGTTCTTTATCAGAAATAAATGTCTGTCTTGACTCTTCTCACACCTTGTCAAATTTAATTCAGTGGATTAGTTGTTGTATTGCTATTTCCCAGCAGATCGTCTACTGTGGAATCTCTCTTAGTTCCCCTAGTTCTTATATTTTGTTGTTTCTTCCCTTGCTAAGCCTCTATTGACACTTGATTTGTGGTTTCTCCTAAAAAAAATAGGGGTATAACTTTCTTTTAGAGAGTTACATCTGATTATTTGCAGTTTGTTTTGTGTCAAGTTCTTCTGTACTCATACAGCCAAAAAACAGTGAGCTACGCAGATTTGTTATGAGGTAAAATTTCTGACTCTATGTAGTTTCACAGATGGAATGGTGCTAGTTTCATGGTCGATGTGCTACTAAAATTAAAAAGGAACAGCATGAAAAACATTTTATCTGTAAGCTAAGATTCTCATTGAAATGTCTGTATTTGGTATACAGAAATGGTGACTGAATGCTTAAGGTCTTTGTTAAGAAATGAAGTTAAGCTCTACTTCTTTTTCAAACTTTACTGTGACAGATATACTAAATTTTCTTTGGTTTTTTTTAAAAGTTTTCTTCTTATGGGAAATTTAAGAAAGCAGTTTTGCCTTAAATCTCACTAGAATTCCTGCTGAAGTTTGTCAGCACTTCTGAACCACTCGCTTTGCACAAACACTTTAGACAAGAATTTAGAGTTGAATTCTAGATTCTGCCACAAGATGTGCATATGCTACTCTTGTGGATCCTAAAGAATCAAAGTTAATTGCAGTAATTTACTGCTGAGCTCTGTGGTGCATATAATCAAAATATATAGACTGACAAGAAAATCTACAGTCAAGCATATTCATTTTAACAAATGAATGGTACGATTTCAGTACCATTAATAGCTCATTA
Organism: Aquila chrysaetos chrysaetos; assembly: GCF_900496995.4. NCBI lineage: Eukaryota > Metazoa > Chordata > Aves > Accipitriformes > Accipitridae > Aquila > Aquila chrysaetos. Next base: position 11,978,063 of record NC_044028.1, on the reverse strand, counting down.
TGGGTAAGTATTATTTCTTCTGTTATGCTTTCTCTGATGCACTCTTAATGTACCAAATCTGTCCTCCCATCTTTCTTTGTGCTGTTATCAACCACTGTCTCCCCTCTGGAGTTTTTTCACAGAACTTCTCAGTCCCCTCCACCCTGTAAAAAAACCATTTAACTTCTGAAAACAATGACTGGAAGGGGCTCCTTTCAGAATATGATACACATGGGGTGAGAGACAAAGGACAATACATATATAGGATTGCATGGCTGAGAAAGGTAAGAAGTGATACATTCATTGGTGGATTGTCTGATGTCCCATACAGATGCATACAATTAAAAAATATTTCCAGTGAAGTTTGAACTAATGTTCTTTCTGGATTTCACTGTACCCCTTTCTTAACACTTTTTTAGGCTGCATTAGCTTACAATGTGCCCCTTCTGTGCTGTCAGCATGTGTGCTTAATGCTGTTTTTTACCTTCCTAGAGAGTCCCCAGTACTGCCACTTACAGATGGAGAGCTGCAGATGGGAAAAAAAATCTCTGCTCTGAGTCCCTTTACATCCTTCTTTTCAAGCAGTGTTGCTGCTCAAATCCCATTGTTTCTTTGCAGTCCTATCCCATTTATTTTCTCCTTTTGTAATCTCTCCTTTTTGCTGCTCCAAACCTCTTGCTTTCCTTCCTTCAACTTCCTAGCCTCCTTTTCATCTTGAAGGCAGTGGATGTGAGAAGTTTACATGGGTTTAAAAAAAGTAGTGGTGTTATAAAACACCCAAAGTTATGAAATACCAGGACCTAAGCTCTAGAGTGAGGAGCTCCTATTCAGGAAGTCTCGCTACATGCTACCTGTGCTTTCACTCTTCCCTAGGCATCCACAAAAGGTTACTGTCAGATACAGACCATTGCTCTGATCTGGGTTGGCTGCTCTTATGTTCCTGACTGCCAGTGTTTACACACCTCCATGAACACATGTATACTGACTAGAAAGCTTTTTGCATACCATGTCTGTGTATAAACCTGACAATCCTCCCTCAGTCAGTACAAAACATGAAAAAAAGAAAGAAGTTATATTTGAGCCTAAGCTTCATCTACCACTTTACAGAAGATTGACTGCTCTGTCAGCCCATTTCCCCTAAGAGAGACAATTTAAAACATTCCTGTTTTTTCCTTTAGCTTGTCCAAGACTCAGTTGTGCTGCCATAGATTACTGCACCCCATTACTTCACATACATCTGAGGCAATTCTTTTTTCATATGTTATTTGACACTGATGGGAATGCTTATTAGCCTCCCAAATGCTAAACATCACTGTGTTCTAACAATTTGTCCTTAGTTGTTACGGAATTGTAAAGGAAATGACACTTCCTTTATTTGGTTATTTTCCCTTGCCTTTTAATGGATCCTGACAAAAAGTCTTTCTTTTCTGGGATTATTATCCATCCAGAAATTCTGGAGTACTGTTTTTTCTCATCAGCGATGAGCAGTTTTTCCTTTATAGCATTGCAGTCACAGAGCTTAAAGAAAGAAGATGGAACTCCTCTGTTGTATCTAAATCTCTGTGTATTTTCTTATTGGGAAGTGATGAACATTATTGAAAGGGAGTTTTTCTGTTGGAATGTGTGCAGTTAAGGGAATGAAAAAATAAAATTGGAAACTATTTTCTTTATATGGGGCTCTTAATAGAATACTCATATCAATATTTAGAGAACCAGATCGAGATCATTACTGCAATTTTGTACTGCCAACTTGTTGTGGTTTAGCCCCAGCATGGGCATGACATCACACGGTATGGAATACCCCTTTGGCCAGTTTGGGTCAGCTGCCCTGGCCGTGTCCCCTCCCAACTTCCTGTGCCCCTCCAGCCTTCTTGCTGGCTGGGCATGAGAAGCTGAAAAATTCTTGAGTTAGTCTAAGCACTACTTAGCAACAACCAAAAATGTCAGTGTGTTATCAACATTTTTCTCATACTAAATCCAAAACATAACACTATACCAGCTACTAGAAAGAAAATTAACTCTATCCCAGTCAAAACCAGGACACAACTACTCCTAGCCTTTCTGTTAGGGGATACTGAAAACTGTATCTTTAAAATTATTGCATTTCATTAACCTTTTACATCTTTACTTTTTAATCATTTATGATATTGCTGAACAATCAAAAGTTGTCTGAAATATAGATTACTTTGAAGATTTTCTGGAATAATGTTAAGAGCATCCAACTTCTTTCAGTCTCTCACAGACATAATGAGTTCTAGAACATAGAAGTGACAGTCCAATCTTGATAATTCTAATTTGTTAAAACCTTTGCCCCTTTTTTCAGTATTTAATAAGCTGCATAAATATTCTTAGCTCAATGTCAAGCTTTCAGTTTAAACCAAGCACACATTTTATTTCTGGATTTGGGAGTTGCATTCATGTATTATGTGTTTCTGAATTTATCTTGTATAAAACTCAGTATCACTAGCATTGTCTTCAGGAAATGCAGTATCAATTTACTTCTTAATTTGAGAGCTCAGATTATCATTTAGGCTTAAAGTATGTATACCTGAACGCTAAATAAACTTACCTGTACAAAATATTGAGTGACCCACTATATACAAATTTAGAAAACTGAAGTTGTAACTGTAAGATACTTTAACAAATCTGTAAAAACTCTGTTGATTCAGCTTTGGTTTTTTTATTCCTCTAATGAAAGGAAAACTCCTCAGAAGGGGTAGTTACAAAACTGCCATAGAGGTGCTCAACCGTAACCTAAGGGTTTTTTAATCCTTGCACTCTGTTGCTTAGTAAATTATGTTAAACTAATCAATTCAGTCTTTAGTATATGTAGCTTTAATTTTTGCGGCTTTATTTTAATTTCATTTAAATGAAACTTTCACTACTTACTTTTGGATAAAGTTGTGCAGATGTGGTCATCATCGTAGGAAAACAGTGGGCACGGAGAACAGTAATATATATATATATATATGAAAAAAAGATGTGAAAATCCACAGAGAATGCTAACACTTTGAATGTGGCAATACATATTGGGCAGGGCTTCTGATTTTGAAATATTTTAAAGAGTTTTGGAAAATATGTCTTGATCTAACTTTTTAGCCTTTAAAGCATTACTACATGACCCCATTTGCAAATGTTCATAATCCTATAAAAGAGATATATAATGAGGTTCTTAAAAACCCTTGAACATTGATTAAAGTACTTTAGAATCCAAAGAATCATACTCATATTCATGCATAATAAAACAAGAACCTTTATATTAAAAGTGGTTACCTGTAAAGTCTTCTAGGCATTTTACTTTTTAATTCTCTCTGCCATAAGTCTGATGTTTGACGACTCCTGCAGCCAAATCCCCCATTTGGATTACCAGAGAATTCAGGATTACACTTTCAATGACTTATTCAAAATACACATGTATTGGAAAAGGAATAGATAAATGGATGACTGAGAAACACAGCAGATTCAGGTATGTTTGTATTGTACTTTGTCCTGTTTTTAACTAGAATAACCTGCCTCATAGTTAACATTGTCATATATTTTTCAATCTAAAATAGGAAATACTATATTATTTCTAATGCCATGTTTTGATAGCATTTGAGTTTTAATGGTATGCACCAAAGTAATGAAAATACACAGGGTTAAGGATGATTAAATGCACCAGACTACTGCTGGCAGCCAGTGTGTAATTATGTATCTTCTAAGCACCATACGCAACACAGAGTATCACTGTAAAGTATTACTTGTAGCAGTTGTAATACTCAGCAACTCTTTTGTTGTTTGGTTTGTCTTGTAATAATACTTTAATACTTTCTTAATGTTTATCCTAATTGACGTAATTTTTAATCCCCGACTTTTGTAGAATGAAATAATTGTAGCCCTATTGAACAAATTACTTTATCTTTCTAGCAGTAGTCTCTTGGCACCTTCTTGAAAAGCCCAAGAATACTTCAGCTATAAATGGCACAATGTAGTTTGCTTTATGATGGAGGAATATGTTTTTCATATCTATAGATTAATATTTCCACCTGGCTAATCTTGGTAGTAACTGAAGGTTACAATGTCATACAAAGGCTCTTTAGATACAGATGCAAAGTAGATTGATAGTATCAGCCCAGTTTGTCTTGAATAGTTGTCCATATCACAGAAAAAATTGCCATGATTGGCACTAATTGGCAACCTTGTTGGCAGGTTCTGGAATATGGTCCAAAGACTGATTGGATAAAGAGGATGAACTATTGCATCCATCTATGTTCAGAGGTAGCTGTTTCTTGCCAGGATTGACAGCTATTGGTGGGGTGGGGTATGAACCTTGGAAAGTCTTTTCCTTTGGTTCTTTTTCTTCATCCTTCCTGTACATTTTGGTTTTCAGCATTTCAGAGTAATACTAAAACTTCTCAGAGAAACAAAAATCACTTCAAGACTTAATAAAAAGAAAACAAGTTGATACTGTTCCTGAAATTTCATGCAATAAAAAAATGTTAGCAGAAGAGATAAGGTATTTTTCTTGTCAGTCATATCTAGAGAGTTACTATTTTGACTTCTACCAGAAGAGAGGAATGCCATAATGTTTCTCAGTATGGAAGGTGAATTCAGGGGGGTGAAGTGATGATGAATCGTCTCAATAGGGGTGTGGAATATGTTTTGCAGCAAAATAGTCAAGATGCCATTCTGTTTTTTTCTCTGTTAAGTCTTGGCATGTTAGCTAAAAATACAGACTTTGGATGATTTTGGGGAGATGTTTCTCTACTGCATTTTTTTGCCTATATGTGTTAATTCAGACAGTCTCTGACTGTTGTAGTCCAAAAAAGTGCTTTAATAAGCAGCTGGTTTGGTTATTGTGTTGACATTCATCATGCAGATCTGGTATATCTGAAGATCACCAGAAGCTCCTGTGCACAATTCCTTACTTTTTCTCTTAGGACTTCTGGCTCTCACACTGAAAATTAATTTAAAACTAATTAAAAAAGATGGAAATACTTAGGATCATTTATCCTTTTAATTAAATTAGAAGACTTGAGGGAATGTTTGTGGTCATTTGCAACCACTCACGCATTTCTGTTGTAAATTAATGGGAAATACGTTCCCAGACTCACCTGCGAATAGTCCCATGAGTCATGTTACTCACTGCTTTTTCATAAAACTTCAGTGAATGTGGGCTGGGATAATCTGATAGAGAAGTATTACATTAGACTGCAATTTATGAAAAATACATTGCAATTACTCCAAACACAAAGTATTGTTCCAAACTTCAAAATATGTTGTGAAGTCTTTACAATGAGTTACATACCTGATCTAGTTGATCTAGTTGAAGGTGTCTCTGCTCATTTTGTCTCTGCAGGGGGGCTGAACTAGATGAACTTCAAAAGTCCCTTCCAACCCAAACAATTTTGTGATTTCTGTGATTCTATATTAAAGACCAAGGAACTTTTTTCTTGGTGGATTTCAGTTTGTAGGTAGACTGTTGATAGACACGTTTTAATACCATTTCCCTAAGTTAAATGTAGAGCCAAAGAATATAACATTTAAAGTATTCTTGATAGTATGGCATAGAAGTTTATGTATAAATACTATACAGTAGAACAATTTATGATTTTTCATTTCCAATTTGATTAACCTCTATTTAGTAATTTTTATTAGTATTAAGTTTGTAGTTAATTTTTGGGTCTTATCTTTGAGACTTGTTCATAATAAAGACAGACATTCATAACATTTGGACCTTTGTTAAAATTCCTTTTCTGTTGTTCATTGAGAACGTGATGGTGGTGACATCATGACTGTACGTACTGAACAGTGAATGAAAAGAAAGTGCAAAACCTGGTGAATAATTGCCACTAATGTGGTTGATGAAGGAAATAATGAGTATGTGGTAACAGACTAAATATTTGTTTGAGCATAGTGGGGTTTTTTTGAAGGTTTCTTTTCTCTTAGTTCCCATAAAATTCTCGCTTAACGACCAAAGAATTGGTGGATAAATATTATAACACAAGAGGATGAATAATTGCCATTGTAAAAAGAGGCCCTTACTGTTAAGAAATTTTCAAATTCTTAGTGCTTTTTGTCACTCTAAAAGTCTTAGTTCACATTCCTGACATCATCTTAAATTTGGAATTTACCTGTTCAGGTAAATGGTGCCATAATTATCTAAGAAGTTGCTGGAGAGAAGTGCAAAGAATAATTATAAACTTGTGTTTGCTGAGGACTTCAAAGCTCTCTCTCCCTGCAACACTAATCTTACCACAGAAGGGTGGAGGAAGTAGGAAGAGACAGACTACACTTTGCAACACAACAGTAATAGAATTGGCATCCGTGGAGTGCATATGGTGACAAGTTTATTGCAGATGTACAGTCCCTTCCGAAGCTCTCAGTGGGACAGTGAGACTGCAACAAAGGAATAAGGATCAATCCCATAGTTGTCTCCAGAATCCAGGAAGACATTTTTCATAATGTGGAAAGTTACCTGGTTCATCTGAGGTAAAAGTTGTTATGACTTGGTGTACTTTAATGGCATTAGATTATGGAAACATTACAGACTAGAGTTCTGTGTTGATTTACATGAATGAGACAAACTCTGCTGCCTTGCACTTTTGTGCCACCTAAACTGGACTGCAAATGCTTCCTGCTAAGAAGTACCAGTAGGCTGAAAATCAAATATATTTAGTACTAATCTATGGCATGTTCACTGAGGACACTTCTGTAAGGTGCTCAACCTTTTACGGGACAAAGAAAGAGGACCAAAAGAAAATTAAGTAGCTGATTCTGCACCACTTGGTACAAACACGAACTGTTGAAGTATGGACCTGTTTGGGAGAATGTTACGGGAAAATAAAATGAAACAGGAGAATATAAATAAAAACACTAGGCAGATTGTTCCTGCTCTTGATGAAGCTGTGTAAATTACACACTAAAGAAAATATCTGCAGTAGGTAAAACCTTGTAGGTATAAACAGCTAACGCTAAATCATTAACAAAGGCAGAGGTCAACTGTAGGACTTGAACTGAGCTGTCACATTACACAAGGAGTCGTATCTTCCACAAGATGGAGCTGTGTGATTTCTGCTTTTGGAATCAATTCAGTCTATTAGTAAATGATTCTTTGATTACTGTACAAGAACAGGAGAATCACAGTGATCTATCATTGCTTTCTTACTCAGATGCTAAGGAACTGCTGCAATTTAATTCTAGATGGTTGTGTGGGTGCTAAAAATATTGAATTTAACATGAAGGCCTCTGAATCTAGAAGAAAAGCTATATTTAAAAAAAGAAGAAAAATAAATCCATTACCTTTCTCTATGAAGATCACAGCGATTTGCCTAGTGTGTGGTTTTACTTTATTTACTCACTTTTTCTTTATTTACTCTTTTTTTAAAAATTTATTTACTCACTTTGATGATGATTGCAATGCAGATCTATTTGGAATGATTTCTTACCATGTATGCTCTATAACATCTGGATGAGGGAGGGATACTGTTGCTTAAATGATAATTCAAACAAGTATTTTCACTAACATTGATGGACCTCCAGTTCTGGAGTGTTTATTAGGTCTGAGCATATGTAAGTAAAGTACATCATCAATAGAATGGAATACTATCTTTCAAAGCAATGACTGGAAAAGATCAAGGATTCATAGTAGAAAAATAACAGAACGTGAGATCCTGGTGTGATGCCTTTGCATAAAAAGGTAATGTAATCCTTTTCCTGAATAAGCAGGGAAAGTAAACAGGAGTAAGTGGGGGGGACTTGTTTTTCCTCCTTATGTGGCATTGGAGAGACTGGCTGAGGAGACTGGAAGGAAACAGCACATTCAAAACTTTCAGAGCCAGGGGCTGGCATAAGCAGAACTGAACAGAAGTAAAGAGCAGGCAACATTGGGATTCTCTCAGTTAAATGTGGGCCAAGGATCATCCAGACAAAGGCCTGGAAAGGTAAAAGAGTTCTTCTACAATATACCAAGAATCTTAAAAGATTCAAGTTATTGAGGTATTAATAACCTGGGGTATGTCCATAACAACCCAAGTGCCAGCTGTGTAATTACTGGTAAGAGCTAGTGTGATCCCAGCTAAAAACGGTATGATTACATGTGGCCTCCTAGATCAAGTGGTGATTGTACAAAAAGGTTCAAGAGCACTCTGGGTTACTGGCCTACTTGAATTAACACTGGAGAATGTAAATAGCAACTTGTTTGCAACATCATTAAATCACAGTAAGCCTGAAATTTTCTGATCTTTTTCTGTCTTTTATTGTTTTGGATTGCAGTGGCTTAATGACTATGAACACTTTGCAAACTTTAACAAATTCATCTGATTACAGTGTATATGCTGAAACTTGGTTTCAAATGAGATTATGTACAATCAAACTACAGCTCCCTTCTTCATTCACTTTTCATTGCTAAAACCTAGCTTCTCCACTGATTCCAAAATATACTGCCAACCACTCCTCTGTGCCCTAGCTTGTGGCTGGGTGAGAAACAGAAGACCTGTGACTGCTTCTGAATTATACACAAGAGGATTGTGTGGCTGATATATATATACAATGATCGACTTGTGGGTATGTCAAGCATAATAGATAATTGCTGAGCTTACACAGCAATATTTTCCTCACTGGGAAGACTCATGTCAGTCTTTATCTCCTACTCAACTGTCAGTTCTCATGGAAACTTGTTGGAACTTCATATCTTTGAGACCAGGTCCTTTTATCAAATTTGATCAAAATTAGCCAATTCATTCAAAAGTTGTGAGGGAGGGGATGAGAAGTGACAGGCTGGCAGTGCATCTGTGTAATTTATTTCTTTGCAAAACTAGCACAGAAAGCAAAGTCTTCTAATTTTCAAAATAGGCAATCAGAATTCAGTAGCCTGCATTTAACTGAAACTTACAGAAATTCACAACTATGTTGATGTACACAACTTACAGTGTTGTCAGTCACAATGTTGAGAACCCTCATCATTTTGGGTTTGTGTGCATATGGATATATATAAGGTGATATATAAACCACATTCTCTGCTGGAGAACCTGAGGATAAAAACTAGATCATCTAGCAGTCTTTCAGTTTGTTTACCTTACACAAGCCAATTTTGAGGAAAAAAAACCCACCAAAAAACCAAAACCACCACCTCCCCGCCTAATTCCAGCAGTGTTGATTGTCCATCTGCTTTTTTTTTGCTGTGGCAAACATTTTACCAGAAGAGGAAAGCTGAAGGAAATAGCTGATAACAGATGACAACTACGTTTTCACATAATCTTAAGCTCTAATATGCTTTTTGTTATAGTGAACTGGCCTGTCTCATTTTTAAAATAGGACTAAGGAATATATTGCTTTTATGAACATTACATGGACAAGGGAGATCATATAGTTACTGAGTTTGCAGTCTGTGGATAAAAACTCTGTTACAGAGTTAGATATTAGACAACTTACTAGAGTTATCTCTTATTTAATTATGCATTTCTGGAAGAAGGTAAAGTGAATGACTTATTTTTCAAAGAAATCAAAATATTGTAGGCACAATGTAAGTAATAATAAAACATATGTCCCAAATCCATGCATTTTTAATTTATATTAAATAAAATGAACCATATGGGTATTTTGGTTTACCTACTTTACTTTTTTACATGTTTGTCTTGAGATTTTTGAGGTGTAACAGTATTGTGTTTGTAAAAAAAAACAACCTTACATTTGAAGAAGTCATAAGAAATGACCCTGAGATTCTGCAGTAGAAAACAGATTTTGGCTAGGCACAGTAGTCCATCTACATACAGATTTTAACTTCAACAGTACCTATCTGTTGAAAAAGATATGATTATGTATATTCTGTCATTAAATCTTATAAATCAAAGGATTGAAACTCTGTAATATGATTCTTCCCCTCCTTCCAAGGGTAGAAAACATAGGAACCTGCTTGGTTCAGACATACTTGAAAGATTTTCAGAAATGAATAATTCACATTAATAATGTGAGTTGAATTGCATCCCATGAGGGAAAGCATGAAAAGAAAAAGGCAGGTATTACTAGTCAAGTTTTACTTTTGTGCCACGAATAAACAAGATTTTAAGTGAAACACAAAAGCAGTAAAGTGTGTGAAATTAATAATATGAAAAGGAGGCATGTAATAACAGGGAGAGCTTCTGAAGCAACTTAAGAACCAAATGAAGGTGCTTTATTTGCAGGTAAGTATACTGCAACCTACACACTTCAATCAAGCCAACAGTAGGCTTTAATAAGTGATAATAAAGTGTGAAAGGTAGTTTTGTGAGAAGGATGGAAAGATGCATGTACTTATTGCTTGTAATTATGTATCCAGTAAACAGACATCAAAATAGACACACTATGTTGCCTTGCACTGTGGCACACAAACATATTGGTATGCATGGCCTCAGCAGAAGCTGAATTTGCATTTTTGATATGGTGAACTCAAAGTTCATGGGTAGGAAATGTCAAATATGATAATCTGGCTAAGAAGAATATATGTGTAGGTGCTTTGCAAGTATCCTGGCACTTATCGGGCTGTATAATTAAAAGAAGACAAAGTGCTTGAAAAGGGTGTATTGGAACGTAACAGTTTATTTAACTGGAATGAAGTAGCTTGCTTATTCACTGTAAATGAAATAGGAAGTTCGTTTCATTTCGGGACTCAGAATGTAGAATTCTCATACTTTTGAGGTCTGACTGTATATGCTTATGTGTGGGCTTATATTTCAGTCTCTCTAGCCTATTTCAACTTGTTCCCACATTGATTATTCCTGAAATACTATAGAAATGAACAGAAGCAAAGAACTCTTATTCTGAATATAGGTAATCTGTAATAACTCCATAACCAAGCCAAATGTACTCCTAATCAATTTAACACAAGCCTGATATGTTGTGGAGCAACTTTTTTTTGCGTAGCCAGGCTCTACCTGCAATAAAAATGTAATTGAGTAATGCCTACTGTGCTCTTCGTAGCCTCCTGAGGGATGTCTGTGGTCATCATGTAACACACTCTTTGTATGAAGATGGAGATGTCTCCAACTCTTTTACTCCAAAAGTAGTATTACTTTAGAGCAAATGCTGTGACACAAAGAGAGTAATTTTGTAAGTCACTTCCTCCAGAACTCTTAGGGAGCTTTTGCCTGAGGTATGCACCTGGTTATTTTATTCAATATATTTTTTTATTTGGAGAAGCAATGTACTTGATTTACAACATCCTGCTCAGTGGGCATTGAGGTTGGATAACTATTAACACTAGTTGCAATGAGAATTTCTGGATTTGGTTAAATACTAGAGGGAGAAGGAAGAATAGAGAGAGAATAAAACGGCACATTTTTAATTGTTACATGTATTCTAGAGGTTCTAATTTTTCTGTTGTCCTTCAGCAGGACGAGTTTTGTCTCAGGACTAGTTTTTCACTTATATTGACTGCACAGGAATGGTGGAATTTGCAGGCTAATGGATGAAAAGAGTTCTTAGGATCTCTCCTTTCTATTTTCTCTTGTATAGTTACCACTGTGAACTCAGAGTTCCTTCTAAGCTGATGCATCCACAATGCGTTCCTCCGTTTTCTAGAATTTACTCTTCTTTCACACTTTATAGGAAGTCTTTAGAAGCCATGTAGTATACAAAATCCATCTTCTTCCACAAAGCACAGGTGTAAAATATATATTACTGTACAGCGGATACTTGATCAACTTTGTAGTTGAGCCCTTGACGTGCCCCGAATGATCTGTAGATACAATGAAGCTGTAATGAAATGTGTCAGCTTGGAATGGAACGTCCCGGCTGAGTACCAGGGCTCTGTCTCTGGGAATCAGTGTGGTGTTGTGTTAATATTGCAGGCTTATGAATGTTTTAGCTTGAGTAAATGCAAAAATCCTTCAAACTCTGTCCTTTATGTATCTAGTTGGCTGGAAGTATCTGCTGCGGGGTTAGTTAGGTTTCTACTATGATTCATAGATGTGCTTTCTCATCTGTATTATTCTCTTATACAATGAATGTTGCTATGTTCTCCTTTCTTTGAAATGAGATGCCTGTTGTTTAGAGTACTAGAACTTAGATATTTTGAAAAGTATAATTAATTGTCATCAAAAGAATATATGACTTTTTTGAGGGGTGATTCCTGCTCAGCAGTACCTGTTTGCCTGTTCGCTCAACAGGAATTAATTGGATCTTTATCTTCTCTCCTTCCTTTCTGTATTTTATCTTCCTCTTTGTAGAAAGGCAAAAGCTCAGCCTCAGAGATCCATTTTAAAAATCTCCCTGCATATAGAAAAATGATAACCAGGTGGTATGGAACAGAAGGGAGAATATGAGGAAAATGGAAGATAAGAAGTGCTTTACTCAGACACATTATTACCAAACAAGAGATACAGGGATACAGGTCTAGAAAAGTAAAGTAAAAAACAAACAAACAAAAAACCCATGCACAGGCTGTCTCCTGTAGACAATTCAGCTGTATGTTTTGATAAACTCTTTTCTGACTTTCGAGGTGTGCCCTCATTTTTTTAACTGTGCAATGACGGAATAAACACCTGACAAGAAACATCATTTCAGTCCAGAAACAAAATAGCACATGCACACAATCCTGGTACTTCTAGGTATATTTTGATAGGAACTCATATGGACATCACTATTTTAAATAACAAATACTCAAAATTAACTTATAAGTTAATTCTCTTAAAAGAGAATTGGTAGATGGTAGGTTTTTCAAAAGTGCTAAGTGACCAGTTGCTCTTACTAATGTCATTTGAGAGCTAGAAGATGCTTAACAGTTCTAACAATCAGGTAATATACATTTAGTATTGGTTAAACCCTACTCCTGTTGAAGTCAATGTGAATTTTATAACCAAATTCATAGTCTCAGAATGTTTCAGGGAGGAAAGCACCCCAGGAAGTCATCTAGTCTAACATACTGCTCAAAGCTGGGTCCACTGTGCATATGCTCAGTACTGCATGATTTTGAATATTGTTCCTTAAAACAGTTCAGAAAAAATGCCTGATATCCAAATGCTTGTCTGAACCAAGAGCTATGTCTGAAACCCTTGGCATGAACCTTTCGCCCATCAGGTCTGAGACTTTGAGAGCCTTCTGAAGCTAGATCTTCTTATCAGTAGCACAGCCACCTGGGGTTGTTTTTTTTGTTTGTTTCTTTGTTTTTTTTAATCTATTTTAATTTAAAGAGCAATAAAATCTCATACACTATGAATATTAACCACCAATTGATTTAAATAATAGTCTTTAATTGCTTCAGTAGTATTCATCAGCAGTAAAAGTAAATAATTATTCTGGTTGACAGGAAAGCATTGGAGCAAAGGTCAGGAGGAAAACTAAAACATGCAAATAATTTTGAACTACTATGTAGAAAACTATGTTTTTATAGTTAACAATTTTGCAGGAGGAAAGAAAAAAAAAAGACAGAACTCCATGCTTCTGCAAAGTATTCCAGTTCCTTGACAACTGCAGGTGTATGGTGAATTATGGCTGAAAATTCTACAAATGCAAAAAGAAAAATGGAGAAAGAAGTGCAGAATACATGTACAACATGGTAGTTTTTAATCCAGAACAGATGTTAAACCTGTGCACTCTGTGTGCAGGTGTTTAAAATAAAATATTTTAAAGTTAATAGTTACGAAGGAGAGTTCCTAACTGAAAAGAGAGGTAAATTGTATGGAAGAGTTGAAGAGATTTCTTGAAGATATGGTCTGTGAAGGGAGCATTTCGCAACTTATCTAAGCAGGAAAAATGAGCCATCTTTCAATGTGCAAGTGTGTAGATGTGCTGTGCTGACTCTTCTGTGGTTAGTCACTATGTTTTCCTCTGCTGCACTGGGCAGAAGAATAAAATATTTTGGTGGTGTGTGGGGTGACTTTTTTTTTTTTTTTTTGTCTTGGCATTTTGCCAACCCATCGTTTTTGATTAATTGTTTACATTACCAGGAAGCAGACATAAACTGCCATCCTTAGGAAGTTTAGGCTTAACTCTGAACAGAAGGGAATGGAAGAATCAGTTTAAGGAGATTCTCCTTGCCTTCTAAGTTCACAGCCTTGCTGGGATAATTGTTTTTCAACCCGCTAATAAGAACAAAAAAGAAGAGCAGAGGCCTCTTCACTGATGAGTTTATTAGGAAAAATGGAATCCTGAGCTCTTTGCACATATGCATGAAACTGCTTTTATGAGGAGAGACAAAACGAGACAGTAACTTAAATACTAATTTGGGAGATTGGAATATCCTCCATTAAAGAAAGGTGGCATTCTGAGAAGTGGATGGGCTTCCTGTTTTTTTAAGTTTAGAATAGATGAGCAAATATATCAAATTGATTAAAACGATGCCTTTTCACTCAAATTAGAGAATCTCCTGGGCAGTAAAAACAGCCATGGAGTGTACCAGTGGTATCTTCCTGAAGAAAATTCTCCCCTTTGTTTTAGCTAAAGATGTTAAATCACTGATTGGAGTAATGCTGGGCAGTCACAATATCAATATTTCATTGTTTTCATGTATCTTGCTAAAAAATATTACTTGAATAATTGAGCTCTGTTTTTTAAGAAAAATTTCACAAGCCACTCAATTTTTATGTATGAATTCATGAAGGTTTTAAAATGCAGAACTGAGGGAAAATATTAGGAGAGACTGATGTAACCTCTGTGTCTGAGTTTGGTACACAAAAGGAATTAAGCAAAACCAATTTATTAAGATTTTGGATTTGGCCTTTCAACATACTTTTGTTTTCCATAGTCAAGCTTACTTTCTAGCCATTTGCTGTTTTTACAGCTGTAACTATACTTTGCATCTCTCCATAGAAAAAATTTGGGGCAGCTGCTTTGAACAATCTAAGTCACTTAAAATATCCATTTACTTGGAGTAATAATGACTTTTGAGCCAAGAATAAAGAAGAATAAATAGGCTGGAGAAACTCCCTTTTCTGTTCATTACTGACACACTTTGGTTGTACTCGTGTTCTGGATATATAACCAATGTCAGCTACAGATACTTCTCTTCCTGTAGCTGTGGAGGAGCTCTCTTTCTCCTGCAGGCATATACATGACTGTCTGTCCTGAATAAGATGAATCTCCAAAAGGACACCAACAAAGCCAGAATACTAAAAAATAGAAGTAACTGATCAAAGGATCATCTTTTGGAGATGATATTTGTGCCAGTGGCTTAGCAGCATCTCCTAATAACTTGTCTTTATGAACTTTGCAAAAGAAATTCACTACATATTTCACTATAAAATATAAAATATTCCACTATTAAATCTTGAAACTGGAAGCTTCATGTTTCTACTTAGTACAGCATAAGCTTGCTGAAATGCAGGTATGCCTTCAAACATGGGTTATGGCTTAAGAGTCACATGAGATGAATGCAGTTTTGTATTTTTTATGAAATTCACTTCTGTCTGAATGTAGATCTGTGGTATTTTGGTTTTTTTGTTTGTTTAGTTGGGTTTTTTTAGCACAGAACTTGTTTTTCCAGTTAAACACCTCTTTTCTATTTGTGTGAGCAGTGGTACAGCCTATATTTCTGAAAATGGTGGGACTCTTTAAACAAACATTTATTTAAACTGCTGGTGATATGAGAAAGTATAATTACAGCAGCAGTTTCTTATTCTGCTGTACACAGAAGTTTGGTCTCCTGTAAACTCTATAAAAAGCATGTAGTGCTGCAAACAAAACAGTGTTAAGAACTAGGTACAAAAAAGCCTGCATTAAGAATGAAAAAGAAGGTTTAGTAGTATGTTCCTTTATTCTGGTATAAATTGAACAGATAAAAATGAGTTTCGAGTTTTGTAGTTTGCCTTGTGTCCCTTTTTTAATCCTTCCAAAGGAAAAAAGTTGAACACCCCCCCCCCCCAAATATGAATCTGAAAGGCATAAATCTAAAATTCCTATCTGTATGCTTTTGTGTACAATATATATAAGCATTTTAAATTTCTCTGTTCCTGTCCTTCCACATAGAAACAGTAGGTATGCACTTAATTAATTTTCTCCTTCTCCTTTAAATGGTGGTGGCATGCTTGTGTTCTTCCTGATGTTTTTCTCAGACAGATGTAATATTCAATGTTGTATTTCAGATGTAATCTAACAAACATGATTAAAGTTGCGGACTTCTTTAATTGGATATGATAACACAGTTTTTATAGGAGCCCTTTGTTGGATCAATGTGTGAACTGAAAAACATACAGTTTATACTAAGGCACTAGCTCCATACTGCATTAATATAGTATAGTGCTCCTTGCATGACTTAATGCTGAAGTTTGCTATGGTCTTGGTATATAAACTTGTAAAAGATGCATTCCAAGAATGTGTAAAATAAGATGCACTTACTGATTTCCACAGTTGCCACCACCTAGCTTTCTAACAAATAAAGGTCTTTGTCAATATACCTGCACATGTAAACAAGCCAAAATGTTACATATGTACATATATACATATTAATACTTGCAGATATGCCCAAATAAAAGTATGCATATATGTTTCTTAAGATTACTTGCTCACTTCTGTGAAAGCAGAAGTTTTCTACTGAGGGTGAATCATTCTAAGATGATTAGATTCTAGCTTGTAGTATCTGTTTTTTTCCTGTTTAGGAATCATTATGTCAATTTTACAAGCTTAGATACCAAACTTTTCATAGCCTGTAATGGTAGGTGATAAAGTATAGTCCCCAATGTACAAGAAAGTCCTGCAGTGAGTAAATTTAAGTTGAAATTTCACCATATTTTTCCTTAAAAACCTATGATGTGTACAGTTCAGTCACTTTTGTCAAAACAATATTTATGATCCTTTTAAAGAGAGAGATCACAGTGTGTTACAAAGAAATATTTTTTAAATTAATCTGACTGTTTCATAAGTCCAAATGAAAAACACGTTCAGAGAATATGATATATAGCTCCTCTTTTTAATAAAATGGATACTTAGCACAAACTGGTGTGGAGTTACGCATCTACACTCGGACTTGGCCAGACACAAGTCTACTGTAGCCAAAAAAGCAGGTATAGGTCAGGAGCCTGCTGACAATGATAGCCCTTAATTGCCCTGATCAGCCTCACCTGGGACCTCCATCCACCCTGACCTGGGAACTCTATTTAGGCTCTGGCCAGCCCTACTCTTCTGCTTGGATGTTGGGGGACTGTGCACTTGTTGGTAAGGCTGCTGCCCTCATGCGTGCTGTGGTCACCCTTACCTTCTGACTTACCTCCTGGTGGAACAGGCCTGCTCTTGCTGCTCCCTGACAGTATATCAGTGCAGGCTCAGTACCATGTTACAGTTGTGATATGGTTTCTGGTTTGAAGGGGACTTGGACTGAGTGATCTGGAGCACAGGTAGAGCTGGTGCCTAGGAGACTGTGTCTGTAGGTGTGTAAGCATGCCATTAATGTGGAAATTTTTTCCTGCTTCTGAATATATACAGAGATTTGAGAGTATTTAATACTTTTATAATGGAATCTGCAAGAAGACATAGTAAGTAGCTGATGAATAATGCTTTTAGAAATCACAAACAACTAAGGCTGTACAAAATTAAAAATTTGTTCTGGATATCAGTATAGGAATAGGTTTGCCTGGTCAATATTAGTGCAATTTGTCATGTTATTCAAACTGACCTGAATAACTTCTATAGTCAGGTATTTTGTTTGGACTCACTTGTCAGTGTTTGCCTGTTGCTGGCAGACATCTCTTCGTGGTTATTCCAGCTAGATACCACTTTCTCTCCACCTCCAGAACACTTCAGTAAATGAGCCTAAAAAAAAGGACAAAAAATCCCAACACTGACAAGCAATAGAAAAGGCAAAAGGCAGAGAGCTGAAAGAAGGAGGATGACATACTAACTAGGAGACGGAATAGGAGCAGGGAATGGTACAAGCCAGTTTGCAGCATCCAGTGATACTTAAATGGATAAACAGGGATGTCCTTTGGCAAAACACTGTGCATAAGATTCCTGTGAAGAAGACAATGAACCTTTTCCATGTCCTCTGGCAATAGGAATAGAAATCTGTCAGGTAGGGTTTAGGTAGAGTTACCTGTTAGGTATGGCTGATCCCATGCAGGGCTAGGTGACAGACTCTTTGTGGAGTTAATTACAGTTAAAGAGGAACATATAAAAATTAGTATTGTGCACTCATCTAATGATGTAAAAGAATAATAATATGAATCTCTATGTCTTTATGACATCGAAGGATTTTCTTGTTCCAAGTGCTGCGTATGTTTTTTCTTATACTTTTTCTGAAATCAATGTGATGAATTTATGTGGACAGATTGTTTTGGTGATTGAGTAGCTCACGTGTGTGAAGGAAGCATAAGTCTCTAAAATAATAGTGAAAACCAAGGGGACTATTTAAAGACTGGTTAAAAAAGAGGTGCTTTTGCAGCTGAGTGTATTTTTGTATGTTATCAAGTGATGTAAGGAGGAAGGTGCCATCCATATTTATGCTTCATTAAATAAGCATAAGGAGACCTGAAAAATAAAAAGGAAAACTGCAACTTTCTTCCATGTCAGCATGAAGGAACTTGTCAAAAATGGGGATCAGGAACAAAGCACATGAATATAGTTTGTTTCCCAGATTCCAGAAGAAAGAAATCTCAATTATTCAAAGGCAACAAACACCAAATGCTTTTCTATGTGGTTCTAAAGTCTGACATGACAATTGAAATCGTTGGCTACTAGACTGGTTTGATATTTTCAGTATTTCAGAAAATGGAATAATCAATTGTTTCTTCCTTTCTGAAGTTGGGAACCTTTTTTTTTAATGATGGTCCTAGAAGTTCTGGTTTTGTCTACTTTACAAATACATTTATTAAAGAGGTTTGCAGCTACACCTAAGCATGGGCAATGTGCCTTATTACATCATATCACAAATAATATTCTATTTTATTTTTTGATTCTGTCACACACATTTTGCTGTGACTTTATCATTAGTTCTTTAAATGTAATGAAAATTCATAACAGAGATCCTTGAGTTGGAAGGTTTTATAGAATAAAAATATGTTACATATTTATGCTAGAAAGAGCACTTTGATACATATAGAGAAACTGCAATGATGGTCGTGTAATGTTTTTACATGGTAAGAAATTAAGCAGTGGGGAAGGAGAAAATTAGGGGTGTTCATGAATGCTAAAGCTAAATCTCTTTTGTGATATGTTCTAACTTCTGCATCATTATACCTTTCTCTTACAGTGCTGAAGTACTGCTGCAAGTTAACACAATTGGACTGGAGTTCTATAAAACTGGCTTCTGCAGTGGCAACGGTATGTGTGCTTGGTGAATAGCAATAGATTCTTAATATGTAGATAACAGTAAAGAGCAACAGTCAGATTTTTTTTTTGGTTATTTTTGTGTTTTAATTATTGATGATTCAGTCGTCAAAGAATAATATGGAAAACACTTTAAACAGCAACTGGTAATGGAAACCCTCACCATGAGCTCATTCAAACATAGGTTCTATATTCAGTTCCTGTTATCATTACACTAGGTCTCCTGAATTTGCTTCTTTGTCTTCAAATGTTCAGTTGGCAGAGTTAGTTTTGTTTTAGTCTCTTATGTTTCAGCTGAGTGAATGTTAAGCGATCTACTTTCCTATCCAGGTACCCTTTGGTTTTGATAGTCCATCTACTAAATAACTTGACTGGTTTTAGGTTCCTCTCTTTACAGGAGTGCATAATTGGTTGTTTCTAAACTTATCCATTCCCTACTATGATTTAGAAATTCTCACTTGGGTCTCTGCAGGTTATCAGAACGGAAGCTGATGGAACAGGTAAACTAATAAACAGGATTTTCAAACCTTCTGCATTAGAATACCTTTTTGTACGAAACATTGTAGTGTAGAAGGTGCATTAAAAAAATGTTTAGAACAAAAGATGAATTTGCTCAAGAACCGAAATATACATGAATGTGTTTGTACTTTGGGATTAACTGTAACGTGGTTTGGTTTGAAAATTCCTTTTGTCTTCGGTATTCTGGTAATGTTAGCATGTAGATCATTTGGAAATTCATAAAATGCTCATATTTGTAACAGATTTGGGGAAAAAAAAAACCCCACCTAAAAGAAACCCAGAAAAAACCCCACCATTGCACACACACCCCCCCCCCCCCCCCCCCCCCCCAAACAAACTGTCCTGGTTTCAGCTGGGACAGAGTTAACTGTCTTCCTAGTAGCTGGTACAGTGCTATGTTTTGAGTTCAGTATGCGAAGAATGTTGATAACACTGATGTTTTCAGTTGTTGCTCTGTAGTGTTTGGACTAAGTCAAGGATTTTTCAGCTTCTCAAGCCCAGCCAGCGAGAAAGCTGGAGGGACACAAGAAGTTGGCACAGGACACAGGCAGGGCACCTGACCCAAAGTGGCCAACAGGGTATTCCATACCATGGGACGTCACATCCAGTATAGAAACTGGGGGGAGTGGGGGCGGGGGATCGCCGCTCGGGGACTAACTGGGTGTCGATCGGCGGATGGTGAGCAATTGCACTGTACATCATTTGTACATTCCAATCCTTTTCTCATTACTGTTGTCATTTTATTAGTGTTATCATTATCATTAGTAGTTTCTTCTTTTCTATTATATTAAACCGTTCTTATCTCAACCCACGAGTTTTACTTCTTTTCCCAATTTTCTCTCTCATCCCACTGGATGGGGGGGGAGTGAGTGAGCAACTGCATAATGCTTAGCTACTGGCTGGGGTTAAACCACGACACGAACAAATCTTGCGTTGTTGCAGTGTGCTAATGTTGTCCGGCTTATTTAATAAGAGGGAAAGGCAGAAGAATATATCAGGAAAAGTGTCCTCTGTGATTTAATCAAATAAGGTATTGTCAAATACTCAATTTTTTTATTGTTACAATGTAGGTACCATTTCGTATTGTTTTAGGCTGGGCCGTTACTGAATGAAACTACTGCTAAAGCATTCTTCCACTCCATTTATATAAGATGGCTCAAATCACTGTTTCTCCTAAGTGTCTTGAAGTTACTTACCTATAGAGTTGCTATCATTAACTATTTAGGGAAGATTACCACAGGTATATGTTGAAAATAGCTTTGTAAGTAAATGATAGAAAGCATTCTTTAAAAATCGTGGTACAGAGTGTTTACTTTTTCATCTGTTTGGGCCTATTCTTTCTGTTACATTTGCTAAGAGAAGTCCCTCTTGTAGACTGTCACCACCTTCATGTTATCCTCCTATTGGTGAAAAATAAAACAAGATTTAACATCACCTGTTGTTTTCTTTGGTGGTTAGATTTATTCTTAGTGTATGTATTCTAAGGCATGTATATGTGTGTACTTATGTATCAGTTATTCCACTTTTTATGTAATTCACCTAAGAAATTTTACTTGTTGCAAACTAATCCATTACCCAAACATTTTATAGCACCTTCTACAGTCAATATTCTGTATTTATCCATGACAACTCATTTTAGAATAAGCTAACTTTTTTTTTTTTGATAACCTGCCTATTAACTGACTTTTTTAAAAGAATGTTTTCAATGTATTTTGAATGTTGGAACGGGGATATATTAGTAGCACCAATGCAATGATGTACATAATGGAAGAGAAGGCTTCAAATAATGCAGTTGTTGGAAATACAGTTCTCAGGTGGACAGTGATCAGACTGCTCCAGATGAGCTTCTTTTCAGTGTGCCTGGTCTGCAGTTCTCTGATCTTCCTGCTTTTTCCTTCCTTATGTTCCTTCAGAGCACCAAGTATTTTTCTTCTATGATGTTCTGTTAAGCCTCTTTGTCAATTTTGTTCCTTTTTCCTGTTTAGTGTCTGTGCTCTGCTTTTTCCTCTGCAGGGAAGCTGGAGGAACTAGAATTTCAGTTTTAGCCAACTAACTGTCCCAAAATGTTCCTGATTAAATCAATCTGAGCTAGGTAATGGGAGCACCTTCTTCACTTGATGTGAAGCTCTATCTCCTTATAGAAGCCTGTTAAATGTACAATTATCCACATAACCTATCAGTCTTAATTTAGCTGCTCAGGCTGCCATTGTTTTGCAACATGTTTACTTTGTACTGGGATGCTTTAGCACCTTCATAATGTTAACCAGAAGCTATAAAATATACGTAACAAGAATATAGGCTTGAAATAGAAACTAGTTTTGATGAGTTTGACTGGCATTTTATGCTAATTGAACTTCCTTGATATGTTATGCACAGTGGATAAGACGTCAATTTCCCAGACACTGATGTCAACTTAATTTCAAAATTTCTTTTGAACGAACTTCTTGTGTTGTTCATATTACTCTCAAAGAAAGATATTAGCTTTTTGTAAAAATGAGGAAATCCTCCAGGGAGCCACCTTTTCTCTGTGCAGTTTCCTTTGCAGAAATGATGATTATATGAAAAACAAAAGTTTGAGTTGATATAATGTCTGAATTGTAGATAGCTATAACACTGTTTATTAAGTATTGTATATTTAGGTCTAAATTGCTCAGATTACATCATTTTTTTCAGTCATGATAATATCTCTTTATTCTCATTGAAAAATAAACACATTTTCATAAAAAAAAGGAAATATGTAGTTTTTGCAAATATGTATTACCAATGTTATGTGTGATTAAATGTCTTAACAGCATATATTAGGAAATTAGGATTCAGTAGTAAACTGGCTAAGTAATAGGGAAACCTTACATCAGGAGGCTAGATCAACTCCTTAAATTTACATTTCCCCCCTAACGCCATTTTAAAGGCCAAACACCTTGCACTGTCTGCTGTGATAAAGGGGCATACTTTGTGCCATGGTAAAGAAGAGTTATTTTAAAAAATAAGTGGATTGTATCCTACCTTTTTCTTCTCTCATTAACAGGATCAGTTCCAGGAATATAGATTGACAGCATTTTAAGCAGAACTTAATATACTTTGGAATTTCTGTGAATGTGACCTCTTTCCTCTCTTCCTTTGCCAATGCCCCATATCCTGCTGTATACTGAGCTATTCCAGGAAACTACAGCAGTGAAAAACATGCATGTGGTACACCATACTGGGAGAAAAGTTCACTTGCCAGCTTGTAGTAGGAGGGAATGCATATTCAAAAAGGCAGGCTCTAACTAGCTCCTGCTCTTTACAACTTTAACTTTGCCTTTTATTGTAGTATCCTTTCATGAATATAATTTCACAGAAAACTCAAATATATCGTTTGATGTGATCTAAGATTGCAGGTATTTTTACCTTTCTACTGCTGTACTGTGCATACACCAGTGGCATCCAGCTCTTGCCCTGGACAGTTATGGCCACATAAAGTCTGTTCCCATGCAAGCTGATATGCCTATTTCACAGAACCAGTGTGTTTACTTTCCCTTGTGTGATGCAAAATATGTGCACGTTTTTTATATAAACCCTATAGTCACTCATAAATACACTCCACAATGTGTCACAATGGGCCCATTTAAGCATCTGCTATCTGTAAAACAAGTACTTGGATCTGAGGAACCTCAGAAAAGTTGATGGCAAGCACCAAAAGTTTATGAAAGGCTCTGTGAATTGTTCTGATTGGTTCTTCCCAAGCAGAAGGATGGCAAATCTTACATGCAGTAGAAAAAGAACCTTACAATATCTGTCAACATATATTACATGCTGCCATCTATACCATTATTTGGAGGGTTCTTTCTCAAATTAAGAAGCGTTGCCTTTTTTTTTTTTAATACAAAGATCACTATTCCTTTTATGTGATGATTTTGCATCTGAGACAATTTCTCAGATATATGATAATCTGCCAACACTGGAATTTCCTTTATATATTTGGATGGTATTTGTGGCATTCCCTTCTTGATAGATCTCTGGACTACTTTGTTTCAACATCTGGTAAGAAGAGAACCAGATGGTGATAAAACCTTTCCTTGTACCGAGTGAACCATTGTCTTTTGTCACCATTTCAACTTCATTATCTCAGTTCTGTCTTGAGTTCTTTGTTTTGGTTGTTGCTTTGACAGCTAATTAGAAGATAATATATAAAGCTCATATCAGTCTGATTTTATTTTAAAGCATATTTTATCTCTTCACTAGGCGTCCTTTCTATATCAGACTACAATTTCCACCTTTTCACACAGTAAACCTGACATATCAAAAAGAGACTATCCTACAGAAAACTTGAAACTTTTTGAATTGTGGAGCATGTAAATGCCATGAGATATAATATCCTGTGTTGCATATTGTGTATGTGCACACATAAAGAAAGGATTATGTCACCGAATCTTGCAACAGAGTGCGTTAAATATATTGCACACCCTCAGATTGCTTTATGATGGCCAGGCAACTATAGATTTTTGCCTTTGCATCAACACTTGATACCTGTTTTACTGCTACAGTTAATGTCAAACTAGAAAGTATGGACTCTAGCCCGTTCAGAAGGTCCATTGTCATTGCAGAAACATGTGATTACTAGAAGAGTAGTAAGCAAAACAGATGATGAGAATGAGAAGAAAGAACTAATGATTTATCTGAGGTCTTGCCTAGACCTAGAATTAGAATCCAAGCATTCTGCTTCCCAGTGCAGTGTCTGTTTTGAGGGACTGTTATATGACGTCAACATTGCATTCAAGCAGCCTGCTGAAAAATTGTGGAACATAAGTATTGTTATGAAATACCCCTCTGCAGAAGTTTCTAATGGTTTTAAAATCAGGCTAAACTTTTGATTAATGTTCAAGAAACTGACTTTGTATTTGTGAAATTTACACATCTTCGAATATTTTTCTGCTTGGCTGGGAAATGTTGAGATACATTATGAGTTGTGTCCTAGGCAATTGTTTATATACTAATTTTATAATTATTTTATAAATAATAAATAAAATCTCATGATTTTAATAATCCTAAACCCATGCCCCTCCGTTGCCAGAATATATGTATTAAATACTGTATTTGTAAGTCTTCATGTTTGCTCAGTTATCAAGTTTAGGACAAGTTTTATCTGATGCCCAAAACATTTAATCTCCATAAATCTAGGCTAAAATTAGCAGGAGCTGCAGATAGTGCATCAAAAGATCATATTTTTTTGTTTGATAGATGTATGACAGTAAGACCAGGAAAATAAGCAGATGGTCAGACAAATCAAGGTCTCAACTGACAGCAACATGAGACCCAGTTAAATTTTTAGGTCTTATTATTAAAATATTTAATACCATTTTGAACCCTTGCCCAGAAACATAGGGGAGTTTCTGTTTTCTTGTGGCTCAGAAATAAGCACTTTTTCCAGGTTTGCAACAGTAGGGCAAGGATTTGAAAAACCAGAAAAGGTAACAGGCAAGAGAAAGGAACTACAATAAAATTCCAATTTAGAAATACAGAAAAGGCCCCCAAAAGCCAGGTTTCCTGTTAAATGCCCTTGAAAGCCATGCTCCCTGCTAGTTATTCTCACTTGCTTTTACTGGATTCCCCTAGTGTAGTTAATTGCTCCATCTGTTAGACAGCTAGCAGTTTTTCCTTTGCTCTTTTCTGACTCTGATCTGGTTGGCTGTAGTTCATAGCAGCCTCTACGCTTCTTCAGAGAGTTTGGAATAAGATAAATGACAAATGAAGTCTTTGCTAAAGAAAATGTGACTTTTGGATTGGAGCCTTTTTTTTACCTTCCTTTAAAAAACCAAACCAAACTGAGCCTGTTTTGCTTATAATTTCTCATACTGACTTTGAAAGATCTACATTTAGTAAGAATAACATCTTCCTGATTACACTTTATTACAGGAAAAATGGGTGCTGTTTAGTTCCCCATCCTTGAATGGTTCTGTGTTGTGTTTCCCTCAGCTCTACAATTTAGTTGTTATTTAAAGAAAGGTTCCAAAATATGGCATGTATCAATTAGGCCTGCTCCGACCTGATGCTCTGTCCCACTCTAGTCAATGTGGAATGCTTTCATGGCTTTTCAGATCTGCATGGAGCGTTCCTACCCTTTGGAGCTCCTCCCTGGTTTTCAGCACTAAGTATGATTAACTGAAACACTTGCAGGAGGCAGTGGTGTCACATTGAGAATGCTTTGGAGCTCTCTGGATGAAAGCACTTCCTCTTCTGCTGTAGGCAATTCACAGTGTCTTAGTACGGGTAATCCTGCTTCTGATCTGTGATATGCCTTTTGATGAATCAGCCTTTTATATTGTGTCCCCAAATATATACTGCCAAGGGAATTAGTAAGTATTTGCATAATGTGAGAAGATGGTATAGTAAATAGGGACTATTAGACCATGTAGATTTTTTTAATGTTTCAAGCATTTAAATGTTTTTATTTAATTTTGATGTCTTTTTGGATTCAAAATTTCAAACATTTACAGAAATGAATCACTGAGGATTTGGATTTTAGTTTGTATCCTTACCACAGTTTTTGTTTCTAAATTGTTTTGTCTAAAAGCCCTCATTTCCCACAAAAACCCCTCTCTCAGACCTGTGGCTGTTAAAGATTTGCCATTATAAAATGTATGTAATTACCATGTGGTAGCAGAAGATAATTTATTTGTCTTAATTTATGTAGCTTGTTATCTCTTGGAGTATGCAGAGAATACTTTTAAAAGTTGGCGAGCAGCTGTGAGAGTAGCAGGTAGAATGGTCTGGTTACAGTAGTCTGTGCTGTTAAGGGTAGGGAGAAGAGGTAGAAAGCTATAATGACAGCTAGATGGGAGCATAATTGGAGAGAGGCTCAACACAGTAGTGCTTCACAGCTGCTAGTGGAGTGTTGTGAGTGGGCATGCAGGCCAGGGCTGAGCAGCTATGGTAGAATTTCATGTGCTTGTTACAGAGCAATGCTTCTCTTCTCATTTCCTTGAGCCTGAGGGATTTTCATGACCAAATTTGAATTGCACTTTTATATCTGTTGGCCTCATGCTGAAGTCCTTTTCTCTAATCATATTCAAACAAGTTCTCCTTAGAATTATTAATGTTTATGTGCATTTGAAATGATACTGTGAGGAGGAAAAAAAAAAAATTATATGAAAATCTTTCCAGGTGTCTTTCATGTGTATTTCCTTCTGACTGTGAAGAATACACTTTGTAAGTTAGTCAGCTTCTTTTTCTTTATATGCTATTCTGAAGCTGCTCTTATTCTAAAATTTTTCTGTGCTTTCAGTTGGTGGAAGCTGTCTGTTTCTACCTCTTTCCTCAGTAATATTTTTGGTAGATTTCAAATTCTTATCCTTGAATTCTGGCACAACTCATGACGAATAGGTTCTGTGGTCCCGACAGGAGGCTTATTTAAGGTATTTGTTCCCTGTGGTGTCTGGGAGGGATTTTCCAGCTGGCAAAGCAAGCATACCTTCAGCCAGTCAACAGTACATCGGTAGAGCACAGCAGCTCTTGCTTACAGTGTCATAATGGGACCATCAGTAAAAGAGAAGCATCCTGACAATAAAAAAGTGGATTTTTGACATATGGAAAACAAAGAAGTTGCCAACCACAGTTAGAAAAGAGAAGAATTGCTGTGGTCCTGATGCTTTAAGGATAGGCTCATAACAAATGTAGATGGCAACTTTGTACATATGGGTACACATTATAGGAAAGGTAGTTCTTATTGCAGAGGAATTGCTCATAATTTATGAGTTAGAAATATAGCAGAACAGCCCTAAGGATGGTATAGAAAGTTGATATAAGCTGCTTTAAGTCTGAAAGAAGAAAAAAAAAAAAAAATCTGGGCTTTTTTGCTGAGTGTGGTTTTTTAAGTGTCCAGAATTCAAAGCAGTCACTCCAAAACAATAACCCAAAATTCAACATACATGAAGAGATAAAATAAACAAGAGGAGAGGGGTGGCAGGTTGTGGAAGGTCTCATTCACTTTTACGCATGAGAAGGGAGAGGTTGATGCTCTCGTACATGCATTTGCAGTCACTTGAATAACTGCGTGGTAACCACATAATGGAGGGTAC
This sequence comes from Aquila chrysaetos chrysaetos, assembly GCF_900496995.4. Taxonomy (NCBI): domain Eukaryota; kingdom Metazoa; phylum Chordata; class Aves; order Accipitriformes; family Accipitridae; genus Aquila; species Aquila chrysaetos. The sequence goes on along the minus strand of NC_044028.1, from coordinate 11,950,302 downwards.
TGGAGATTTTATTTATTGCTCAGTAACAAAACCAACAAAAATCCAAACCACTGTATGTCTACGCTCATGTCTTTGTTTCTCATCTCATTGTTTCTTTGGGAGATTTTATGTATCACTGACCAGCAAGCACATCCAATCGTTGCTTGCATAAGGTGGTTATCATCAAACTTATGAGTGTCACCAGTCAGGATCAATTATTTTGATTCTACACATTTCCAACTATTATGTTTTTTAATCAGGAGGGGGGGAAATAGAAAAATGATTCTTTGCGATGAGTTTAAATCACAACCTCCATTAAACCTGCAGTTAGGTGTTCACAGAAAAGGGCATAACAGGAAACTAGATTATTCAAACATGATACTGCCTCTTTTCCTCCCTTCCTGCACCCTCCAAGTCTAGCAGAAAAGGCTACATTTTTTTTCTAATGGTTTCCTCTGTTTATTCACCAGTTTTTCGTTCTCTTCACCCATGACGTAATTTTCAGAATTGATCGCACGTCTCTTTTCAGCTGCACATCTGGTGACTTCAGGACTTAATTATAACATTTTTAATGATCAGATCTGTCATTTCTTCTTACAGTATAGAGAAAAAACTCAGGACATGGACATCAAAGAGTCTTTTTGTTATTTCCTTTTCCATCATTCAGTAGCAGTGAAGCAGAACATTGCAGAAGTGAAATATTAAACTAGAGAGCATGTTAAGAAACTGACTTTTTTTCCTTTATTTTGAGATCAGTGTTGAAGTTCTCTTTCAGGATGACTTTTGAATCTTCTGCCACTTGGTCTCAAGAGTTCTTTTTCTGTGGATGTTAAAAAATGAAAGGATTTCACATCTCATGCCCTGCAATGTGAGATCACAATGTGAGATTTTTTTTTAGGTTTCTTTCTTCCCTACTCTCTAAATATTTCCTTTGTAAAATAAGTTTTAGACATATTGATCATCTGAAGATTTTTAAGTGTTGTATGAATTTTTCTTTAATTTGCTGGAAGGTTCTGCCTGCTCTCATGATATGTAGAAATATTCCATTGTCTGTTGAACTACAGCTGAAACAGTATGGGAAATGCAACAATCTTAGACACTTACAACATAGACAATGGGATTTGTAGCTATGTAGCTGCTCTTCTGGGGCAATGCTGATAGTATCCACAGTGTCAATTGAGAATTGACAGTGTAACATATTAAACTCTGCTGTAATATGTTAGCCCCTGATTATATGTATATTTGGGAGGACTTAAACTTTATTTTGAAGATGGGGGATATTGTAAGTTACATGATATATCTGCCAAATTATTTTCACACAAAGGTCATTAAGTTCATCCATTCTTCAAAAAAGCATAGCAAAGTTGTATTTCTTCTTGGCTCTTATTGATAGTTGTGGAATTATTTTACAGCTGGATTTTTGGTCTAGAAAAACAAACATCACTTGTGGAGACTATAGAGTGCCTGAATATCAACAAAATACAAAAACTAGGTGTTTACTTAGGGTACTGAAGACTTTATGAATATTAGGGCCCTTTTAGATATTTCTAGTTGGTCACTGAGAAATACATTATTTCTGGACAGCTTTACTGGAAGGATATAACTGATGTTTTGTTGAAGTTTTCATTTCTCAAAATAATAAAAGAACCTAGTCTTGGAGAAAGCATCATGAAAATGTCTATCTTCCTTATGCTGCTTCCTTATCCTGCTTCTTTCAGTGCTCTTGTTTCTAAATCTAATTTTCCAATCATTTGGAATGTCTGTTTCTTGTTCCAGCAATATTGGTATCCAGCCGAGTCTGTGGCAACTTGAATAACTTTGTATCTGAACTCTCTGTCGTCCCCTCCTGTTCCACCCGGCCCTGCCTTTTTTTTTTTTTTTTTTTTTTTTTTAGTTCCAGTGATTTTCCTTCATCTACCTCAGTTCAAGTTAACTGGAAGAAAAAACCCTTTCATTTTTACAAATTGGTAACACAAAGTTCAAAATTTCTTTGACAGTTTTGTTTAGGGTTGTCCTTTCTCAATTGTTTGCCTGGCAATTTTGTGGTTATTGGTGGCCTTTGCTGCTGCTTCCATTTTGTACTGGTGACCTGAATCTTGAATTCATTTAACTTGATCTTTCTTTGGTTTTGTGTCCTGTAAATCTTGTCGTTTGTTCGACTCTGTTCCTATGTGTATGATGCATCCAAATCAAAGTGGGTTACAAAAGTTATTCAAACACAAATACAACGGTACGGTTTGAAGTGTTGTTTTATCATTTGGGGCAGTGTTTCTCCTTTGCTGTTTTAGTTCCTTGATGGTTTTAATCTCTTTGCAGTTGATTATGAAGAATGCTACTGAGCTATCATCGTCCCTGTAATTGAGTAGCAGTTAACAATGCTTCCTATTTGCACCTGTCAGTCTGAGCTTGTGCTAGGCCTTAAGTCTACAGTTTTGTAGGTGTGTTTTTCTGTTTCTGACAGAAATAAAGGGGTGCCAGTATTCTTTCCACAACATTTATGGGTTTTATGTTACATTTTAAAATATTTATTGTACTTACGCTTTATCTTGGCTTTGGACTGGTAACTGACTGCATAAAGGTCTTGTGAATGACTTCACTAAAAATATTTTTCTTTCTATGAAAGCATCATCTTTTGATTGCTGAAAGTATGTTTTCTGCTCTCATGAGGACAATGTCCAATATACTGGTGAGACTTCAATAAATGCTTAAATGTGAACAGACTTAATTGCTGTATAGCAATTCACTAGAGAATATATTCATCACCTTACTTCTCCATCATTCATGAGAGTTTATCCATCATCCTAAAGTATTTAATGGAACATACATTTGCTGAAAAATAGAATACTTCGGATGTATTTTAGGTAGCTGAATGCACTCAGGTTGCTGAAATAGGATTTTCTGTTACTTTAACATATCTGAAAGGATATGGCAATAACTGAGGATTAAGTAGCTTTAGGTAATTAATGTCAGTATAAGTAGCTGATTTGTTTGGAGTATATTCTTGTATTTTTAACACTTATTTTACAACAAAACTCTATTAAAACACTCATTAACCACCAGGTATGTATTAAATTCATGTGTATAGACCACCCCCATGTATAGGGGGTCTTGGTAGCATGAGTAAAATGATATTGGTTAATCAGTTTTAAATGAAAAGTACCAATTCTGAATCTAGAGCTGCTGGCATACATTTTGATTCTGACACCTGTTGCGTAGCTGCAGAACAGAAATATTAGCGTTTCAATAGTCACATTATTTAATGAAATAATTTGGTTTATTCTAATTATACTAAAAAAAATTAATAGTCTAAGGCTTTTATCCCCTGGTTCTCTCAAAAATACTACATTGCAAGTGCATTAAAAATGAGATATTGAAAACACTTAGGTTTTGGTAACTTTAAAACATTTCCTTAAAGCAGAGAATTATTTCAACTGATTTGTCTCAAATGTTTTGGCTCTTTTTTCATGCTTATTAATTGACTGTGAATAGATGATGTAATTCTTCATTGGATTTTTTGAAGATCCTCACAAATTTTTTTATCGTAGTTCTCTTCTTGACATCATCCTGAGACAACTGAAGGAAGTTTCCGTCAGTTCAGTGAGAATTAGAATGTTTTGATCTTTTTGTGACCTGGTTCACTATGCATAATTGGAGAAAATACTTTTCCTCTCATGTTCTTTACCCTGTCCACTTATATACGTGATGTGTTTTACAGCAGATGCGGGTCCTGCTATCTGCTTATATGTAAGTCCCCATTTTAGTTGCAGTTGTTTTGTGCTACTGATGCAAAAATCAGATCAATTATTTGCAATCCCTAGTGTGCCAGTGAAAGTATATGCTGTTACCTCTGCTTCTTGAGTGAATGAAATCTAACTAGCGCAGCATAAAAATAAATTGAACTGGATTCACCTTCCTCATCCAGATTTAAAAATTTAAATGGATATTCACCATAGAGTTTACAGCACTCATTTGTAGAAACAGAACATTCATCTGACAGAAATATGGCCAAATTTAAATTAGCTTTCATATTGTAACAACTATTTATGGCAGTTTATTTTCCACTAGGGATTCAGCTATTGTATAATTTTTTCCTATGTTTTTTCCTGTTAGTTTTGCCAAAAACCAGAAGCATAAAAGGAAGGGATTCTGTTCTGCCTTTCATGATACCAATGAAACTATTAGCTAGGAGTTAAACCTAGTCCTATTCTGAGAGCCAATGTGAAGCTTGTGCACAACAGAGGTTTATTCTGAGCTTGAGTGAGTTTTAAGAAGAGACATGTAGAGACTAGTTGGAGAATTTCCTGGTCTGGAATCTTTATATTGAATTATGAGTGAATTTACAATGTGTCTCATTTTAGAGACATATATCAGTGATAACTAACCTAGAAAGAGCACAGATTGACTTTCAGTTAATGAAAAAGGTATTTTCATTAAGCATTCCCATTAGGCATTGATGTGGGTTTGTTATTGTTGCTATCTCTAGCATAATCTTAAGAATTATGTACTGGATTTTGAAAGAAAACCATTTCAATACTAAAATCACTGGTAAGCATTTGGAAGAGCTGCATGTTTTCCTCCCAGAGAGGCAGAACGCTTCTGATCTGCTATCTGGTGCTATCCTATTGCTTTTTGATATAAGGCAGTTCCTGTCAAATCCTGCTGTGGATACGTGTCATATTCGAGCTAAGCTGATATCTGCCCCGCTATGGGCTCCTGCCCTTTTCCTTGGACTGGCTCTGATGCTCCTCTGACCTCGCAGTGTGCCTGGGCAGAGAAGCACACAGACAGAAACCCACCCCCAATTGACTGGCATTCTGCTGGTTTAGTTCTCTGAACTGGCTCACTGCTGGGTCACAGGAATGGCAAAGTTTGCGCACAGAGAACTACAAAATTTATTTCTGGTAAAGGAGATATAAGTAAGACCTGTCTTCCTAATAGCAATCAGTGATTTATAATAGCTAATACATATGGATTTAGCCTTTCATATCTGCTATGGGTTGCTGGCTCTTTCTCTTTACTCTCTAATTTGGCTTGCTTTTAAGCTTAGAAAACAAGCTGGACGTATATTATCGTTGAAAGATAGACTGTCACGACTTCCACTTGTTACAGCTCTGTGGTAGCTTCTCTAACTTACTCTGGATGATTGCCATGAGCTTAGAGCTGCATGTGTAATATTGCTTGACTGTACTTACAAAGCAGGGTAGATAATAGCAACAATTCTTTGTGATTCCAGTTGAAGGTTCAGACTAAGCCAGAAGGTGCAGGTTTTACAGGACTCAGAAGATGATGGTGCAGATGCATTCAGTTTGCACTGAGTCACTGCGTTGGCCTTGCCAGATACAGCTTTCCTCTACCTGCAACCACTTTCATGGCTCTGCATGGTGCACGTTTCTCAGAGTAAATGAAGGACTGCTTTGCACAGATGCAAGTAGCAACCTAGGTTGAGTTTGTGCAGTGCTGCTAATATGCATGATAAAACACTCAAATGACCTCATCAGAGACAGTTTCTACCTCGATTTTGTCAGTGCTTTGGTTGAGTGATGCTTACATAGTGAGCAGCTATTCAATGTCTGGCTTTGTTGTTATCACTCTTTGTGTGACCTCGTGCCTTGCATGCCATTCAGAGATTGAGTCTTGTGGAAAAAATTCTTGAGCATATGCCTTGGACTATTATATGATGCATAAGACTAATAGATCCAACATACAGTTGTACAGATGCATGGCTTTTGTAACCTTTTTTTTCCCTAAGATACCTTTGCTTATATTTTCCAACACTTAAAAAGGAGTTCCCCAGCCACTCAAATTTGGTTAAGTAGATATTTTCACTTACCTCACCTGTGAGGACAGAACCATTGCAGAAAGTCTTTGCTTCTGGAGCTAATGAAGCAGCAGTAAGCAATGGTTTCCTTTGCTGGCCAGCAATCAGAAGGAGATGAGACTTGCATTTTGTTGCTGGTTTCATCACCTACTGTTGATAGCAAACGAGTGTTAACTCAGGGACTTGGCACTTTACTAGAGACTCCTAGCATGTACCCACAAAGAGACTTTTCTGACGTTTTTTAAAAGTGTGACTCTCCCTGATACTTCGCTTTAGTCCTCATACCAGGTCTCCCCCACTTTCTTTAACTCTCTAGGTATTCTCCCTTTTGCTGAACCCCGAAAGCTATTTCCAAGACCATAAGCAATTCTGGCATAAGTGAGAGCAAAGCAATTAAACTCATTGCAGTAGTAAACATTGGTAAAGAGTCCTAAGAAGTTTTGCTGTCTGGAAGTCTCATCAAATTCTGGCTCTTCCCAAATGCCATTACAACTAAATAGAGTTTGCTGCATGCCCTGAAGGTCAACATACACTGGCTGTTTTGGACAAAAAGTAGGTAATAAAAAATTGAGTTTTCTTCTTTTTCAGGTTAAGCCTTTTTTCTTCCTTTTCTTTTTCTTCTTTGTTAATGTATTTGTTATCTCAGATGCAGAACATTTTGTTTCTTCTCCAGTGACTCATTGTTCAGTGAATATGGTAGTGGACTACAAAATACCCCAAAGAGAAAAACATTTAAACTACTAACTGTGCACTTGATGTGTACTTGGTGACTTGTTCAGTGTTTACTAAAAAACAGACCAAACAACTTATAATATAGCTTCTCAGTCTGTCTATTTTACCAAAATATTAAATGGCAAGAGAACAGCAGTTACTTTTTTTTTCTTGTGAAGTAAATATGTGTAATTATTATTGATTTCAGTAGCTGCTGACATGTCCTAGAGCTCTTATCTAGAACACTAGTAACTGATGTTTTCTCCTATATGTACATTTCAGACATTTTAAAAAATAAGCAGTATTTAACATTAAAATTAGATTTCACACAAATGTGGTCTGTCTTTTTTCAGAAGTCTTGTGTTTTTGTTGTTGAGGGAAATGGTATGTGCTCATCAGACCTCATTTGTTTGTTTATGCTTATAATCTTCAAAATCGTGGTCACAATTGCTATTACTCAGATACAGGAGATTTACTCAGATAAAAAATGGGATTTTCTGTTTTCTCAGTTACTGCAAAATTCCTTAAGAACATTAAATAGAAGATTCAGAAGTAAAAATTTATTGTATTACAAATAATAAATCCATATTTATTTTCCTAGGATTTGTTTTTCTGCATGTAGCGGTGTTTCCAAGGTGATGAAAATCAAGAGAGCTACTGATACTGTATAACTCGTGGACTAATACAAGAAAATATTTAAAGACTAAATACAGTAATTTAAAGACTAAATACAGTGATTTGATATGTATGTTGGACTTCAAGTTATACTGTTAATTTGTTTTCTTATATTGTGAAGGTGAGGTAAATTAATACTTAAAAGTATTTGATATGCCTTCAGAAAAAGTGGATTGGGGGAAGATTTTAGAAATATTTAAGATTGTTTTCCTATGTGGAAAGACTTGTCTTCTGCTTAGACATAGAAATATCTGGTATGTAATTCTACTCAGCATGGTTTTTTGTATAATTAATCTTTCTGGCTTCAGAAAGTTTAATCTTTAATATTGGGCTCTTGCAGGGTGTTTTGTAGCCTATTTGTAGACTGCACTGAAGTCTTTGTTTAGGAGATGCTGGGAAATACAAATCTTTATTATAATCAATTTGGAACAGCAGTTTTCTGCTGCCTGCCCTCCCAAGCTACACTCTGACAATAATACAGATGCACTTCTAAAATAACGTAGGTGGGTGTTTACCAGTCTGCAAGCAACCTTCACTCCCTGCAACTGTTTTCAGGGAACAGTCAGTGACAGATGCCCTAGAAATAACTAAGCAGAGAGAGAGTGTGTTGCTATGGAAGCTATTCTACTGCTTGATGTGCACTGTATCATCCAATTTAGAAGACCTTTGGAGGCAATCAAATAGTCGTGTCGTCTTTCCCCCCCCCTCCCAATTTGCCTTTGGGGGCAAATCCTGTGAATCAGAGCACAGCCTAAGCAAGTGGAGACCTTCAGGAGGCAAAAAAGTAATCTGACCTTTGGTGTAGCTACTCAGCTACTTTGCAGCTACTCTGCAACTTTCCAAGGCTGTGTTAGTGTTTGTTGTGCATGTATATTTTGAGTGGCAAACTGCAGTTTTGTGGCAGTTGAGTTTCTAGTTCTGGTAGAGACTTAAGGAGAAGTCTTGTACTACTGAGGGCAACTTCTGTGTGTCAGTTTCCCAGGTGAATGGTTTCTTTCTCCCGCATGCTGTCTAATCTTTTTAGACTGTAAGTGCTGCTATGCAAAACTTCTTTTCATGTCTTTGTATGTCTAGGAGGATGGGACTCCATTCTTAAAGCTATGGAAAGTGCACAGAAATGACTGAGTCAGGGCCATTGCCCCTCCTTAGCCTCCTCTCCCCTGCCCCAAGGCTAGTGTGAGATGGGTAGGAAGGATTTTTCCTTTTCTAAAAGATGTGCTTTTGCATATTCTACTCTTATTTTTGATGCAGTAAAACTGGCAGGTTCCCATGTACTGGGAGGTGGAGAAAAGAAAGAATTGACTGCTGTGTTGGAGCTAAGGGAGAAAAAACATCATTGGGTTGTTAAACATTTATGTTGTATTTTTTTGTTTTGTTTTTTTTTAAGGGTTGTGTAATCTTTACTACTATGTTCTCTTTCTCTCAATTTTTTTTTTCCTTTGTGCTGGTTCAGAGGTGAATGTGATAAATTCCCATTATAGGGTTTAGATTTTCATGATGCTGAGTACCTGCTGTTTTTCCTGAGCAGGGAATATTTGGAACTTCCCAGCAGAGGCTAGCACCAGTTTCTAATGAAACTTTAAAATAGCAGAAGCAGTTCTGTTTTAAGTGTTTGGAAGGATATTTACGGTATCTAAATAATTACTTGTGTCATATAGGAGATAGTGTTGTGATGTATGTTGAGCAGACCTTATAATTAGCTCCCTAGGGAATTGAATGAAAATGTGACTCCATTCTGCACTTTCAAATAAAATGTGGCCTTGCTAATTAATCAATTTTTAAGAATACCAGGTACAGTCACATAAAACTCATCATTAATGCTGGGACAAAGGTTGACAACTTTTGCTAAGAATACAAATGAAGGGGAGAACAACAATGATTAATCATTCCCCTACTTGAAAGTGATTTTTATTTAAACCCATCCTCCCTATTATATATAACTGCAAGCTTGTTAATGGCTTAAAACTTCTTACTGCATGCTGTTAAGTAGTTTGGCAGATCACAAATGTTACTTTAAATGAACACTTAATAACACTGAGTTAGTGACTTTTTAATGTAGTTAGGAAAGTACTAGTGCTTCCAGTGTAAAGTAATGCTGTGGGGGAGACCATGGCATGTAAAAAATGAAAGATGTATTTTCTTCAGAGCAGAAATCCAAAGGCAGAGTACAGCACAGTGTTCCGTCTCTATCGTTACTCCTGACAAATTCAGCTGCAAGGGGAGAACATCTGTATCTCACTTCTTGAAAATGTGTGAAATAGCATCTCAACATCCTCTTGCTCACACTTAAGCTATCTGGATGAATTATCTGTTTTGGAGCATAAGCAGAGGGGAAGGGAATAATTGTAACTGCAATTTCAGTTCTTCACTGAGCCACAGCAGATTTAGTACCCTTTAGCAGTAATAACCTTGCACATTGGATACTAAGGTTGTAACTCAGTAATAAGCATCCACTATAGTTCAAGAATGGTGTTTTGATTTTCAGCTGAAGCACTGGTGGCAGAACAAACATATTTGTCAGTGCCATCCGTATTCTTTGCACCTTTACCATGGCAGACTAATGTTTCAGGATATGAAATTAGTGTCCTGTGTCAGCAAAAGGTTTTGCTACGCCCCTAGCTAACTAATACAAACTAAAGACAAACATTATTTTCATGTTATACATTTAAAGCTATAGCAGCAAGAGAAAAATGGGCACTATACAACCTACATATCTAGCGGGGGGTCTGTGTGTGTATGTATATAATGCATATACTTTCTCCATTATGAATGTGTCTCCCAGATGCACCATGTCAGATCAGAAAGAACTCTCAAAAAAATTCTGATAACATCTTAAATTGTTCAGCTCAAATCAGTTTCTCATGATCTCCAGAGCCACAATGCAAGTGATTTCATGGCGCTCTGCATCTCACCAGTCACTCTGATGTTCTTAGTGCTGTAAAGGCATTTCAAAATTTGTTATCATCTAGAAGCTTAAGCTAATTAAGAATTAGGTAAGTAGTTGTAGTAATAGTCAACACTTTGGTGGATATGACCTGGTGCTACCAACCTAAGGTAGATTCCTTAATACATCTGCTTTCAATTGGTAGGTGTCAGTCCCTAAGTGCAACTCCTTCCCCTGTCCTAAGGCTTTGGCTGCCTGTACTCAAAGCTAGCTTTGATGTGGTGTAGCTATGTAACCTTGGATCAGGCTGCTGTGAGAAGAGCACTGGGAAGCCATGTTGGAGACCTCTCTGGTTTTGGTTGGCAGTTGCTTGTCTGAGTTTTGTTTGGGAGTTACTTGCCTGAGCTTTGTTGCCTGTGCTGGGCCATTTACCTTGCTGGTCCTGATCTTGACCCACTGACCTGACTTCCTGGCTTGAACCCAGACCTGCTGCACCGATATGGACTTGGGTGGCAGTTGTTGAAGTGTGCCTGACCCTGGCTACTATTTCTGGCCGGCTCTGCTCTCCTGGCTCAGGTACTGTGCGGGTTGTGCCCCGTGTTAGCAAGGACACTGCCTGTGCCTACCTGAGCTGTCATGCTCAACTCCTGGCTGACACTCCAGTCCTGCTGCTCCCTGACATTAAAGGCCTTCTTGAACAGTTTGTAGTTGTGGCAGGTCTGGAGAATTTTGTGATGGGAACTAACAAATATTTATTTCTTAGTATTTTTGAGACGTTGAAAATGATTTAGAGATACGCTGTTTTACATTTCTCAGGAATGAGTTTTTTTGGTTTGTCTTCCAAAGCTTTTGGAACACATATATGTGTATAATCATCACTGCACCCTCCAATAAGCACTGCAAGGCCTACTTCTCCCTGCTTCGCTCCATCTTTGTTATATAAAAATGGTTTGCTTTTGAGGATATAGAGAAACTATCTCTTATGGTAAGATTTTGAAAACAAAATGGCAGCTATTCAGAGAAGCTTGGAGAGGTAGAGGATATAAAGAAATTACTGTGGAGTTAGTCACTGGGAATGCTGTGCAATGTGGACCTGTATATGCAAGCTATCTTTACAATATATACATAAGGATACAGCAGGTCAGTCTCCTGCTACTTTGTTGTATTTCTAAAGCATATTTCAAACATCAGTTTTGAATTTAACTATTTTTTCCTCCTATTTGAATAAAAGCTCTCAGGACACATACATTCTTACTGTATTTCTAAATAGTATCAGTACAATGAGTTCTTAGTGTTGGTGGCTCTAAATAGTGCTTCTGTAGGTAGATGACTAAGAACTCGGATTCCAACATCGACCAGAAGTATCTGGATGTTGATGGCCCAGTGCTAAGACAATTTGAAAATTCATCTATATTCGTTATGAACCACATTCTTCTGATTATAGTATTCTTCGCTGCAAGGGAATATGCTGCAGAAGCAATGCTTGTTTAATATGGAATGGAATCACTATAGTTACAAAAGAGTAGAAGAAAACCTCAAATCAGAATAATTTGCCATTTTATTCTCTCCAATAAAAAGCGTGTTTATTTTTCCTATGCAAACTTAATTTGGTAGCACGTGTCAGTTAAATGAAGAAAAAAAATTCTGACAGCAAAGGGAGCATTATTCGTTGAGTGCTAGTGTTTGACATGAATAGGAGTTGGTTTTTTTTTTTTTTTAAATTTTAAGCTATGAAGAGAGTGTGTGTGTGCAGACACACACTTTTTTATAAATGCACAAGGGTACAATGCAAAGAGCTGTTTCTGAGAAGCTGAGCCAATCTTGACTGAGCAGACTCCCTGGCTTAAACTTAATTCAGCATAGGGAGGAGATGCTCTACAACAAAAGGGCATGGATTGGGAAGGAGACTCACCAGGCATGTAAACAAGGCTGAGGAGAGACAGTGTGAGACATTTCATTTGAACAAAATCTAGAACACACATGTCCTAACTGTGAAGGTTGAATACCCTTTGAGGTGGAAGGGGTTTACAGATTCTGACATGCCATCCTGAAGCAAAAATAACACACGTTTCTTTTGATAGCACTGTGTCTGCCTCATCTGAGTCTTTTTCCACTTCATAAAGAACATTAATCTCCTATGTGGTGTGACATGGCTCCAGTTATTTACTCAGGAGCACAGGCACTGTCTGACTCTGTAAAATCATTTTCACATGAAGCAATATTCAGGTAGTGATTGCTGTTCAATTGTCCCTTTCTAATATTTCTTCTTTTGTCTCAAATGTGTGTTCACAGTAAGGAAATAAGGAGAGGAGAAAAAAGTTGGAAAGAAAAAGCTTTATCTAGCTGTACAAGAAAAAAGCTTTTAGGATGGAATTTCATTGAACGAGAAAGGGCTGTGCAAAGCCTCTGCTGAAAGAGTTTTAAGGGTTGCAACCTGTCTGTGTTCCAATAGATAGGTCGCAAGGCTGAAATTGGTGATCTAGACATTAAGTTGTTCTTTAAAAGGACTGTCTTTATTAAAATTAAACTCCTACATGTCAAATGTTTTGTTTGTTTGTATCTGCTGAATTACTGACTCAAATAGGAGATTTTTTTTTCTTTTTATTTCTTTTTAGTTTTATTCCTCTTGGCACACACAAGTGATACAGCTGCAGAAAGGCTAACCAGAGTTTTCTGACTACTTGTGCCTCCTGAGTTTCAGTGCAGAATAGTGTACTAGCTCTTTACTGCACCTCTGAACTGCATCGAAAGTACTAGACCTACACAGGTGTCCATGAGGAGCAACATTGAGAAAACTGTCATTTTACATGTGTTTCTTAAAGAAAGTGAATTTGCAGAAGTGCCTTTTTGAGACTCAAGACCTTTGCTGTTTGTGATGGAGGGTATGAAAGTGAAGCCAGCTTGGCTGTTTAATTCAATATGAGTTTGCAGGGCTGGCGATATTAAAGAAAAACCAAAATACAGCCAAATTTGAGATCACCAATGTAGAGAGAGTTTGAATCTAAGATGTTTTGAATTTAATTTCAGCTAAAATGTTGGTGTGAGACTTGTATGGGATCTGATTCAGTATTCCTGTCAAATACCTGAAAACTAGCCAAATTATTTAAAAGACAAGCTGGTCTCCTGACTAGCTCTTGAAGTCCAATGTGCAGTAAATTCTGTTAAATACAAAGAATACAAGCTTGAGATAACTTGATATGTTAAAGGATGGTGCATTGTCTAATCTTTGACAGAGGCTCTTTACAGTTATATTAAATTGTTTGCCTTATCTATTAGATGAAGAGGTTGTGTGATGAGGTAGCAGGCTTATCCCAGAATAAATGTTTTAGTGCTTGCTCTACAAATGGAATTCTTGGCTTCCAGCCTCTTAGTTGTGTACTGAGTTTTGCCGATGTGGTTGGAGCTGGGAGCTTGCCACCAGGAGCCAGGCCACTTCTTTAGGCCATCCCAGATTCCCTGGGATGCCACAATTAGCGTTACTGCCTCACCATTTCCCCAGTCTACTTCAGCAACTTTTACTTGACTTCGTACTTTTTTTGTTGTTGTTGCCATATAACAGTTTTTGAAAAGGGGGATCTCTTTCTAACCATAATTAGTTCAATTGAGAAATAAATGCATACATACCACAAGAGGGGCTTTTTTAATAAACATGTGTTGGGTAATTTGCAGACTATTTTCATCTTTTGTGTAACCAGAGAGTATAATCAGGGCCTGTTTGTGGCACTATATTTGGATATCCAGGGAAAAATCATTACATATGCTATATAAAATTTAAACTCTCCATAACGAGGAAAGGTGTCTTGCTTGGATTTTTGTTTTCTAAATTGAAATGAAGCTACATCAACAAAGTATTGTTCCCTATTTTTTTAAGACATGGAGAATATACACGGTGCTGGTAAGATTAGCAGGGGAAAGTTATGTATCCCAAACGAGCAATCTTTTTTTTTCTTCCCTTCCATTAAGATAAGCTGAATTTCTTTTTCAAAGTGTCTAAAGATAAATGCAGTCTTTCATGCCAGGTTTCAGCCCCTGAAAAAACTTTTAATTTAGTAATAAATCCACTGGAAAAGAGGTTTACAAGAAAAGTGCTGACACAACCTTAGCAATCATGGCACAATTAGTTTAGCTGCAGGTTCGTTGTAATCCCAAAACAATGACAGAAAATCATCATGTCAAAAAAAATTTCATCTGTCCTTTGTATCATGCGGTCCCTGGATTATAACTCTTTACGTATGATTATGTCCTCTTCAATCAAGCTTTCTAATATCAAAATTGCATCCAGCTTTTTAAGTACTTCAATACAGATACTCTAAGTGGAGAGTGAGTTAGCCAAAGACAAAGCACAGACTAAATACATTTTAAAGGAGGTACTGGCATTCATTTCTATACTACTCTCAATGGTATGTAGAGTTTCCTTGTTTGTTTTCTCTCTTTTTTTTTTTTTTTTTTTTTTTTAACTTCTTTCAGGGTTGAGAAAACAGTTCTGTATTTAAGATAAATGTTGACCAGATTAAGTCCTTTTATGACCTTGTTACAATAACATGAAGTATTAAGTGGGCAACAGTAACTCTTCTGTCTTCCTGACCAGCACTAAGAACAGATAGAAAAATTGCATTTAATTCTGGTGTAATTGTTTAAGCTATTCATCACCACCATGACCAGATGCCAAAAGGAGTACTAAAATCTTTTTGCTGAAAAAGTGGGAGGGAGAGATGACTGAAAATCTGGTAAATTTCTATATGATTCCTTCACATCATCATTCTCAGATATTACCATTTAATATATCTTGATACACTGAGACTCATATTTCTAAAGGACTTGCAGAGGGAATATTTTTGTGACAGAGCAACACACTGAGATTGAACCTAGCTGAAAGGGATATATTTTTTTACTCTGGTTTTGTAGAGGCAGCATAAAAAACTGTGATAAGAAAAAGGCAGAAAATAGTATATTATTGTAGAAAATGGAATCCTGTTCTGAGAAAACAAGTGGAAATTGCCTTCTCTCTCTGCAAAATTTCTTGCCTTGCCATTCCCACAGATGCAAAACCTAGGAAAAGTTTATTCTCTTTCCAGGAGACAAGAGATAAAGAAATGAATTTATACTTTAAGTGCTTAGTTAAATGTCTTGTAAAGAGTTCAGGTGTTATTCAAAAGCTATAAACTGCAAGCAAGCTAAATAGGTGAGTGTTGAAAAGTTTGCATTTTCATTGCCATTCCTAGTGTTGACATTCCCTGACTTCTGTTTGGTATGTGTGGCTGAAACAGTCGCAGCTTTGCAGCGGTGGATTGGTTTCTTTCCATTTAGACCAGGACTGTTTCTGTCCCTGTGAGACTGAAGCTTAAATTCTAGCAATGACTTTAGCAAGAGGGCAGCAACAGTTCTCGTGTAAGGTTAATATCTAGGAACATCTGTCCAGAATATTTGGCATAAGGAGATTTTCATTTTTTTCCAAAGTTCTAGACTCTTACACCATCGTCACCTGGAGTGAACTAGAATCAGATATATGCTTTGAGTGTGTAGACTGTGGCTTGTCTGCTTAGTTATTGGCTTCTTTACTACCCTAAGTGTAAAATAACTTAAGCAAACTGATGTGTATAAGTATGAATTTTCACACTGATGAAATCAATGGAATCACATTTTTATAAATGTATTCAATAGAACAAAATTTTTCTAGGGTTTTGAGGCCTTCCTTTTTATCCAAGGCACAATCTAGCAGTAGCTAGTTCATTGATAGATGCTGATGTCCCTTAGAATGAAATAGGATGTAACTTGGTTCTGACCAAGGTGCGATCACATTTCTCTCACATGCACGTGTTTCTTTACACAGAGCACATAGTGCTGAGCTTCAATTCTCATACCTTTTAAAAATTCAGGTGCTATGCTTTAAAAGTTTATTCTCTATCTGAGTTTGGCATATGGGATTGATTGCCATGTCACTTGGCCGTAGTTCCTGATGATACACAGTAGTTGTATTGCATGCAGTTCTTCATGGGATGTGCCCTATTTTTCCATGCTAATGTGTTGTTTCATTCTTGCTCTATCCCATTTTTAATTTCAATTTAAGTTGGAAAAGAACTCAGTAAGGATGTAGTCATTGAACAAGTTTATTATCACAAAGGAACTGAGTCCCTTTTGTTCCTTTATTGCATGCTTATAGTCTTAATGTTTTGAGACTGAACTCTGCTTCCTTCCTGTGAGAGAACAAATAAATGGTTACAGCAATACCAGATGAGGCTGCAGTACTTACAGCTGTTGTGCAAAAAGCACTTTATATGTTCAACAAATGGGGATGGATACTTTGCAGAATGCGTGTGTGTGTGGAGAGCACTAGTTAAAACTTCCCCCAGTGAGCTTTTTTTGAGTGTTTGGCAGAAACAAAACAGCAGTTTCCACAACCGAATGTTTACTTGTTGAGAATGAACTATGTTTATACAGAGGTAAGAATCCAAGCTCAAGTAATGACTTTTCCTTGATGATGATGCATTTCTCTTGTGAGGTTCCTTCACTTGTGTTAGCTATGATCTGCCCCATTCTTACAGCCCATATGAATGGAAAAACTGAGTCCTAAACCAGAAGATTCTGATAGAAGCTAGCACCTGAGCTGGTGTAGGGGAATATGCTGGAATATATGTGTCTCTTACAAACCCCTCAAAAATGATATTGCCCCCCCCCCCCCTTCTCCAGCATGTCATTCTATTTTATTTAGATTGGTTTAAGAGTGTGGTCAATTCTGACTGTGTCCTCTTTATATCTATGTCAATGTCTGTTCATGTGAAATGAGGCAGGGAATCAACTTGCTGTATTTTTCTCCCTGAATCAGAGTTCCTACATGATTTTTGCAAAGGTACGTAAAGGATACCAGTGACACAGCTACATAATAAAGCCCCAGTTTTAACAGCTATTACAAATAAGCGTAATATGAGTTCTTAGGGCTAACATAAGGAATAGATGAGTTTATGGAAATAAATGGTTTGCTGACACCATTATGCGAAAACTTTCCTCAGCCTTTAAATTAATGGGAAGATGAATTAGCAGCTGTCCCCAAGAGTTTCCTCAGTAGGATACTGAGAGGTAGTTGAAGGTGGTAAACCTATCAGCAGCATTTAATCTTTCTGTTACAACTAAGGAAGTTTTACTCTACAACTGGAAAAGAGGCAATGGCTTATCCAGTGCAAAATGTAGGGGTCAATACTAGTACATATTGCAGACTGTAGAAGGTTTGTGCAGTCAGAATAGGGGCACTAGTAACTGCAGAGGAGCTAGTAGCTGGAATTGCCTTACTGTATTTGAATTGCCTTATGTTTTCTTGCTGTGTGAACTGTACTGTCTGTACTTCATCTTTTTTACTCCTGAGCTAGTGTAGTAATCACAGAAAGTAACATTTCTTCCTGCCATATGTCACCCCTACCAGGTCCCCTGTAAGACAGTTTCTCCTGAACTGATCAGTACCCTGCAAAGCAGCAGCACATAAATTGTTCAAAAGCATCATTTATTTGTATCGGTTGCCACTCCTTATCTGGAGGGCATGATTCATCAGTCCTTTCCAGTAGCCTCTGTCAGGCTTGTCCTGCCCACCATCACTTACTCATATTGCTGGTAAATTGTTTACAGGCAGGCTGAGTATACTTGACTCTGAAAGCCCGGAAGCTAAGCCAAACCCTCTACTGCTGCATGTAGCTCTTCTGCAACAGAGAAATGAACTTTATTACATAGCTGAGTGGTGAATGGCTGTTGAGGGCTTTGGATGCAAGTCGTTTGAGATCAATTGTTCTGTTTTGCTGAGTAAAGCAGCAGGGTTGAGCTCAAGGTTTAGGGATGATAGTTTGGAGGGAAAAAGAAAAAGATTAAGGACAGGCAATTATCTTTAGCTTCAGTGGTAGTTATGTGGCTAAATTCCCTCGTGGGGCTTCAGAATCTTGATGCTTCCCTAGAATCTTTAAAAAAAACCCCACCTCCTACCAAAAGCAGAGATTTAAGAGCTCTTCAGATTTAGAACTATTGTTATTTCTCAGTTCTGTTTGTCTGGAATACTATGGCAAAGCCTGTAACTCCATTATTTTTAATTTTTTTTTTTTTTTTTTTTAAGTTAAGCACAGACAGTAAAATTCATCAGTGACTGGTAAGTGCTATCAAGGAATCACTAAAAAAAACCCTCACAGGCCTACATATGTCTATAGAGAACACCAAAATAACCATGTTGGGCTTTATGTAAGCTCCACAGAAAGGCCAGAAGCAGAGGAGTGTCTGAAAGAGTCTGAGAAAATACTCGAGTGAAAAAATATACAGTAGAATGGATGGCCACCTATAAAAATTTGGCCACAGAAATAACCACTGAAGCGGGACAGGGGCGGGGGGGGGAACCCTCTTGTAGAAAGTTGTCTGTCAGGAACTGCTGTACTCTCCATAGGGAGCTCAGTCAGCCCTTCTTGGCTTTCCTTCTAATGTAGCCTAGGATACCTGACACTGCTTGAAGTGTCCAGTGAAATAAATCAGGCACTTGAAAAGGCATTCACCTCTTACATGCTAAGATGTAATCCTAAAGTCCTGTTTTACTTAGAGTGGCAACAAAGTTCCAAAGTCTATACCTATACCTAATTCAATTTTTGGTGGTAAGCGAATAGGTGAGAATCTACAGCCATTAGCTATGTCATGAGTGCAGGGAGCAGGCTGGTTGTAGTGCATCCTCTGAGGACAACAATCCACCATTTTATGTACACATATGTAACAACAATTCCTGTCTGTTTCTGGACTGCACGTACAGTTTTATTACTCAAATGACTCTTCATTCACTTTTTTGATTAGCTAGTAGTAAAAGTTATTCCATATGTGAATTAGTAACATTTTCTCCTAGTAGTGGAATATCACCTTCTCTGGAATTTCTCTAATAATTATGGATGTTGGTTGTATCTGCAGTGCAGTTCTGGTGTGCTTGTACAGGCTTGTTTTTGAAAGTAACAAGACCAAAAATTCTGTTCTAGGTGCACAGCAACTCTGCTTTGACACCTAATGGATGTAAGAATCCAAACCAATGACTTGTTTGAACAGCTTTGAATTGTTGTTATGATGGGAACGTTCAGTCCAGGTGATGAGAGTAAGCAGAGTTTGAAGTAAAATGCTTAAACATCATATAATGTATGTAGATACATGGACCTCTTCACTAGCTGTTTTAATCTCCTGATTAGACCCTGTTTTATCAAACTGTTTGCTAAAGTATCCATAGCTACAGTGGACTAACATTTTCACTGAAAGCAGTGGAAGCACTTTGATGAGCTAAATTATTTTCTTGCAGAAGACAAATGGTTATTATTTTATTAACAAGATCAGAGACTACAATGTGCAAGAACAAAACAGTACCATTGAGAATTTTTAAAAAGTCACATTTTATTTTTTTTTTTGTTTTCTTGATTCTTTTACCTTTCTCATTTGTACCTTTATGTGTTATTTTTTTTTTATTGCTGAAGTATTATAATTTAAATCTAGAGACTTGAAACACTCATCTTTGCCAGGAAGCAGTAAAAGCTTTACCAGAATTCCATCAAACCTTTATCATTCATTAGAATCTAAAAGCTGCCATAAGAGGTCATCTGCTGAACTTCAATGTATTGTGCATTAGTAAACATTGTGCCTATGTTAGTCATCTGTAATTCAGATTTTTTTTCATATCAGCATATCTTATTTGCTAGTGTAACTTTTCCAATATGTTAGTTTTTTAGAAACACAAACTACGTTGTGATGTTAGTGGATAGAATCCTAGATGTTATAGTGGACTGAATACATGACCTAGCAGGCATTTTCTTTCCTCTTTGGTGTATGGATGGCTGTTCTGGCATGTGGGTACTTGGCAATATATGGTACAGGATGTGGACAATAAATTGCATGGAAAATTGGGAATAAGGGCAAGTAGAATGAGTTCCTCATAGTAATACTGATTTTAAACTACCAGTGATTTCATAGGAGAATGTGCACATCTATATGATCATGGAGCACCTTGTCTTGCTTTAATTTGACTAGGAGATCTTAGGCTTAATGGTTTCCCGTATGTATATGAGGGGGTGGGGTGGGGGACGGAAATATACTATCTAGGCAGAAAAGGAAGTTCCAGATGGATAAAGTCTTTTAATACTTCTTTTAAAAAATGGATGCACTTGTATAGTCTGAGAAAAATGTGGGACACTTGAGGTTTATTCAGAAAGAAATTTATCTGTGAACTTTCCTGTGTCTGTCACAGAAATGCTGGGTTTGTAAACCAGCAGAGCCAGCAGAATTTTTACTCATTTGCACTCATCCTTCATTTTTCTCACATTTCCCAAGTGGACGGTGTTGTTAAAGATGAGTAGTATAAGAATGTGAAAGTGTCCATCTAGAAAGCTCTAGCTAGTAAATCACTCTGTTTCACATTTTTCTTATGTGAAGCCATTTATGTCCTGATGTAGGCTCACCTGCTCAGCCACGCAAGCTCATTTGAAAGTGTTGCAAAGGAGCATGTGGGTGCGTAATGTGTGAAATAACCTAGGTGAAAACGCATTTTTAGGTGACTGACATAGAACTTATTCTCTTAAAGTGCCACTACTTCATCCAGTATGCTATAAGGGATGCAAGGTGAGCTTGTTTTCAGAATGTGTCTTTATCTGAATGATTCTTTTGGTTTTATATTCATACATACTACCTTCCTGTTGGGCAGTGGAAAAAAAATTATGTCTACAGAGAAAAGCTTTTACGTAATTGAACTAGATCTGTGGAATCAGGTATGACACATCTGCATCCCAACCTTAAAACTTGTATATTTAAGACTGGCCAGAAACAGTGGTGGGCATTTTTGAACTGACAACTCGCTTTCATTTTCACTTCCTTTCCCCTGCACAAAATTACAAATTACAAAATTATAACTTTGCCTGATGATCTTCTTGAAGAAAATGAGATAAAATAACTACAAACTATTTTAAAACAATAGTGCTGAACTCCTTAGCAACACTGCAGAACATGTATTCAATTAGGGTGATACCATGCTATTTGTCACTGGCTGTTCCAGTGCTCGATCGTGGTGGAAACGAAGGGGAATGCTGTTTGCAAACACTTTAACTTGTTCCCTCTGAGGATTGTAATGGCAGCTGTGATTTGCCTGCTAAACTTTTTTTTTTTTCTTCCTTAAAAGTAAAGGAAGATCTGAAAATGTGTGGGACTTTACTTTTAGCACCCCCCCCAATCTTTGTGGTATTATGTGGAGTGTCAGAAATTCTGGTCTCTTGGCTCAGCCTTCTTGGAAGAACAAGGCCCAAATATTGTAGCTGTGTAGTATGCCTGGTGCCCTGCAGAATCGCCAGTACATTTTAGTTGTAAGGTACCATATCACCTCCTGCTCTTGGTGCATTTGCTTTAGATATCTAGGTTGTATGCATACGCTTGTGTTTTCTGGCAGGAGTTTACACTTATCTATGTGGAAAAAAATAGTTTGCTCTGCTATTGTTTTCTTTAAAGATCTGCTTTTCCCAGTTGCCAAATAGTCTGTAGACAAAATCAGAAAAGCTCTGAGTTTCAGCGTGAAAGTGCACATTGAACTGGTGACCTGACAGCCTCTGAGAGCTTGTGCTGTTTTGATATTTGGCTAGAACTTGGTGAAATAGAAGATAAATAATGCAAGTTGAAAACATGTCACAGATGGTAGACATTTTGAAAAGATGCTCTACCTCTGGAAACAAAGCCTGCAAACCTATCCTGGGTTCTCTGTCTAGAGAAAGAGTAATTGGCTACTTCTGCTCTGAGTCTTGATCCAGTTCAGAGCCCAATGCCCTTTTTTTTTCCACAACGGGTCAAACATCAGGCAGGAATCTGACTCTGAACTTCGCTTCGGACATTTCTGATTTTACTGTCCTGTTCTTGCATCCTTGCTTTCTTTAAAATCCACATTTCCCAAGCATGATGAGAGTAAAAATCCTCTTACTGTACCAGTCCTATGAAATATGAGGGACTGCTTTTCAGATGGTAACTAATTGCCTCCAGTTGCATCCTGACTTCCAGAGTCTTCAGCTGCTGGGTGTGCAGCTGAGTCTTTAAAGGACTGCAAATGTAAATAAAGAAAATACCAGCATCTCATTTGCTGTACTTCTTGCCTATACTGATCAATCTTCTTTTAAAAGCATTTAAGTGGTGTTGGTTATAAACAAATGAAGGAAAACATCCTAAGGAAAGTTACGATCGAGCTGCTTCTGTGAACATCCCTATTTTCCTTTTCATATTCCTCAAAGCTTGTGTAATATAAAATTCGAGAACAATGAAATAATAATTTAAAAAAAAATCCAAACCTGCCATGCAGTTAATCTGACCAATGTTCTGAAAGTTTATGTTATTTTCTGAAACTATGAATGCTTAAGATGGCAACATTTAACTGTGTATATATCCACTAATTTGATTCTTTATAAAGGCTCTCCCTAAATTTTTCCTAAGTATTTATATGGTAGACAAGAATAATCCAAAAGCTAATTTCTTGTAGTCTCTGCCCTTAAATTTTTATGAATATATGAATCTCCATTACAATATTTGTTACAGCATCTTTGGGACTGTGAATAATATTTGCTGTAAGGGTGGGTTGGTTGGTTGGTTTGTTTTGTCCTAAGTTCTGTGTTTCTATTACACATGAAAAATCATAGAATCATTTAAGTTGGAAAAGACCTTTAAGACCATTGAGTCTAACTGTTAACCTAGCACTGCCAAATTGTGTTACCTGCTGAGTTTTTTGATACTGTCTTTGCTTGTGCAGGACTGTTGAAGGAAACTACCAAACCTTGAGGTTGCCCTTGGACAAAAAATGACATGCATTTTTGAAGATAACACCAAAACTTTGTAAAGAATGTGACCAAATACCTATATTAGTGAAATGCTCTAAGTTCCTCCTGAACAGTTGGCAAGGACTACTTGTTTCATTGTTGAAGAAAGACTGTTTGGGAAATGAGGAGAAAGGAGAGAGACAGAATTAGTGCCTATCCTAGCTGCATCCTTACACAAAATAGCTGAATATACTGAATTTCCTTTCTTTACTGCTTCCACTTTTCATGTTGCTGACTGCCACAAGTGGAAATCGAGGACTTGATTCCAAAATATTACTGTAATAGTTTAAACAAGATAAAATAAGCTCACTAGAGTGTATCAGAGAAACCACTGTGTTGAGCGTATCTGAACTGATACGAAAGTGCACTTTAGATCCTTTAAAAAAACCTTGAAGTGACAATTTTACAGGGAGGGGTTGATCTATGCTTAAGGAAAGGTCTTGTATGACCCTTATATATATATGTATAAGCTCATTGGAGGCTTGTTATGGGCCTGGGGTATTGCAGTAAAACTGAAAACTATTAGTAGCTGTTGTTCAAAATTGTTAGAACCCAAATTCTGCATGGATTTACTATATACAACTTGAACAAAGTCAATCACATGTAAATACTCATTTCATATGTTAAGAAAAGTGTCTTTTTCAAAGTATTTCCTCAAACTGTTAGAATTCATCTGTTAGGGAGAGTATACAAAGGTGGTCATCTGCTGTGTATTATTGTAACATTAAATAGAAGTGTTGGGGGAACTGGAAATTTCCTGTTCTACTTGAAATACTTGTTTCAGTTTACACAAATGCGGCAATATTAAAAGACAAATAACTGATTTGAGACTAGATGTCTCTGGATAAAATCACCTCTAGGATAAATGTCCTCAACTGAAGTCTGTTCAGGGAAGAAGTCTTTCAGGGAGACCTTTAAAGATTTTAACAACATATCGTGATTAAAATAATACTGTTAACTGCATTATTTTATAGAATTTTGTTTGGAAACTTTCATAGTCATCTTTTATTTAATGTTCTTCTTCATGTTGCTAGAGAATTTGAAACTAATATGGTGCAAAGAGCCATATAATCTTGCACTATTTCACTATGAGCTTTTAAAAAATTAAGCAGGCCATGTTCACAAGAGCAGGAATAGCTAAACTGTACCACAAGTCACTTATATGGTGCGATTTCTCTTTTAGAAATGTCAACAAACCTTGTCTTTACACAGTGCAAGTGTATGGGAAAGTCTTGCTCCTTGCAACTGTATAGGGAAGTTCCATGTAAAAACAAAAGGTTAAAAGAAAACCCTATAGAAAGCTCATGTTTTTCTGCAATAATGCAACTATTAAGGCCAATGTCTTGAACAAACCTCCAGTAGCTCCTTGTCTACTTACACTGTTCTCAAAAAGAAGGAAATTGAAAATTGCTTTTTTCTGGTTTTGCTCCTGGAATAAAATTGTGTTATATTGTATGGCTGTGCTTCATTAAACAGCTGCTCTGTTTTATCCTGGAGATTGTTTTATGCCTGTACTGTGTGAAATGATCCCTGGTTAGTAGCAATCTTTATACAGCAATTTAACAAAGGTTAGTAACTGTTACCTCTAGTTTACAGTTAGAGAAACTAAGATATAGAGCATTATTTGCCCAATTGCAGCACTTACTGGGTGTTTTTTTTCTTTACAATTTTTCCTTTCCTGCTTCCTGCATATGGAAGATACGGAATTTGATAATGGAAAAAAACATCTGGGGAAAGAGCTGGAAGAGCTCATCTCTTATTTCAAATCATATATATGAAATATGCAGTTTTGAAGTTCATGGCAAGATAGTGGCCATTGATGTTGAGAAAGATTTAATGCATGCAATATTGTTACCATTTTCTGCTACTTTGCAAATCTATCATTCCTAAACTATTTTGTAGTGTCTACCTGAAGTTTTATAGAAAATTATGTGGAGATTCCTTTTCCTGTAGCCATATTTTAAAGAAGAACCTGTGCCTACTGCCCCATATTAAAGTACCCTGTTATAAAAAATATAAACTATGTGTGGTGGGTTGACCCTGGCTGAATGCCAGGTGCCCACCAAAGCTGCTCTATCACTCCCCCCTCCTCAGCTGGACAGGGGGGAGAAAATATAACAAAGGGCTTGTGGGTTGAGATAAGGACAGGAGAGATCACTCACCAATTACTGTCACAGGCAGAACAGACTCGACTTGGGAAATATTAACTCAATTAATTACCAGTCAACTAGAGTAGGATAATGAGAAATAAAACCAAATCTTAAAAAACACCTTCCCCCCACCCCTCCATTCTTCCTGGGCACAGCTTCACCCCCGAGTTCTTTACCTCCTCCCCCGCAGTGGCTCAGGGGGTTGTGGAATGGGGGTTGCAGTCAGTTCATCACATGTTGTCTCTGCTACTCTTTCCTCCTTAGAAAGAGGACTCATCACACTCTTCCCCTGCTCCAGCGTGGGGTCCCACCCACAGGAGACAGTCCTCCACAAACTTCTCCAACGTGGGTCCTTCCCACAGGCTGCAGTTCTTCACGAACTGCTCCAGCGTGGGTCCCTTCCACGGCGTGCAGCCCTTCAGGAGCACGCTGCCCCAGCGTGGGTCCCCCGCAGGGTCACAAGTCCTGCCAGCAAACCTGCTCCAGCGTGGGCTCCTCTCTCCACAGATCCACAGGTCCTGCCAGGAGCCTGCTCCAGCGTGGGGTTCCCACGGGGTCACAGCCTCCTTCGGGAACCCACCTGCTCCGGCGTGGGGTCCTCTCTCCCCGGGCTGCAGGTGGAGATCTGCTCCACCGTGGACCTCCGTGGGCTGCAGGGGGACAGCCTGCCTCACCATGGTCTTCACCACGGGCTGCAGGGGAATCTCTGCTCCGGCGCCTGGAGCACCTCCTCCCCCTCCTTCTTCACTGACCTGGGGGTCTGCAGAGTTGTTTCTCTTACATGTTCTCACTCTCTCTCTGGCTGCCATTTCTGCATCCCAGCAACTTTTTTTCCTTCTTAAACATGTTATCACAGAGGCGTTACCACTATTGCTGATCAGCTTGGTCTTGGCTGGCAGTAGGTCCATCTTAGAGCCGGCTGGTATTGGCTCTCTCTCGAACACAGGGGAAGCTTCCAGCAGCTTCTCACTTGAAGCCGCCACTGTACCCCCTCCTGCCACCAAAACCTTGCCACACAAAGCCAATACACTATGATGTTTTTATAGTTAGAGAGGTAATGATTTAAATAAGGACCAAAGTCAAGAGGGTTGTGAGATTAATTAGAAAGTAAAAGCAGTGACTCTGCAATGCCTGTATGTTCTCCTTTTGTTGCATATGAGGTAGGTGGCAAATTTACTAGTTGTTTTTCATTCTTGAAGAAGAAAAGCTGCTTAGTATAAATACCCTGCCCAAATTCCTGAGTGCTTTTATTAACAGCTATGTCCCACAGACAGAAATTACAGGTTGATGAAGAAGAAGAAGAAAAAATAATCTGTAATTTCAACTAACTTTTTTAAAAATAACTGAATGCATTTTATGTGTAGACTTTAAGATCTTTAATGTTTTAAGAGTTTATTCACATTTTTCTTAACTTTTGGCTTCCTTGCCCCAGAAATGGAGCACCGATGTGCTGAAAATAGTCTAAAATTGCACAATTCCCCCCCCCCCCCTTTTTGAAAAACAATTCTACACCTACTATGTATATTTTTTTATACTTTTCCCAAATGACAATAGAATGATATGACTGTAGAAAAAGAAAAAGCCAGTGATTCTTCTTCAGCAATGCAGGTAAAGGTCACCCAGAGTTCTCTCCTGCATTTTGAGTAACCACACAAATCACAGAATAAGTCAGATTGGATGGAACCTCAGGTTTTAAAATAACTTTGGGTTTGGATAAGAAAAAGGTGTCTCAGAACTGATTCAAGGGGCTCCTGCTGTTTTCAGTTATTTCCTACTTCTTATCCTATTTAACGAGACCTTACTTCTAGTCTATGGATTTTGACATACAGCTATTTAAAACAAAGCTCACATTTTAATTGCACAAAGAAATGCAAAGAGACAGGTGGGAAGGCAGGTGTTTTCCTGCTATAAATTTTTCTGGTGATCGGTGATTCACTTGTACTTCTGTCCATGTCAGTAATGGATGCTATATATAATTCCAGGTTGAGAGAGGGACACCTGCCTCTCTGAGCTGGCATGTCTTGTGTAATGTATCATACAAATACATCCACCTGTTGCAGCAAAATTTCAATTCACTTGCTGTGAAGTTTATTATTTAAAACAAAAAATGGTCTGAGTTTAGGATATATGTAAGTTTATAAATGAATCCATTATAAGTGCCACTTATAAAAGACAGTGACCTAAATTCAGATCAGAATGTGACCCTCACCCTGTGCAGTATAGTTCATCTCAGAATTTCATTACATTTAATAGGAAATGTGTAAGACAATATGATAATATACATGGTACAATTACTGTTTATAATTAATTTATATGCTACTTGAAAGTGTATTTTCTACATTAAAAACAGTAATTGAAGCTATGGTTTGAATGGTGGTGCTGTCGAAGGTGATTTGCAAAGAGTCACAGCTAAGGAGTCACTTTTTTGCCAGGACTGACTAAAGGATTTGGGCATCCGGGCTTGGCCAGACCCCTCCCGCTTGAACTGAAGAGCTGTGACTGTTAACAGGCTGCATTAGGAAGCAGTTGCCCCATAGCAGATCTGCCACAGACTGGGGGAAATGGGGGAAGATATGCTTAGAAACCAAAAAGCAACTTCTTAAAGATCATGTGAACAGTATGATGCATTTCTTTCTCACAGCAATACAATTTGCACCACAGGAGACCTGGGAGGCTGGGTGAGGTCTGGGAAAAGGTATCCTACAGACCACAGGGGGTGGCAGGCCGTGCACCTGTCACTGTGGAGTTTGATTGGAGTGATAAAGTTCCCCATCCTTCCCAATAAATCTATACTTGATTATTAACGGACTCATTAAGCCACTAAGTAATGGATTAATTCTGGGCACTGCTGGGGAACTAATGTGATCCTCCCTGTATGGACTATTCTTCATATGTTGTGGCGATCATATAAGGAACAAAATTCAAGCTTATCCCGCAAAGTTTACTCTAGTAACTGGTTTCCTGTAGTGTTGTTCTGTGCTGAATGGATTTGCTTATTTGCATTGTTACCTATTGGCATGATGAATTTTCACTTGCCTGGTATATGAATAAATCAGCTGCAGTCTGCAAATAGGTTACTTAAAAAATGCAATTCACTTAGTGCAGTTTGTTTTTTTTTTAATAGGTTGCATTAATGTAATAATTTTGGTTTCACATTTTGGTTTCACTTTGCTGTTTCTCTTCAACAATCAGAGGGCTGCAATGTCTTATGTACGATGAATCCGGCACCTTTTGTAACTCCTTCGTTCTATGTCTCTGCATTTGGCCCTAGGTCCAGAAATACATGCTGAAGTGCATATATTGTGTGCCTTCCCCTGCTTCCTGTGGAGAAGGGGAACAAAGAAGGACTGGAAATTTCTCCCTGCCCCCAGTGGCACTGACCAGTGTGATGTACCCCTGCAGAATTGTTCTCTGGTAATGCTACCAGCTAGTGATAAACGTATTCTTTCTCCCCAAGCCCGAGCAAAGAGAAAACTGTGGTTCAGTTTCTTTGTGGCAGGCTGGGAAAGGAGTTGCTGTTGTTCTTAGGACAATGTATGAGGCAGCGTTGTGGTATTCAGAAGTCACGTTTGGCCTTGTTGCAGTTCTGGAAAGCAATCCTTAGCAACCTATTTGCTAAGGTTTTGACTTATTCCTCTTCAGAAATTATTAAATCTTAACAATATACTACATATTTTGATGATAAAATGTATTCTGCCGATATCATTAGTCTTATCTTTTGAATTGATAGTTTGGTTTTTTTTAACCTCTCTAGTTTTTCTC
Source organism: Aquila chrysaetos chrysaetos (assembly GCF_900496995.4). Lineage (NCBI taxonomy): Eukaryota > Metazoa > Chordata > Aves > Accipitriformes > Accipitridae > Aquila > Aquila chrysaetos. The sequence continues at coordinate 11,921,499 of NC_044028.1, read as the reverse complement.
TAGAGTGGAATTGTTATATTGTTGTAAAACACAGACTTAGGAGACGTAGTTCTAGACTCAACTTGTCACAGGTAAGTTGTTGCTGTTCTTATGTGATGTGTTTATGGATCCAGCTCTTACATTGAATGTTACAAAGACTCTATGTGACAAAAAGATGTTTTTTTAACTTACAAAGAACATACAAAATTAAGGAGGGACTGAAGAAGAAACAGACAAAATGAAACACATTATTGTTACTGTTGCATATTAGGAACTGCTTGGGTATTTCTCCAACTTTTTCTCATTGGTACTTATGATATTTAATTGCTGTTTGTGCATATGGTTACTTGCTTTTCCTGCAGTCATAAGCCACACTTGCATGGTTTAGTCTGTGTCATCTGAGGTGGTTCTGATTCCTGTGCAATTGTATTGGGTTTGCATGGCAAGGTTTTGGTAGTGGGCAGGGGTGGGGGGGCTACAGGGGTGGCTTCTGGGAGAAGCTGCTAGAAGCTTCCCCTGTGTCTGACAGAGCCAATGCCAGCCGGCTCCAAGATGGACCAGCCGCTGGCCGAGGCCGAGCTAATCAGTGATGGTGGTAGTGCCTCTGGGATAACAGGTTTAAGAAGGGGGGGAAAAAACATGCGAGGCAGCAGTCAGGAGAGAGAGGAGTGTAAGAGAAACAGCCCTGCAGACCCCCAGGTCAGTGAAGAAGGAGGGGGAGGAGGTGCTCCAGGTGCCGGAGCAGAGATTCCCCTGCAGCCCGTGGGGAAGACCATGGTGAGGCAGGCTGTCCCCCTGCAGCCCAGGGAGGTCCACGGTGGAGCAGATCTCCACCTGCAGCCCGGGGAGAGAGGACCCCACGCCGGAGCAGGTGGGTTCCCGAAGGAGGCTGTGACCCCGTGGGAAGCCCGTGCTGGAGCAGGCTCCTGGCAGGACCTGCGGATCTGTGGAGAGAGGAGCCCACGCTGGAGCAGGTTTTCTGGCAGGACTTGTGACCCTGCGGGGGACCCACGCTGGGGCAGTGTGCTCCTGAAGGGCTGCACGCCATGGAAGGGACCCATGCTGGAGCAGCTCGTGAAGACCTGCAGCCTGTGGGAAGGACCCACATTGGAGAAGTTTGTGGAGGACTGTCTCCTGTGGGTGGGACCCCACGCTGGAGCAGGGGAAGAGTGATGAGTCCTGCCCATGAGGAGAAAGGAGTAGCAGAGACAACGTGTGATGAACTGACTGCAACCCCCATTCCCCGTCCCCCTGCATCGCTGGGGGGGGGGGAGGTAGAGAACTCGGGGGTGGTGTTAAGCCTGGAAAAAGGGTGGGGTCAGGGGAAGGTGTTTTAAGATTTAGTTTTTATTTCTCATTATCCTACTCTGATTTGATTGGCAATAAATTAAGTTAATTTTCCCCAGGTTGAGTCTGTTTTGCGCATGATGGTAACTGCTGAATGATCTTTCCCTGTCCTTATCTCGACCCACATGCTTTTCATTGTATTTTCTCCCCTGTCCAGGTAAGGAGAGGAGTGATAGAGCAGCTTTGGTGGGCACCTGGCATCCAGCCAGGGTCAACCCACGACACCTGTGAAAACAGTGAATGTTCTCCCACATAATTCAACTAATTACTGGGTTGCTCTACTTTTTAAAAGACCTTTAGGATAGGAGGTTATTTGAAATTTGGGTTTGGTTTGAGTAAGGCTTAAACTCGCTGTAGATGAAGGCACTCTAAAACCTTTCCAGATCAGGTAATTATTGATTTATTATTCCTGAAGGAAAGCAGGGTTGCCCATGTATCCCATTGCTCTGGGATCACTTTGCCAGTGGACAAGATTCAAGGATAGATGAGTAAGTTTTTTTAAAATATTTGATAGCATTACTGGAAATCAGTAAACACAACAATAAAATCATGCAATAAACCACTTCTGGGTTATAACTTACAATTAGTTTCTTTTGCTGCTTTATTGTATCTCTTTCGTGGCTTTATTGTCTCTCTTTCACAGCTTTATTTCCTCAGTCTGCTGGATGACTGGTCACTTATTTTCACTGCTTTATTCCCCATGTCCTCCCCCTTCCCCAGTCATACCTAGGCTGCTGTATACTGTACTACTGTGCTCATGCTTCTCTGTTTATCTAGAGTTAGGTCACAGGCTGTATATATTGCACAGGTTTGCTTGGAAACCAGAGAGATAAGGTGAGACTAGTCTTTTTTTTGTCAGCTGAAGAGCAGTGCCTCTGTGATGAGCAGCAAAAGGAGTGTTAAACTGACTCATGACTCAGAAAATATGCCTTCTTGTCAGAGAAATGATACTACTTCTTTATTTCCAAAGGTGTTCCAAGGCCTAAATCACTGATATTTGCAAAGTGTTTTTTGATTATCCTTTGGAAGGATTATACTGTTCTGCTTGGTGAGAGCAAAGTTTAAGAAGTTACTTAGAATTCTGACAGTTGCCCTCCTACTGAGGACTCAGCCAAGCCTTACGCAGAGCACTACTACTTAAATTGTTAAAACACTTTTCATTGTTACACTTAGTGAATCACAATTTTGCTTTATGCTTCTTTCTGCAGGAAGACTGGCATAATTTGAAGCAACAGCTACTTTAATGGCATGTAATGAGCAATTAATGAGCAAAATAATATCTGTGGCGTTCACAGTAACAGCATGTCACTGCTTCTTTGTTCCTGTTCTCATCATCATCATCTTCAGCATCTGACCTATAATCAGTTTTCTTTTCATACTTACCTACAGTACTATTACTTTAGGCAAGGCCTCATTGTCCCTTTCAGCACAGAGAAAATTGATAGTGTGGAGAATTACATGAAAAGAGAATAATATGCTCTTCTTGACATAACTAGTTTCCCTCGCTCTCTGCCTGTGTTGATAGCAATGACACTCTTAACCAGCTTCTTGCAGTCTCCCTTTCCACACAGCAGTGTTGTTTATAAATCAAATGTTTCCTTTCAAGCTGCAGTGTGTCCTGAATTCTGCAGTAGGATTTGCAAATGCGTAGTCTTGAACGTTTTTTAAGTCCTGTTGACTTCTAGTGTATTCCATAGGGCCCCATGTTCCAATGCAGTTTTGAGAATCCCTTTCCTAGAGAGCTCTGCTGGTGACAGCTTGTCCCAGCTCTGCCAGGACGTAATCATGAGGAAGAGGTGGTATGGGTCCAGCTCCACTCCTTGTCTTTGCATGGTTGCTCCATGCTAGGTTGGGCAAAGGAAAAAGCATTTGCCTGTTTTTATGTGGAGTAAGGGTCAGAATAGTCTTTTCCACCACCACAAAACTCTGAAGAGGAAAAACAGATGCTGGGAGGAAATGTTTCAGATGTAACTTTGTTTCAATAATTCAAGATTCTCAGAGCTATTTATTCTCATTCCCCAAATGGTGTTTGTCTTGAGAACTCAGGGGAATCAGCTGACTTCACTTTAGCCTCAAGGTGTAGTAAGGACGGTATTCAAGAGCAGTAACTGCACTGGAAATCAGGAAGTAATAAAGCACAACTTATTCTAGAAGAATTTTTTTATAATTTACATTTCTACAACATTGGGACTTTGTTTTTAACAAGAAGGAAACGATATTCAGCCATGAACTTTAATACTCCCGAGAATTCCAGTTTACCTTAGTAAAAGATGTAAAAGTTAGTTCATTATGATTACATACTCTCTATTTCTGTACCCCAGGACAATAACGTGGTATCTTTTTTCATAAGCTTCCTGGGGAGGAAACAATACTGTGAAATGTAAATACAGCTTTTCCATAGTGATGATTGATGCTACAGTGCTCAGCTATTAATACTGAGTAGTCCACCAGGACAGTATTATAGTACTAAAATTGTAATTTACCTATAAGACCTAGAAAAAAATCCTTAAAAATAAATTCAGGCAGATGAGCTCTTTTTTGTCAAGATGTGGCATAGATATGATGAAAAGTGGGGCCAAAGTTCTTATAGCAGAATATGGATGCTCCTTTTCAAGTGCATCTTAATGGGGTTACTTAAGTGTGAAGGTAAGCAGGTGTATAAAGTTTTGGACAGATGACTGGAGAGGTGAAGGTTGAGTCACAAACCTGGAGCCAGCTGCATTGTGGCAGCTGCATATGAAAGATCAGGCTGTAGTTTTTCAATGCTTGAGAAACTTGCAGGCTGTGCATTGAAAGGCAGGGATATGCAAGTGGGATGAAAACTGTTCATCCTGTATCCAGAGGAAAGTTTGCTGCCATTTGGGTAGCTTTACATTTTTATTGTTCTCATTGTAACTGTGTGGCTTTGTTTATTGTAGCTTAATTGAGTGTGTGTCAGGAGAGTTGGAAACTTCTGAGCCTGAGAAACAAATATTCTTTGGGAAAGGACTTGGCCAAGCCTGTGTTTGCTTTCCAGACGTGGTGGGAGAACACTGAGAAGAGGTGAGGATGGAGGAGCAGGCCATGCAGATTTACCCAAACTGATTTTAAACTGGAGAATCTGGTTTGTGTTAAGTATTGCTGTGGCAGAACGTGTAGGCAATTGGAACTAATGATAAATCTGAATCTTAGTGTCCTGTTACCTACAAATTCTAAGGCTTTGAAGCATTTCCTCATGTGTCTCTCTTTAGCAGACCAAAGTTTGGTTTTATTGTTTGTTTCAAGCTTTTTGTGCTTAATGTATGCTTTTGTTAATCCTCCCCTGTTAATTATAGAAAACAATGCTATTTTGCTTTGCTATTTTGCTTTTGCTATTATGGAAGGTGAAGCAGTGCAAGAAGCCTCTGTGGAGACAGGGTTTATGTTAGCTAAATCCACAATAGACAGGCTTCTTTCCCTATGTTAAGAGATTACAGGAAAAGGTTTGTGGCAGTTCAAGCCAGTCTACCTCCTCTAATTTGCCTGTTGCCATTCTTTGTTTTGGAGTATTCTGAAAAACTTGGGTATTCTCCTTGCAGAAGCAGGCATATCTTATTTTGAGCCAATCTGTTTTAGGTAAAATCCTCTTTCTGTCCTGATAAAATTTTCCCACTGTGTTGATCTGTGGAGCTGAACTGCTGATTTGATAAACTGTGATGAAAAAGTAATTTTTCTCTCTGAAATAAAGGTTAACTGTCTGCCAGATTTCACTGTTCTAAACTACTGTTCTTTGCCTAGAGAAAAATGAGTTAAGAGGAAAATTGAAACCTGGTAAAAACATCTTTTCCTCCTGTTAATCATAAGGCTTAACTGGCTGTGCTAAATGTGAGTTTGTTCTTTCTCAGGTGAGGGGAAATCTGAGTGCGTAGATTCAAATGAACAGTGATCTCTTAGTAACTGTGCCAAAAATAAGAGTGCAGACTCGATGTTTCCTCCTGAAGTGTATGCAGATTGAGCACGCATTCATATTTTCTTGCATGCTGCATTGCACGAAGAAGTTGAAAGGCATGCTGTGAATCCCCCTTGGCTCTGAATGGGCTGGTCTGTCTACTTGACGCCATGCAAGTCATGCAGGTACCCTAGCTCAGTTTCCTGAAGCAGTGAAGCAACAGCAGTACATCCCTGTGCTCCCATTAATTGCCCTGGAGCTGAGTGACCAGGTCCCACAGGCAAGCCAAACAGCCCTCAAGGTGCAGTCTATTGACTTACCTTCAGGTATTGCAGTATGTCCTGAAGGTGTTTTCTTGAAACTAATAGCACTTAGGAGTCATTCAGAACTTGACGCATGGCCTGTTTTCACACAGAGAAAATTTTCTTGCAATTTAGTTAGGGGAGTAGTTTTTAGAGATTGTTTATTTTTCTGATGAACACAGGAAAGTAACTATTTATAATAAAGATTCCCTTGCAAAGGGAAATAGCAGAGGTGTACTGGCAGGAAAGGAATTATAACGTTTTGGAAGTTTGCATATAAAATACTAAATTGGATTCCTACTGCAATACACTTTTTTTAACTTCAGTAGTAGATTGAATAATCTATAGTATTTGTCATATAGTTGTAATTTTATAGTAATAGCCTGCATGTCTTAGGCATTAGTGTGTGTTTCATTTAGAGACAGATAATTTCGAAAATAATTTGAACATTTTTATTTTTAAGCAGGAAAAAAGTGCTGACATCTTAAAAACCTGTTTTGGCACAAATCATATGCGCACAAGGTAAAGGTCATACTGGTCAACATAGACAACTTTTGATTCATTAAAAACTTGAAGGTGGAATAACAGCTGCTAGTATTTGTGAAGTGATCGATTAGTTTCTCAGTGATAAACATGAAAGGAAGTCTTTACGCCACAAAGAGTTTTGTCAAGTAGCTTGGAAAGTCTGTGTTTGATAGATAGAGCCTTCAGGGAAGAAGCTAAAAGGAATCAATTGTTGTCCTTACTATAACTTTGCATACGAGTTCATCATTAAGCAACTCTACTCATCATTAATTCTTAGCAGTCAATCTGCCTTTGTTTTATATTCATACGCTACCTACTTTTCACTCTAATCACCTACAAAAATTTGAACTGAGTATGTAACCTCCAAAATATTTGTCCCAATAGCTAATAGCTTTAGGTTCTTGCTCCAGAAGCATACAAGGATTTGTATTTGTCAGCTAGAAGCAAACAGATTTTAGACTGGGAAAGGAAAATAGTTGTTTACAATTAAACAGACTTTTATTCTTGTGTCACTATAAGTCATCATTCTCGCCTTCTGTCATACCTGCTCTCATGTTATAACATTAAATCTTTCACAGCTGATTGAAGGTGGGCAAGGCTGTGTTTTGTCTGTTGAAACCATAAGAAGGACAGCAACATTTGCTGCATTTTCCTGGGGTCCATCTTTTTGTAAACAACCTTAGAAATTATTTTTGCTTTTCTGACCTTTTGGGTTCAGATTATTGTCCAGAAGCACTTTGCGATTTGGCATAAGTGACAATACCTGGTCATCTAGACTGGCAAAATCAAAGGCAAATAAAGAATGAAAACAGGTTGCTGTTAAAGATTATGCAAATCTCTAATTGTCTTAATTATATACAAGGTAAGGTCCATAAATATCCATCTCTTCCGTGAAATTAAGTGGATTGTCATTTGGACATTTTTTTTTTTTTTTTTTTTTTTTGAGAGACACAGAGTGAATTGTACAACAGTACTTCAGTTTTTCTTTTCCAGACAATTCTTTTGGCATAGGACTCTCAGCTGCCTTGACCTTTTGGTTTACCAAATAGATACCAAGGAAAATTTTGCATTTGCCAATAATAACTGTGAGATCATGGTCCCCAGATAATACAAATCCTTTCTTTATTTTGAGCTTGGCTTTGAAATTTTACCCTAATATTCACATTTCACGTTATCATCTATGTATTAGCAACCATTGATTTAAAAATAAAATCTTCCTATTCATAACAACATGCAAACTAACTCTGGAAAATGTAAAATACTTTTTTTGTATTCATCAGTGACTCTAATGCTGCTATCATGATTGATGAATTTGATTTGCTTGAAATTGCTGAGAGGAACTGGGGGGTGGTTGGGGAGAAAGAAAAATGTTTTTCAGTTTTTGTACAAAAAGTTCTGTGTCAGTTTAGAAAGTGGAGGGACAAATGTGAGCCATAGCTTATAGCAGTGGCAGAACACGTGCCTCTGCAGCACACCTTTGCTGTGGGAGACAGGTGCTGGCTCTGGAGTCCCAAACCTTGTGAATTTGGCTTTTAAATTGTAGTGTGACTGCTCAGGGTACCCACCATCATAACAAATCAAGGCTAACCATGCACAGCGCAGTTCCTTTGGAAGAGAAGTATAATCCCTCAGTATGAACTGATGCCAGACTTATCTGGTGCAGGTAACATAGGGAGGATCGCTCAATAAATTTTTTATATGTCGTCTTGTCAGTTGGGAGGGAGAGCTCCAAGTAAATTTGTGATAATATCTTCTTCTCATTTTGAGAAGTAGAACTCTGAAAATTTTGTGTCACTGGTGAACTTTTGCAAATTTTTGCTTAAATGGCCACAGCTATAGAAGGTTTCATAGAGTACATTTGTCTTGTACCTCATTCTTTGTACATAATGCTAGAAGCACCTGGTGAGGCAGAAGTTGGAGGGGATGTGTCTGAGGAGGGGAATATGAAGAAAAACTTGCAAGCTGCCGTATGATGGTAAGCCATTTGACTGAGGTCTGTGAGAGATGATTAATATTTACGTGCTGTTAGCAGTAAGCAGCATACACAGTGGAACATCAGCTAAGATACCAGATGCTCTGGTTACACTTCTGTGTAAATCAAAAGTAGCTCAGCTGAAGACAGTTTCAGTCATGCAATGAAAAGGAGATAATTATCTTACCTGAATGCATTATGTCTGCTAAGTCTATAAAACATCCGTTCCGTACTCACAGTTCACCAGAAAAGCTACTCTTGTCCCATTTATTTGCCAAGGATTCTTCTTTCACTCCCTGAATTCGTAAGGATTAACGTACTCACACACAGAGTTCATCATAGTCTCCTTTTCCATTCAATTGTATTAAATGAAGCAGGAGATCTACAGCAATAATCAAACCCTCCCTCTTTCTAGCTTCTGTGTTATGCTTTTAACAGGAATAGAAACAATCAACAATTTTTTTGGAAAAAAACCCGAAATCTCCCACTGATGTTTTGATGAGGAATCCACTTAAGAGAAGTTCATTTTAAATTGTCTATTCTGGTGTGCATTTTCTGTATTGATAATAAAAAGACTCCATATCTGGAAGTTTTAAATTTATGTTCAGAAGTTACTTCAGGAAGCAGTTAAACAGAAGTTAATGGGGGAGAAAAGTGGTGGTGTGTCACCTCTTTATTACCTGGCCTCTTGAGTCTGTATGTAATAGGGAGTAATTTTGTTTCTGGCTATAACCTGGCTGGGCTGGCAATCTCCAGAAATCTGGTATAATGTTCTTGGATTTAGAGGTGCAAAAAGACGTCCTTGGAAACCGAGTTAAATGCTAGCCCTACTTCTGCATTCCTATATTTTTCTAGGAGTTTCCTCTCTCTTGCTTTTTCTGGTTGTTGCAGATTTCCGCAGCTGTTTGCAACTTGAGTGGTAGGTTTTGTGCTAACAGTCACCACCCTCAAGTAGAGTCTTTATAAATATTTTCCCATCTGTGTGACAACACTGTTAAAAGCACAGATCCTAAACCACCCATCAAGGCCAAAAAGAGTCCAGTAAGCATTCTGGGAGTAAAGGTGATTTTTCAGTTACCTGTTGTGTAAATTGAACACAAACTTTGGAGAGATTTTGATGCTTGTAGTCACATAGTCCAGCACATTTGAGAAAAGTATATTGAAACCCAGTCCACAGCTGGCCTTTGTAGTTCTCAATTTTGTGGAAATAAAGAAGTGAGAACACCTTCTGGGCTCAAGTGAGGAGTTACCTACGTTGCCACTCTTAGCTAAGTGCTCACTGAAGAAAAATCTGTGGAAGATAGGATGGTTGTTCAGCACCTGAAAGACCTTAGTAAAGAACTTAGACATTTTAAGCAGGCCCCAAATGCACAGGGATGCTGATGAGACTACCAAGGCTCATATTATATGCTGGAAATCCAGGCCAAGTTGAACAAAAATGTCCTGTGTTGGGAATTGAAATAAAAAGAGTAACAAAACAGACATATGCTTGTTCACCTAGACTGGAAACCATAATACAGTCTTTGTAGATTAATACTTACTGAAAGGTTCCCAAATTCCCTACATGTTTATAGGAGTAATTTGTTGAGCATTGACAGTTGGGAATAGCAGCTTTTCAAGAGCTGTGACAACTGCTGTTTCATGATTAACACTGCAGTGTTTACTAGTTCATCTGCTTTGCCTGCATTAAAGTAGCATAAGAAAGCTGGACTGGAGTCTAACCCATGTGTTACTTACATGTTTTTATGTCAGAGACCCCATGACTGTAAAGGCCATGGCTTTTTTTGCCTGCTTGTCATCCTATTTTTGACAGCTAAATAAGAGAAAAAACACGATGGAAGTGGGTTTTCCATAGAGGGGAAGGATAGGGTCGGGGAGTGCTTGGTAGTGAGGGTGCTGAATCTGGTTATCACTGCTGCCTCAAATACCCTCTAGTATTTTGCAGATGGTCTGCTAGTGTTCCCCTTACTGACCACTCAGGAGTCCTCAGACCTTTCCAACCTATTCCTGAGCCTCAGGCACACTATCTTCAGTTCCCAACAGCACATCCCAAACAGCAGAACTAACCTGTTAAGTGCCTCCTACCAGATTCTCTTTTCCCAGACCCCAGAATCCCTTCTCTTCTAGTTCTCCCTAGTGCTAAACCTCCTGTCAAACCTTTCTTTAGTGCCTCAAGATCCTTAGTTACTTCCAGCCCAGGACCTCCACTTCTACAAACTCACCCTTTGCATTTCCAGTCTTCAATCCTAATTCACATTTTTCAGTTCTGCGTTTTGATTTTACATTCTTCCTGGCTACTGGCACTGCTACCCTCCTGCACTCTGTATTGAAGCATGGTCTAAGCTTCTGGGCTCATTGTTAGTAGTTTTTTTTTTTTTTTTCATTTACTTGTTCAAAGAGCAAAATCTTTGATAGCAGGAGTGTTTATTGGAAACCTACCTGGACAGGATGATGACAGCAGAAATGTAAGGTATGCATGGGGTGAAGGTGGAGTGGAGTAATGACATATACCTATGTATCTTGGTCAAAGTTTCTCTTTAAATAAACAAGTGGAGAGAAGAGATTTTAGGTGCTGTTTGTGCAGAAATGTCTGTTCATTCTTGATCTATCCAGAGGAGCTGCAGGTGGAGTTGGTTATACTGTCTGTCAAGTATTTCAGCAAGCACAAACAACAGCAGCTTTCAGCACTTCTGTTTACTGCAGGGCTTGTGGCTTAGTGCACATGGATGGGAAATTCAAGGTCTGTAAAAATTCATGAGTTGCAGTGAAACCTACCTACCCCTTTCTTTCATCCCCTCTAATTTATCTGAAGTTAGAAGTTCTGCTTTTGTAATTTACTTTGCTCTGAGTCTGTGCACTTACTTTTTTGCTCTTAGCAACAAAGTCATCAAAATACTCTTTCTAATGAAATATGGTTATTCAAGAAAGTGTAGAAAATGGAACAAATACAACTACAACAAATACAACTATGTTATAGTATAAATAGAAGTGTAACTTTTAATTTAGTGTGACGGTACAGTAGCTGCTGTGATCAAGATTTGGAACTACTTTTTGGAAGAAATGTTTTGTTTCTCAGCAGAAGCCGACAGAATCCAGTACAGAAAGTTGTAATTGGTCTTCCAGCATAAAATGCTGGTTTCCTTCACTCTCCTCTCAATATAGCACAAGATTGTGTGTTTTTATAAGCCTGCCAAGTTGAAATCTTAAGGAATAGATTTACATGGGGCATTAACTGCAATATGTAGCCAGGAAGCTGTGCAATAAAAGAAAGATATGCTGAAATTCCTGCAAATTACAGACCTAATCCAGTTCCTGGGTGGCTCCAGGGAGCTCTGTTGTAAAGGATAGCCTCATATTAGCAAAGAATAGATGAGCCCATATGTATCTCTTGTAAGTAATGAGGAGAAAAACCCTGAAGGTTCAACTGAAAGAAGGCAAAATTGCAGAGAGCAGAGTGGGGAAAGCAGGATTTTATATGTAGAATGGGACGACTAATTAGCTTTTATCTTCCATAGGAAATAAGACTGTTTAATTGTGCAGGGAAGTCATGAAGTGGTAGTTGGCTGTTGATAAAAGAGAGGAATGGGTTTGTTACTACTACTGAGTCACAAAGTGTTTTGTTACTGATACTGGAATTGTTGTCATGTTCAAGAGCTAAAATTGAGGAATTAGTCATGTTGTGAAGTGAATCCAGGCTAGAGTGAGTGACACCAGCTGAGGGGTACAAGGGAAACCACCCAAGCTGTGTGAATCTTGAAGATACCTTAAGGTTTTCCACCTCTCCTTGAGCTGTTTTCAGTCCTTCAGAATGGCAGTGGGTGTACCTCAGTACCTCAGGATACTTCTTAATGGAAAAGTTCTGCTTTGTCTGTGTTCTCTGTTGGAAATGGCTACTAAGCTACATCAGACAAGAAAGGAGGCGCTCAATCTTTTTTCCCATTGGTAGTTCCATCTGTAAAAGGATGGAAGCAATTACAAGCCATGCATTAATAAATGTGCTGGAATAAGGCATTAATACTAGATTGTGCATGTGTATATTAAGATTAATGTAATTTTAATGTGTTAGTTTTGTGACAGAATATTTGTGAACACATAATTTTTATTTAGTTAGCAATATCTTATTTAGATTCAGTAGTCTTTATCGTTGTGATGCAGTGAGTGACTACTATTCTTTCCCGAGAAGACATGTAGATATGAAAAGAAATAACAATGACTGTTCTTTCAGTAAACTTTGACTATCTCCTGTTTGAGTGTTATTGCAAAGTCCACTTATACAGCTATATGTCATGGTTTAACCCCAGCCAGCAGCTAAGCACCACGCAGCCGCTCACACGCTCCCCCCACCCAGTGGGATGGGGGAGAGAATCGGTAAGAAAAAGGTAAAAACTCGTGGGTTGAGATAAGAACAGTTTAATAGAACAGAAAGGAAGAAACTAATAATTATAATAATAATAATAATAAAATAACAATTATAATAAAAGGATTGGAATATACCAAACAAATAATGCACAATGAAATTTCTCACCACTCAGTGACTGACGCCTAGTTAATTCCTGAGCAGCGATCCCTCCCAGGCCAAGTCCCCCTTATTTATATACTAGGCATGACATCACCTGGTATGGAATACCCTGTTGGCCAGTTTGGCTCAGCTGTCCTGGCTGTGTCCCCTCCCAGTCCCTTGTGCCCCTCCAGCCTTCTTGCTGGCTGGGCATGAGAAGCTGAAAAATCCTTGACATTAGTCTAAACACGACTTAGCAACAACTGAAAACATCAGTGTGTTATCAACATTCTTCTCATACTGAATCCAATACATAACACTATGCCAGCTACTAGAAAAAAATTAACTCTATCCCAGCTGAAACAAGGACACTATAAATATTTGCATCCTCAAGAAGAGCTTGTGTTTTTGTGACTTATACTGATGGAGAGACTGGCAGCTTTGTTCTATACTTTAAACTTATAATGAATTATTCAGATTCTAGAACTAGCAAGTGGTCAGTAGGTTATTTATCTATCAGTCAATCTGTAAATAATATCTTCCCAGAATGATGTGCCTCAATTTTATGTTATTAATGGAATGCATTGGATATCACCACGGCTGGACAGTTTGCATAAGCAGTTGCCAGACGGACTAGTGATATTTTCTGCTTTGTTTTGAAGCAAAGTAATTAATTAGTCTTGGCATGAGAGGCTATTCCAAAGTGTATTTAGTTAGGCTGAGATCCTCAAAAATAGGTTTAAGTGTGGTTTTGTGTAGGCAATTTTCAAATTAAATTTTGGCATGATGTTATTGTTTCTTTAAAGCTTTAGAACTTAAACTTATTCTTATATTAAAGAAAAGTAAATTCAGGAAAATATGACTAGAACATGTGTGTGCTACATAAAGATGTCAAAAGTGCTATAATTATATTTCATCAAGTGTAACAACGTTTTAATAGGTAGTGTCTAGGGCTGATCTGACAAGGTATTTTTAAAGTTTTGAAATGAATGCTCAAAATAAGAAAGCATGCCACTTAAACTTAATGAATCATTTTTATAAGGTAGGGGCTTGCTAGGAATGCCAGAGAAGTATTTCGCTTAGAAGGGGCTCTATTATATTCTGAAGTGCTCTGAAGTAGGAGGTGTTTGTTCTTTCACTTTTGATTTCAAAGAGTGAAAAAAACCCCTACTTCCCTTTTACCTACTGTTGGGGCAGAAAAAGACCGACCCTTTGCTAAAAGTCTCTAGCATGACTTTAGGTTGAATTAGTGCAAATTCTTCAAAATATAATTAATTGCATTACATTAAAGTTATCCAACCAGTCCTTCAAGTGTATAATCAACAGCAGTAAGTTGACAAGTTTATCAATCACTTTACAAGACAAATCCTGATTAAATAAGAAAGGGACTTAATCTTTATATTACAGCATAAATCATGTGTACTGCTCACTAAGAGATGGAATCAATATAATTTTCTACAGCTGTGCTACTGACAGCCATTGTTTATGAAGCAACACAGAATTACTTGCATTAAATCAAGAACTTGGCTGGAAGTGTAAGTTGCATATGAGTTTGCCTGATCCAGAACACCAAGACGAGACACTTATATCTGACTCCACGTGATGTAGCATCTCCTTTTGCCAGGCACCGTGACTGGTACATTTATATTTGAGGAGAGGCAGTGAAGCAGAGGTGATTGGCAAGGGGGGCCCCATCTGCTGTTAGAGCAATGGAGATATGGAGATGTTCTGCCCTGCATGGGTAGGGATTGTCCACTGACTATGAGTACCATAACTCATTATACTATATGCATGGCATGTATGCATGTGTGTATTTACATGGTTATATAGTATATGATGGATCTATACTATGCATGTAGTTAATCTGAACTATGGCTTTATTAAACCTTAATAAAAATTTCGGTCTAGAGAGGCACCCATAATGACTAGAGCTTCTTACCTTTTGCTTCCTTCTCTCCCTCTTCCAGGCCCTCCTTTTTCTTAGTTGTGTTAATTGCCTCCTTTGTTTCTAATTTTGTTACTGAATTGTCATTGTGTATCTAATACTGGTGTCCAACATTGCAACTTAATGACTTCATTTATATGGGATTAAATTTAAAGAAGCTCTGAAGTCCCTGATATGCAGCTGGTAAATCCTTGTGTTTTTAACAGCATATTTGCAAAAGATGTTCGGAAGATGCTTAGCATCTGACTGAATCTACAAAATGAGGTTGAAAACATGAAGCTGAGAGCCAAATTTTCTGCTCCAGTAGATGCGTGATGCTTCCAACAAAAACCATAGTCTTCCAATGAAGAGAAGTTGCACACATTTAACAGAGGGAATTATTCTCAGTGCTGGCATCTGGCTTATTTTTTAAAGAGGAGGAGGCCCAAACTGATAAAATTTATGTGCTGTACATCCTCAGCAGGTTGTGTGAGGCATATAATTTTTTTTTTAATGCAAAACCTCATTTCTTTTAACTATATTCCTCTTGGTTGTAGCTGTAATTTACTGAATATTTCTGAATACGTTTATGTATTTTTTATTAAAGAATAGAAAAAAGTTTCCTGCTGTTCGTGCGTTACTTTTGGTGGTTTAATTAATTGTCTAGACTAAAGTTATGATGTAGTTTTCAGTTCAGATGACTCCTGAAGCTACAGGCATGCATTTCTTGAAGGGATTAAGTAGGTATGAAGGCTGGGGAATGAATGGACTTTGGAAACCTTCCAAAAATTTCTTCTGTAATGATTTTTGTCATGGTGAAAGCTACAGTGGCTGGGGTTCCAGGCAGAAAAATTAATCTCTGCTCCAGTGCAGTGAAACAATTCCTGAATGGTTCTATTGATGTTCCTCTTTAAGAGCAAATTTCTTGTAAATATATGTTTATCTTCTACATCTAAAATATTTGACTGCAAATTCATCATCATCTTGCTGTCTTGGTGAAGAGAGAAGAAAGGTCCTCCTGCAAGGAATGAGTGAAGTGTTCTGCACTAGTGAGTAGTAGTGAGCTAATGAAATTCATTTTTTACCGGAATCTTTCAAGTGTTGTTTTCCTGAGCAGAGGGCACTGCCAGGCCCACGTGAAATCATGACACGGCCTCTTTAACGTGCTGCAGCCAACGTGCTCAGAGCACCAGCACGGCAAGAGGGAAGCTGCTGCTGTCCTCACAGTTTGTCTTTCCTTTCTCAAAATTTGGAGCGCATTCTAGTGAGTGTAGCCACAGTCTCTCCGCCAAAATCAGAGAACTTTCCTTTTTCTGGTTTTGTCTGTGTGAAGACTTTGGCATAAGATCCTGAGCCACCGAGATTCCTGCTGTCTCTTGTGAAGGAGCAGGAATCTGAAATGGTGAAATTGCTCAGAAGTTCAGAGTGCTCATAAAGCATGGAGGTCAAGTACTGAATAATATTAATACCGGGGTGCTTGTCTCCCTGCTTTCTTGGCTTTCATGAGGTGTCTGTCCAAACACTGAATAGGCTGGGAGGCAGGCCCTGGCAATTCTGATATGTGCTGGTGAAGAGACTAACCGTGCTTCATGTCACAGTGGGACAATATGGCGTGGTGTGTACAGGGAATCAAGTTCTTGACAAAAGCATGCTTTGCAAAGAATTCAATTTGATGTAAGTGAGCCGATTTCAGTGATGACAAAGAGAAAATTAAAAAGTATTCATGGAAAAGTGAAACATTGCAAGGAAGTGCCAATAACCCTGGAAGTTCTTCACTGATGTCCATTGGAAAAATAAAGATAAGCTGCTTTCTGGGGAATATCTACAGTAGCCAGCTTAATTTTCTGGTCTGGATTTCTTCACAGTTCACTTGGGACATTAATGGGATTATTCTACTGATCGTAAGAATTGCATGTCTTGCTGTATAAACACAGTCAGGATTGGACCTTGCTATGAGATTTGGTACATAGGTACAGTAGAAGGGTCCCTTTACTGCCAAGATTGTAATCGAGTAAATGAGACTCAGTGATAAAATAAACAGTGAAAAATCACCAAAATACTTCTAATGACATTTTATACGTGGAAGAGAGATCTATGGAAATTAAAACTACATTTGGGGTTTTCACCTGGGAGACTACCTACAGTTAAATGAATCATTTATTGTTGTGATGTGCTGTTGTATGAAACAAGACAAATTTAAAAATGTATTCCTCAGTATCAGTGAAAAGAAAAATGAGAGCCTGGGGGAGAGCCTTCGTGACACTTTGAATTTTATTGTCCCTGTGGATTGCTCTTTGATTTCCTGGATCAGCTTTTGAACTTGATTGTTTTTGTGCCGCTATGACTCAGCGGCTAGAGCAGTGGGAGTGAGATCATTCTTCTGCTTTCCTGAATTTGGGTAGATACTGCAATGGAAGGGGCTCACTGGTAGGTGCTGGCTGTAGAGACCTTATAAATCATCAGGGATGCACAGAGGTGCAACAGACAAATGGCTAAGCTGCCCTGCCTGTTAGTGTTGCTAGCTTCTGGCTTTCCTGGGCTTTTTGGACAAAGAATTAACTTTAAAAGCTTTCTTCTATCCCTCTGCTCCCCCCACACTGTTTCAGGCAAGCAAGCAGATCAAATGTTAAAGAACCAATCTTTTCATATTCATTGAATATTTCCAAATACATTTTGAGCTATAAAGTCATGCTGAGTTATATATACAGGTAGTGCTTATTCTAAACTTCCAGTGCCGTTGTTGAGACATAGTCTGTTTTGAATCTTATGAGAAAAGTGTTAGAGGTGCTCTTTTCTTTTTTTTTTTTTTTTTTTTTTTTTTTTGGAGCATGCATTCCTTAGCACACATGCTGCACTATGTAATGTCATCAGTGCCCTGTCCACTATCACTGAAATGTTTTCCCCAAAATGATAAAAGGTTATGTTTCTGCAGTCTCTAAAATGCTCAGTAGAATATTCAAATGTCTTTTGACCACCAAATTGTGAAATTTGTTATAAACCCTGATGATGATTCATTACACAGTTGCTCAGAGGTGACAGTGACTTTTTAATGCATATTGAGTGAAAATTGGGTGTGAGAAATTGCACTGGCAACATTAGTTGTTACAGTCATTAGTACTGATCTGATTGTGATTTTTTTTTTTTTTTTTAATTCAACTCGCATTTCTCATGCTCATGCAAGCCGCCTTGGAAATTTAAGTTTTTATAAAGAGAATCGCACAACTTGAGTAGCATCCACCCAAACACTTCAAAACGTTATTAATGATTCTAATTCTCTCTTACCCTAAAGTTAATAGAAACGAACTCAGAAACTAATTCATTGGAATGCACCTTGGCTGTTTTTTCAAGATTTCCAGCAAAAATACCGATTATTGTACAAGGGGTTGGGTTTTTTGTTTAGATTCCTTTGTGATAGTTGTGGTCACTTCCTACATTGTCTTCTGAGCTTTGTGAGCACATCATCCTTATCTGTCATCTTTGAGCATTCTCCCATTGCAGAGGTTCATTGATCGGTCACACCATATCTTTTATATTGACTTTGGAACTTCTTCCAAGGCGTTTATGTGTGCAAATTACTTCTGTAGATAGCTGCAGTCTTAAAAAGCTACATTTGGGCTTCTCATCCTGTTTTGATGTTTTCCATTGCCACTGACTGTATGTATCTAAGACGTGAAGCCTCAGAATGAAAAGATATCATAAAAGGGCTGTCATTGTAATGAGAAATGCTACTGGTGAAGATAGTCTCAGGATTTCAGTTGAATAATTTCATGAAGAAGGAATGTCATGAACAGTATCTTGGACAAAATAAGATAGACATGAAAACCTAAGGAGCAGTAGAACTCAATTTATACTTTTGCTTGAAAAGGAATATCAAAAGGCATCATTGCACATTGCTTATGTAAGCTTACACATTTTACTGCTATATGTATTTGTCACTTCTAGATGTCACTATTCAGGAAAATACCCTGTATCTACCTTATGCTGAAAAAAGAAAAGCATTAAAGCAGCCTGGCCATGTCGTCTCTGATGTGGATCAAAGGTAGTTGTATCCATTTGGGGCAGATGCTAAAGTAAGGGAAAACTTGCATGATCTTCAGTCGGGTTCTTTATGTACCTTGAGAAAGAAGACAAAATAGCATGATTTTGGGAGTAACGGGTAGTTCTGGTTCTGTCAGGAAGATGTCAGAATCTTCCTGATTTTGAAAAATAATTGATCTTTAAAAATAGACCCCTGTATCCACATTTAGATATACAAAAAATATCTCTGAGTGTAATTAAGTTTGTATGTCAAAACTAGTCAGATTTTTTTAGCACTTCTTTTTTTAAGTCTCAACACAGCTATTTTTATTTCATCTGACGAATTAAATCTTTCACTGCTACTTCCTTTATATTACTGAATCTGTGCTAATCTCTGTTTGAAGTATATGCAAGAATATTTTATCTATTCATTGTATTTTCTTTTCCTGGCAACAAAATTTGCCATTTCCACAGCTGAACATTAGAAACATCACAAGTATCCATGAACTTTGCATTTATTAGTTTTTCTGTAGAGTTGCTTCAGAAAGTCAAAGAACTTGAAATGTATTATATTCTCAAATAGAAATGAAGAATACAGATGGTCCTTGAAAAGGAATTTATGAAGAATTCTGAAAGGCAAAATACATTTTTGTCACCAGGTTTAAAAAGATATTCCAAAATATGCCTTTTCAATATAATTATTAAAATATTATAAGTAATTATATTCATATTAATCAGACTAATATATTCCATATAATAGGATATCTATTAAAAAGCTGAAGTAATAACCATACTAAATCTTCAAACAAATCACAGATAAAGTTGACATTTTTTATTTGTAACTTTTTTTATTTGTAACTTTTTTTATTTGTAACTTTTTTTATTTGTAACTTTTTTTATTTGTAACTTTTTTTATTTGTAACTTTTTTTATTTGTAACTTTTTTTATTTGTAACTTTTTTTATTTGTAACTTTTTTTATTTGTAACTTTTTTTATTTGTAACTTTTTTTATTTGTAACTTTTTTTATTTGTAACTTTTTTTATTTTATTTTCATTTCTTTTTATTGTTCACATTTTGATGAATACACATTTGGTCAGAAATGATAACTTTGATAATTGATAATATGATAGTTATTACTATCTGATCAATAAAAAAGATTTTTTTTTCAATTGACTCCAGTATTATTACACTTGTTGGAGTCAAAAACTTCTGCTGGAGATTTTGTGTAGCCTGTCTGGCTGTCCTTCCTTCTGTGCTGGTACTGTCAACAGACTCAAATTTTGCACAGATGTACTTACTAAGCCTACGTAATTTTTTAATTTTAAAGCAAGTAGATAAATAAACATGTGATAAAACCATACTATGGAATATTTTCTCAGGTTCTACAAACGAAAAGGCTTTTCCAGGATCAGTATCAAATCTTTTCCTAGTCAAAAACCAAATTTCAGTTTCTTATCCTTATGATTTTAGGTAATAGCTGGGAAAATTTGAGAAGAAAAAGGAAAGACAACCTGCTTAAAAATACTGCATGAAGAGGCCTTCTTCAAGATCTTGTGTAGGCTAATGTCCAGAATTCACACTGGGGCAATGAAACATTTCAATTATGCCAGAGGGAGGTTGTGACCACTCTTCTGGCTCTGAGCTGAAGCTTCTGCTCAGTTTGTTGTGGAGAGGAAAATGTATTTTTTTTAGCTGAAAACTGGGGGGAGAGAGAGACAGGCTGACTCTTAGACATCCATGGCCAAAACTTGGTGAGATAGCTTGGTGAGCTCCATAGTACCTCATGCAGGAAGAAATACAAGGAATATTGACAGGATCGTGTTTTGATAATGCTTAACATGTAGTTGAGTTAGCTTGCATTTGGAGTGGATAGGTGTTGTCTGTTGGTTGTTTCTCTTAGTTTAACTTGGTATATAGCTGAATTGCATGTCTCTGCTTTTTGTGTAGAGATGCAGGGTGGCTTTCAAACATCAGACTTGCACAGCACTGCACTTATGGGGCAAGCAACTAGTGTAATTTGCTTCCTCCTCTGTTGTGATATCTCCCGATTACCTAAATCAAAACTCTGCAACAAGCTCTGACAGTATTGATCAAAAGTGCATCAGCCAGTCTTTGTAACTGTTACTGAGAATTAATGTCACAATTTAAGGTGAACACAGGAGGCAATACTGTTTCTTTGTTAGTAATAGCATTGGATCATCAGTAATGATGATGATGAAACTTGAAATCCATAGCAGAATAAAACCAAAACATTTCAAAGGTTAGAGCCTTTGTAGTCTCCCGATACCAGCTTTCCCAAATGTGCTCATGCCAGACAGCTCTACCAGACAGAGAAAAATATCCAAATATGGCATAGGCTTGTTGTAAAAAATGGAGGTTTTGGTTCTTATGCTATGCTGGCACCCTACAAATTACCTTTGCTCCCTAAACAATCCTTTTTTTTCCAGAAGCGTTTTCCGATTTGCTATTTATAAGCTGCAGAAGTTTGTTATGAACTTTACAAAACTAATGCAAAAGTATAGCACACGATATAAGGTAAGTCAGTGTGAGATCTGTAAATAAGTTGATTTTTATCCACTTGCTTGTCCTTTCATAGGTTTATTTAATCACATACTCCCAGGTATGACTTGTGTGCAACATGGCAATTAATCATTTATCTAAATGCTGCTGCCTATCAGACAAAAAGGAATTTTTCCTGGGTAAAAAAGCATCAGCATGGAGTTTAGCTCTTGATCTGAAGTGAGAATGCATTTCTGTTGAAACTCATCTTTCTGGAGGCTACTATAAACTTTTAAGAAGGTTATATATGCCACAAAATTTGCACAAATCCAAAGGTAATGCAAACACTTCTGGAGGTGTGTTTAATGGTGTAGATGTTACATGTTGACCTTTACACTGTAATGACTATCTCCCAAAGGGAATATTTCTGGCTTTTTCTTAGTAAAAATTTTAGGAAACTGAAAGAAAATTGATGATAATGAGAAGAAAATTTTTTTTTCCCTGAACTTATTTAAATTTAATCCAAATGTTATCTGGTTCATTCTTTTGCTTTGTCTGTGCTTCAGTCTGCATCTGGCCAAGCTTGCAGATTTGTACCTAAGTTATTGAAAAAAACTGTGTAGTGAGTGGATAGCTTCTAATGATTTAAGTATCACTTCCTTTATTTAGGACAATTTTTTACTTATTGGAGTTCATTCTCTGGTGTATGAAGTTGTTTGTCAAACCCTGAATTCTTTGTGGTCCTGCACAAAGATTCTGGTGTATTTGGCCATCAGCATGGAAAAGAAGTTTAGGTCTAATAGATGCCTTGGAAGAATTTTAATCTGGATTAAAATTTTAAAAATTCCTGAAACTGATGATCTGTTTTCCTGATTCAGGGAAGAAATCAGAAATACAAAAGATTAAAAGTGATTTAGGACTACAAAGACTATGAAATGACACACAGATTTTCCATAAACATATAAGAAATTAATCATAATATTTTATAAATAACAAATAAAAAAACCTCAATAAGGACGTCAGTGAGGAAAAACAGATCTCAGGAAGGCAAAAAACCCCAGATTAAAACCTAGGGTAAATTTATCCAAACAAGCAAAGTATAATGTCATGGTCCCCTATTAAAAAGGTAGAATTTCCTAAAGACAGAGGCAGCGCAGTGTGTTAAGGAAGCAAAATTACTCAGCACAAGTACACCGTGGTATCCATGGGCTTTACAGCCCACAACAGAAGAGGCCCTGAAATGGAGTGGATTGCAGACTGACTGTATGATGCCAGTTTGTCAAGAGATTGAGGCTGCTTATTTCATAAAGCCACATCTCACTTCCGAATATGTTAGCAAGAGTTTTGTATGTAAGAAACAGGAGGTAATTAATCTGTGCTATTTGGAACTAATGAGGCAGAAATTTTGCTCAGATTTGGACATCCTGCTGATGATGTCTGACATGGTGATGTCAAACATGCTGACAAATTTCAAAGGAGAGCAAAATGGAAATCATGACCTGTGAAGAAAGATTAAGTGAAGTAGGTTTATTTAGTCAGAAGACAGGAGAAAGCAGGACGATGTGAGTCTTCAGTTGCTTCTTACTTCATGCCTAGGCCAGGCAGGAAGAAGTAGAACGCAGACTGCTGGTACTGCTGTTAACAAAACCAAATACCAAATCATGAGAGCTCTCTAAAGCAGCTGCTGGATTAGACCACCGGTGCCAAAATGCTGCTCTCTAATGTGAGGGGTGAATTTTGCTCAGTTTTATGTCACTCTGCAACCATTAAAATGTTAACCCAAAGCTGTAAGGAACAAAAATTACTTTGTGAGGAGCCAGCATGGAACTGCTGGGTCCATGCTGAAAAAAAATGAGCAGCGAAAATTTATCTCTTAATGACAGTAATACAAGCCAGCAAACATTTATGATGGGGCAGGTAGTAGTGTATTACTCCATTGCCTGTATGCATATTCTTATCCTGCATGGATGTAAAGTAATCTGAGGTAGTTTATCCTCAATGGATTGAAGATGTGTTTTCAAAAACTTAATAAGACTATTTTGAAAAATTATATTGATTAAAAGATTTATTTTTTTTCTTTTCTAAACCAGCTGCAGGACCAGTATGTGGTACTACACTACCAGCTCTGTGTAGTATTCATGGAGTCAAGGTCATTATGGATTCAGGCAAATACCTTACATTGTATATTTTTAGGAAAGAGAGCAGGAAAGCACTATAGCAGGCTAGCTAGAGAGGTTACAGAGTTTCCTTTGTTGCTTGTTAAGAATAAGTTTGATAAATATTCATCA